>NW_024704760.1:2005302-2027802 GCF_018977255.1 Callorhinchus milii | reverse complement strand
GCAGCTGTCAGCGCTTGCGATTGACTGACAGCACCGCCGGCCAATCGCAGGCCGCCCCGGGGGTCCCGCCCACTGCCGACGTCCAATCAGCGTCAAGGAACGGGGAGAGGGGGCGGGACAACCCTCGAGCTTCCGCCTCATCCTGAGACAACTCGTGTGGATAAGGACCTTTAAACACCCACAATAATATTATTATTATTGGCTAATAATACATAATAATATATAGTAATACACAATAATAACGTTAGATGATAATAATATATAATAATAATACACAATAATGACATATAATATATGATAATACACAATAATAACGTTAGATGATAATAATATATAATAATAATACGCAATAATGACATATAATATATGATAATACACAATAATAACGTTAGATGATAATAATATATAATAATATAATAATGCACAATAATGACATGATAATAATATAATATATAATAATAATACACAATAATAACATTCGATGATAATAATATATAATAATACACAATAATAACATAATATATAATAATACACAATAATAACATTCGATGATAATAATATATAATAATATATAATAATACACAATAATGACAAAATATATAATAATAATACACAATAATAATATTAGATGATAATAGTATATCATAATATAATAATGCACAATAACGACATGATAATAATATAATAATATATAATAATAATACACAATAATAACATTATATGATAATAATCTATAATAATAATCCTTGCATTTGATATAGCGCCCTTATCATGTCTGAGATGTCGCAATGCGCTTCACAGAATAGACTGTAAAGTGCAGTGACTGTGTATTTTGCGGGCGAAGCACCTAACACCCTCTCTTCCCTCCCTGCTTTTATAATAATAATCATAATAATAATAATGATCATTGCATTTTGATACAGTCGTCACATTGCACAAACGCTTCCACAGGGCCTGGCTGTTGACTGCAGCTTGTGTTTACATAGCGCCCTTCAGGCGGGGTAGCGTCCTGGGGCGCTAAAAGGTGGCAGAGCTCGGCGCCAAGCTAGGAGGAGGGAGGGAGACGGAGGTGGTGGCGGGGGTGGGGGGGGGACTGCAGGCACCGAGGTCTTTAGGTGCTCACTGAAGATGGGCAAGGAACGGGCAAGGTCATCTGGATTGAGACAAAGGCGTTCCAAAATCTCGGGACGTAGTGGCTGAAAGCGCGGCCGCAGTTGGTGGAGAGGAGGGGACAAGGGACCCGGGAGGGACTTAGCACACAGGGCAAGGCCTCTGCAAATGGTCGTGAGCAACGTAAACTGTTTTGGGACGCCCTCCCGATGTGAAAGACGTAGAGACGGGAGTAGGCCGTTCAGCCCCTCGAGCCTGCCCCGCCATTCAATAAGATCATGGCTGATCTTCCGACCTAACTCCATCTGCCGGCCCTATCCCCATATCCCTTAATCCCTGTGTCCTTTAGAAACCTATCAATCTCAGTCTTGAATATGTTCACGGACTGGCTGAGCATCCGCAGCCTTCTCTGGGGTCGAGAATTCCACAAATTCACTGCCCTCCGAGCGAAGAAGTGTTTCCTCAACTCTGTTCGAAAAGGCCATTCTGTTAGACCACGGCTGATCTGTATCTCAACTCTGATTAGGTGCGTTGTAAACACTTTCCAGCACTGGAAGGCCTCGCAAGCTGACACCCGAGCTGCTCTGCTCGGAGCAAGAGAGGTTTGTGTTGACAACTGCTGGCGTTTCGAAACACCACCGCAGGAATCACTTGACACTTTAAACTAGGATGTGTTTGGCTGTCACGAGTTGCGACTCTCCCACCTTGTTTACCTTTGGCACACGGCCAAGTGCCGTAGTGGAGATATTCCAGCTGCTAAGGATTGTGTAGAGTAGAGAGTGCTTTGAGACACTGCACTGTACAATCCAGAGTGAACCTACAGTCCATATGAGATCAGACTGAGTGTCAAACAGGCGTTTACACAGATCAACTCAGTGACAAAAACGTTCACGAGCGCGACGAACGACATCTCCTGCCAGAGCTGCGCATACTCTCTGCCAATGTTGTGTTAACAATTAATTGGCGTTGAGGTTCAGATCGGCCATGATCTTATAGAATGGCGGAACGGGCTCGAGGGGCCGAATGGCCTCCTCCTGTTCCTAAAAAAAAAGAAAGAACATAATTATTCATTTAAAAAAACTCCACGCGTCAAGAATTCTGATTCGCCCTGTAGACCCTGTGAAGCATCTCGAGACACCTTTACCCACTTGAGAGACCCTGTACCAAATGCAAGGATAGGATTGCTTTACTTCACCTTTTTATAATAATAATAATAATAATAATCCTTGCATTTGGTACAGCGCTTTTCACGTTGAGAGGACGTCCCAAAGCGCTTCACAGAACACACTGTAAAGTGAATTGACTGTATATTTGTGGGCGAACGCGGCAGCCAATTGCGCACAGCAATGTCCCACAAACAGTCGTAGATTGAAAATGACCAATTTAATTATTGTTTTTTTTTTGGAGGGATTATTATTAGGCTCTGTGTGGAGTAAGGAAACTTGCCCAAGGTTTCGCCCTCTGCCTGGAATTGAACTCAGGTCTCTCACTTGCAAAGCGAGTGCTCTAACCACTGAGCTACAGGACTCCACAAAGTAATTTTAAGTAATTTGTTGACTCCGTACTTTCGGGCCCTGGTTAGAGAATTGTCTCCACTATCAAGTCAACCAGCTGCATTCTTTGCTTCTCTCTGGATCGATTACTATTGATTTTCTGGGCAGTGACAACCCCAACAACCAAGTATCATTCATCCCACACCCCCTCTCCTCCCACCCCACATCTCCCCAGCTAATTTTCAGCATACGTTGAATTGTGTTTTAAAATGAGAAATAGCATAGAGGTTTGCAACGTTTCAAGCTGATGCATTATAAAACGGGAAGGGTGGATCCATTGCCTTGAAAAGCTGAGAAATACCGAGGGTTTTAGGAAGTTGTGAGGAGCGCTAACTATTTGCTTCTGATTAGGTCCAGCCACATGTGCCATAAAAGGTAAACCTCGGTGACCAGGTGCCTTTGAGGAGTCTTACGTTTGACTGTCATTTATGTTTCTGTCTTTATTGTATCTTGCACGTTTTGTCTTCTGAGATTCGCAGTCGCATCGCTGGCTCGCGCTCTAACCATCTTCTTGAACGATATCTCCATTTCCTGCCCATTTTTTTTTAGGGGTTTTCGAGGTGGGTATTTGCGACTTATCTAAGCCGTGCGATTTATGACTTCCTGAGGCTGTCTGGTTCTTAACTGCATCTGAACACCATCTGCCCTTCTTGTCTCTTCATCACAACTGCACACTTAACCAGTGGTCTGCTTGCAGTTCAGTGTGAAAAAAAACTTCCACGTCCTCTTGCACTCACTGCTAGTTTGCTCTTAGTAAAATATTATTTGTGCTAGATAAAGGTTTTAAATTAAGTTATTGTGCTGTGTCTATTGCTGTAATGGAATCATGTAACCGCTGGTATTATGGAGATCAAATGTGCCGAGGGTTCCTCAGATGAACCTGTTGAGTTCACCCCTGGCATCAATCCATGTGAATTGCACAGAACTATCTTTCTATTCGCCTGACATTTGGTTTCTCGCTCGGTAAATGACGCTGATTCACATGGATTGCATCATAGACCGTGGCGAATTAGCCGTCAGACAAGTTTTGCTGTGCGAGCGCTGTGGTTAGCTTCTGTGCCTCAGGGCTATCCAGGGAAGGGGAAACGGATCCGTTGGGAAAATAATTATAATCATCCTTGCGTTTGATACGGTGCCTTGTACTGTGTATTTGTAGGCGCACTGGGAGTTAGTCAGCCAGGACACCGGGAGAAACTAACCTTCTTTTTTCCAATAGTGCGTTGGGGACCTCGTTTTAACGTCTCATGCGAAGGACGGCACCTCTGATAAAGCAGCGATTTCGGCGCACACACCCAGACTGTATGGGAGCGTCAATCTAGACTGTGTGAGCTCAGAAAGTCCAAACGTGGGTTTTTTTTTAGCACCCACAAACATCCGACTCAGAGGTGAGAAAGCTGCCAACTGAGCTAGACGTGTACTTTGCGTTGTGATTTGCATTGAATGAGGCCGCATTATCGTACGCATGTGTTTTTGTGCGCGCGCGTGCGGTAATCTTTCTTGTGTGTTGTTTTTTTTTAAGAAAATCCTTTGTCTTAATTTCTTCTCCTCTTCGCGTTTGCTTGCAGATGAATCCCACGGCCGTTGAACGATACGAGGCGCGGAGGCTAACGTTGAGCTGGCTTTTCGTCCTGTGTGGTTGGCCGGTACCGTTGTCATCGTGAGCCGTTTGTGGCGGTTTTATTCATCTGTTCGCGTCCGAGTGTGTGTGTGTGTGTCTTTCGGAAGAAACAAATGGTCTCTTTAAGCCACAGCGAGCCGCTGTCCGTCACCGACTTGCTGACGGCGTCTTCGGGAAACAACGGCGCGAGTGACGGGCGGGACAGAGCATTGACCCCAACCTTGGTGGATGAAGATGTCAGCGAGGCTTCAAGCCCCTGCTCCAGCCTGGACTCCCAGGGAACCAGCGGCTGCAGCAGTCGCAGCCCCAGTGAGACCTCCGGCCCCGCCTTGGGGGTCTGTGTCCGCCTGGCCAGACGCGAGCAAGACCCTCGACGGGCTAAAGCCTCCGACCAGCTCGCTGCTGCCCTCGAGGCTCACGTCAAAATGCCCGACTTTTGCCGGGCGGCGCCTGGCAACTTCATTCCCACCCTGGAGGAGATCGAGGAGTTCCTGAAGGAGAAGATGGAGCTGGTGCGAGAGGGGCTGTCGGAGGAGAGACTCTCGGCTTCGGAGAGCATGGCGGGAGGGAGAGGGCGAGGGAGAGGAGAGGGAGAGGGCGAGGCGGAGGCTGCCTCCAACGACTCCTCGTTGAAGACGAACCGAGGTCTGTTATCGTCGTCTTCGGGTAACAGTAACGGGCGGGAGTTTTCCCGGACTGCGGACGGAGACTGTGGGGCCGGGGTCTCTCCGCCGCTCGTGGTGGGGGGAGGCGGAGGAGGAGGAGGAAGAGGCGTTCCCATCATTGTGCAGCTCCAACCAGTCCCCGTGCCCCTGCCCGCCCCCAGCGTGAAAGTGCCGACTCCGCTGATCCTCAGCGTTCAAGGGCACGCGTTCGCCCTGCTCCCCGCGGTGGCCCCCGCCCCGCCCAACAGCCCCGCCCGGCAGTTCGTGAGGATCGCCCCCTCGCCCATGGCCTCCCGGGCGGCGACGGTGCTGGGCGCCGCGGTGGAACAGTCCCAGCGGCTCCCCAAGTCGCCCTCGGCCGAGGTGATCCGTGTGCACAAGTGCTCGTTCCCTGGCTGCAGCAAAATGTACAGCAAAAGCAGCCACTTGAAAGCCCACAACCGGCGGCACACGGGAGAGAAACCTTATGCCTGCACCTGGCCAGACTGCGGCTGGAGGTGAGTCGCGCCCCTTCCACTCCTCGCTTTCCGTTGGGTAATAATCCCTTAACTCTGATTTGGCCGCTCAATCCACGACTGCCGGTTGGACGCTGCTGTACGCAATTGGCTGCCGCGTTTCACCCACAAAATATACAGCCAACCCGTTTTACCACGTATTCCGCGAAGCGCTTTGAGGGTCTCAATGTAATAGGGCACTATCAAATGCAAGGATATTATTATGATTATTATTATTCTACAGTCACTACGCTTCACTGTAGCTCCTAGTGAATCACTTTCAGTTTCAAAAGACGCTGTATTTAAAAAAAAAGCTGTCCTGGCTAACTCTCTTTTCCCTCTTTTCTCCCCCCGCCCCCCGTAAAATTAGTTATTCACTCCATTTTATTTGTGGGGATTGCACTACACAAATTGCCTACAAACATACACTATACCCAGGCCCTGCACTTTACAGTAACTCCTTGTGAATCTCTTTGAGGTGTTTTGCACCGATTTGCTGCTGTGATAGCCAGGTAGGCAAAGATGTTCAGGCTATTGTGTTCACTAAGCTGTATAGCGAAGGAATACGCACACAGAACACCAAATAAACACGACAGCCCTCTGTCACAAAGACATACCAAGGATTCCTGTTACAGAATGTGCACGGTTTGCAAGAACCTGGTTTGCACAGTATAGAAGAATAGAAATCTATGGCTCATTAGGGAGCCATTTGCACAATCATATTAGTGTGTGTTTGCTTCTCCAATGATCCTATCTATCGCTCTCTCTCTCACACTCACACACACACACACACAGTTAGAGGCAGAGAGAGAGAGAGACGCACACAATCTCTAAAAGGGAATTAAATACTTGAGAAAAAGTGATATTAAAGTTTCAAATGTTCTGATTCAAGATTTTGGTGTTTGGTGAGGAACTCTGTGTCTGTATCTGTGTGTGTAGCTGTGCGGTGGGGGGGGGGGGGGGGGGTTCCGCCCTTTTGCTGGGGATTTACATACAAATGAACCAAACTTTCCGAAAGTTAAATGTTCCACCTTCTCAAAATATGCAGTCAATCCCCTTTATGGTATATTCTGTGAAGCGCTTTGAGACGTCTCAACGATGGGATAAGGCGCTGTATCAAATGCAAGGATTATTATTATTATTTCCTGAATGGCCACCACCACCTCTGCTTAACCCAGTCTTTCCCAATCTTTCAGGTTCTCTCGATCGGACGAACTCTCCCGGCATAAGCGCTCGCACTCGGGAGTGAAACCATATCAATGTCACATCTGTGAGAAGAAGTTCGCTCGCAGCGACCACTTATCCAAACACATCAAAGTGCACCAGGGACTTAGGAACGGCAGAATAAGCAGGACAGCCAGTTAACCCTCGGCTTTCAACAACAACAACAAGATTCCATTTATAAAGCGCCTTTCACGTCAGGAGGACGTCCCCTCGTTTTGTTCAGGAAATGCCATGATGGCTGCCATTTAACTCTCGCACGTGTGTTTGTGTGTGTGTGTGTGTGTACATACTGTACAAAGATGTCAAAGCTATTGTATTTGGGTGAATTCTTGTAAAGGGGTTGGGGGTCGAGGATGGGGTGGGGGGGGGAAGAGGTCAAAAGATGGAAAGCTATCTATTTTTTCAGAGATATTTCTTGAACTGACGAATCCGAGTTTCACTTCCAATGTTGATCAGTTCTTATACTGTACACCTGCGTGGAAAAACGTGGTCAAATGTGGTGTTTTTGTGCCCAGTCTATTGGTCGGAGGGAGGGTCTTTATTGAGTCTTGGGATGGGAGCGCAGAGCAAAGGGAACTTTGGTACCAGGAGTGAAGCACATCGTGCAGCAAGGGGGAAAAAAAAGTTCGCGGGGCGCTAAACCTTCTGTGGGAAAAGAAATCTGTGTCACTCTTAATTTATTCGCCTGATTATCAAACTCCAGTTGTGGACGACAACAACTTGCATTTCTATTGCGCCACCGACAGAAGGGTAGCGTCTCAGAACGCTTATAGCAGTGGCAGAATAAGTGTATTAAGCGACTGTGTATTTTGGGGGCAAAAGGGGAAAGCGCAACAAGCTGTGGAGCGATTCTTAATCTTAATCGGGGGGTGGGGGGGGGGGGGTCTCTTGAGTTCAGGTTAGACCCAGTCTCAATGTGCACTCTCTCTTGCAAAGTATGTGGTGGTGGAGGAAGTGTGAGTGGGTGGGTTAGAGCAATGGGCTGAGGGTATCGCCAGAATTATTTTTATACGGTTTCTCCATCGAAGCACTGCATCGCGTGAGCAAGTCGTGTTGCGGACCGAGGCCTGATGTATTTGGGAACTTTCAAGGGAAAGTCCTCTCTCGCCGTCGAGCGCGGGCGGGGACGCTTTTTAAAAGAACAGAAATTTCCACCAAAAGCGTTTCCTCGTTTCTTCTTTCGAAACCTTTCTTTTAAAACGGTAAACCGTGCGTCGGAGGGTGCGAGGCGGTTCGAATGCGCGTGCGACCACTTCGTTCTCCCAAGTGTAGTGTCGCCGGAAAAGTGTAGTGACTGCGTGTTTTCGTGGGGGGTGATGGGGGAGGGGGGGTTGGGAAGCGTGCCGGCCAATATCACGCACAGCGGCGTCCCGGGAATGGTTAAAATCAACCACGCAAAAACCGAATGGCGCACGGTTCCCCTTGTAAAGACGTAGTCATGAATATAATCCTCGCGTATGAGTCAACGGCTGTGAAGGTGAAATGTCTTAAAACGTTTCATGCGCCGTTTCTGCCTACTCGACGAAGAGTCTGGCTTGGTCCATGCAGAGGACCTCTATACGTGACCAGTTGCTGCGTGAGACAGTTGCGGACTTTGTTGACCTTCGTGGAATACGCCACCGATGGTAGACCAGCGTAGGGTGGGGGTGTTTGGGGGGGTGGGGGGGGGGTGGGGCTCTGCACAGCAATGTGACTAAATGGCATTTGTGATTTGAACACTCGGCCAATTGTTTGCCAGAAGTCCCACTCCCAATGCTTCTTTAACTGTGATTCCTTTGTCTTTTCTGCCTCCCTCCCTCCCTCCCCATTGCAGCAAAATCCTTTAACAGCGTTTAACAAAGTAAAGCTACAGGGTAACGGTCAGTATGTTGTAGCTAGCGAAGACGGCAAGGTTAGGGCAACTGTACGGAGTTTGGATCGCGGACCAATGTCGCACTGAGATGTATTCACGCAGTGGAAATTGCTGTGGAGCTCTTTTGAGACACCGCGATGACTCGATAAGGTGCAATGCCAAACACGGGGGCGATTGTCGAGCGTGCAGTGTTTGTCCAGCTGCGCGTACAAAAGCCAGCAGCTTTTTAACGGCTCATTTGATTCAAACAACATCAAGCAAGGCTTCAGGACAAGGTCCCTTTGGAATGACCGTTAATTTGATGCACCAAATCCTGCTTCCCAAATGTTCTCGTCACGGAAAACATCAGTGCAGATCGTGGGCGGCAAAAGGCATCGAGTAATCTCGGATAATCTTTTCCTCCTGACTTCCATTTTCTCCCAAAATGTACAGTCACGTGGATTGACGGCATATTTTGTGGGCGAAACGCGGCAGCCGATTGATTGTGCCACAGCGGTAACTTATCAGCGGTAATTACCACGATTGAAGTGACCCCAGTTACCATTTCCCTTCGCCTACACAATAGCTCCCTCTGTTGTCGACCCGTTTGCGCTCCACGTCGAGCAAAAGTGGATGTGGCTTGTCTCAGTCTGGTAGCTCTTCTGCAGGTTCAAGCGTATTCATTATGTATCTCGTGGACGAACGTGACGGCCCACTTGCGCACGGCAATCTGCCACGGAACAAACGACCCGTTTGGACTCCAGGGCAGCGTCGAGGCAGGTTGCCGGGAAGAAAAAAAAACTCCTCCTCTCTTCGCGCGCAGTGACGTCTGCCCGGACAGGCGGATGGGATGTTGTGTACAAACTAAAACAAAAGGTGGTGACCGGTGATTTAAGTCGCAAACTGCACATTTCCGGGTATTAATTGGCGTTTCAGCGAATATAACTTTGTAGTGCGTGTGTGTGTGTGTGTGTGTTTTGCGTCTCGACGTAAAACCGTAACCTCCGGCTCTACAGCAACAGCAACAGCTTGCGTTTATCTCGTGCCCTCGGGCAGGGTGGCTACGCGTTAGGCTGTTGCCCAACGCCCGCTGTTCTATTTTTACTGTTAAAAACTCCATTCCCAGGGCGCCGACTCTTGTGTTGAGCACTCAGCTGCCACGTCATGTTTGGAGCAGTCAATTGAACAGAGAGCACCGCCCTGAGGCTGTAAGATACAGCGCACCCTGCCCTCGCCATCCAAACTGACTGCCTCCAGAACGCGCCGATGTCGCCGCCGCAGCAATAGCTTTTATGTCGCGCCTTTCACGTCGGAAGCGTGATCGAAGCAAATCGAGCTGGATGCACGGATGCCTTCGGTGTCGGCCGGGCTCAGCCGGCAGCGCTCTTTTTTCCCCCACCCTCCCTCCCCCACTCCCATCACTCGAGTCAGAAGGTTGTGGGTTCGAGCCCCGCATGGCTACGTAGCATAGGCTACGATGCTCCGAGGCAGCCCCAGGGGGTGCCCTGCATTGTGGAGGTGAAAGGCGTTCTACAAATCGGTACTGTCGATGCCGTCCTGTGGGTGAGATGTTAAACCGAGGTCCCGTCTGTCTAACTGTGCAAGTTACATCATTTGGCCGACAAAATACACAAGTCAATTCACTTCACAGTAATAATAATAATAATAATAATAATCTTGCATTTGATATAGCGCCTTATCACGTCTTCAACACGTCTCACAGTCCATCCTGTGAAGCGCTTTTAAGAAGTCTCAACGATGTGGTAAGGCACTACTCTTTATCAAACGCAAGGATTATTATCAAGTTGCATCATTACGGGGAGTGGCCAGGGCAAGCTGTCGTTGATGTTGTCCAGTGACTGTTTGGTGATGGTTAACATCGGTCACAACAGGAAGCCACCGATTCTCTCGGGAGCTATAAATACCCGATTTTCGTGACTCCCCGCCACCGCTCTGCTGCAAACGCAGAGCTCGCAATTGCTGGCGAGGATCAGAAAATAAACAAAAGCGAGAGCCACCTGTTGAGCAAAGTGCAGCAGTAAACACAAGTGTTTCCACAGGATCAAAGTACATCTGGGCCCCTTTGCGTGCAACACGCTTTGATGTAGGTCACACCACGTTGCCTTGCAATAAGCCTGCGTGCACCCCCCAGCCCCCCCTCCCCCTCCCACCCACCCACCCCGTGAAGGGCTCTGTATAAATGTGAGTTGTGTGTCTCTGTGTGCGCGTCTACACATGTATCTCGTGTGTCTGTATGCGCATGGACCTGTCGTGCGCGTGTGCCATTCTATGTGTGCATGTCCACCGTGCGCACGGATACATGTGCGCGTGCATGTTGGTCTGTGTATGTGTGCGCGTGTCTGTACGTTGGTCTGTGTATGTGTGTTAGTGTCTGTGAAACACCTGCAGTAACTGCTCAAGGCCAGCCAGGCCTTCGGTCACGGTTACTGTTTCTTGTTTGTTCAGTGCTGTGGTGATGAGCGGATCCTCTCCCCCTACCCCCCCTCCCCCACCCCTCTCCCCCACCCCCCCTTTCTGTACGTCTCCGCAGGTCAAAAAGTCTTGATGTCTGTTTTACAAGGGGAGGTTGAAGTGCAAGCCGGCGAGAGCAATGGTTTGGGGACCCCCTGAGTGTGTGTATTCGGGGTGGGGGGGTAACTGCCGGAGAGCGCTGGCCGGCCGGCAGGCGAGCTCCCCACTGCTCGTCCAGCTGGGAACCCCCGACCCGTCAGCGTGTTGGCTTTTGCGGGGTTAACAGGCACTGAGCGGTGAGAGCTGGTCGGGGCCTCGCGAGCCAAAGCCGAGGATTGTTTCTGCACATCTCCCGATTGCACCACCGAGAACAGCTGTCGGGGAGGAGACGAATTCTCAACGGCTGAAGCACGGGACGTTTTTAGTTTTAATTCGGGCACAGACCACCGGCAGAGATCGGGTGTCTGCGCACTGACAGGCCAACTCATCATTTTAATGGGAATCCGCAAACGCTACATGTCACCGAGTGGACCTGGCCACCGACGTTTTGATTTTTGACGTAAATATGCGTGTTAATTTAAAAATGTATTTTTTTCTCTCTCTCTCTCTCTCCTTACACCCCATCTTTGCTCCGCCACTGTCAAGCGCTCCGAGGGCGCTATCCTCTCACCAGGGGCGCTATAACGTGGTGGGATTTCGCCACAAAGCCTGGTGACTGTGCGAACTTCTAGGCGAAACACGGCAGGCGATTCGCGCACGGCGACGTCCCACAAACCAACGGCCAACTGGGGAAGACCAAACCAAACCCACAACTGCCTTTAAGCAGAGCAGAGGAACTGAATAGGAACAGCTTCTCTTGTGTTGGGCCCAACATTCCTGAAAGCACACACAGCTGTGTAAGTCTACATAACTGCTCCTCCCCCCCCCACCACCCCCGTCCACCACCACCTCTCCAACCTCCACAGCTCGACTGTTTCCATGGCAGCCCGTCCAACCCAGACAGATGTGATAAGCCCACGTAAGAGAGAATTATTCTAATTATTCTAACCAAGACGCTTCCTTTTTCTCCTCCGTTCCACCTCCGGTGGGGGCGGTGGGGGGGGTGGAGGATTGACACGGCAAATCAGTCAATCAGTCACGTCTGCGTGCAAAATTGATCGCTGAATTCACCTGCAAAGTACACGGTCACTGCACTCGCCAGTGCATTCCTGCGAAGCACTTTGAGACGTCCTCCTGACGTGAAAGGCACTTTATCAAACGTCAGGATTATTATCATTATTTTATTAAATCCTGGGTAGTAATTTGAGGCGCCTCGACCACTCGATACGGTGCTGTATCAAATGCGCGGATTACCATTAATAACCCAACCCCACCCCCCACCCCCTCATTTTCGGATCAAACCCAAAGAGACCTTTCTCTTTGACCTTCGTGCTTACGGTCAGCGCCACCGTTGAGCGCTCTGAGATGATGCCCTGCGTGAAAGGCACTGTTATCAGTGCACATTGCCCTATCGCCACGTGCTGCACGGAATGACAAACCGTGGGTTATTTCAGCACAGGAGCCCATTTGGCCGATCACATTATCCTGTGCTGGGCCTTGTTAGCTGCCACTGGAGCCGTCTGCTATATTCCCATTTCCCTGCTCCTTCCCCGTAGCCTTTTGTAACTTTATTCTTCAAGTGTTTACCTCATTCCCTTTTACATTGCGCAACCAGCTTGGCTTCAGCAGCCTCTGGTGACACCGCATTCTATCAGCCCTTGGCGTAAACATGTCTCTAATCCTTCAAGCTCTTTCCCAATCATTGCATCTAAAGTTCCTTGCAAATATACTGCCGCCGTTTGCCCACACATACGCACAGTTGCTCTACTTCGCAGCAATTCCCGTGAAGCGCTTTGAGGTGTCCATCCGACTTGATAAGGGCGCTTCACCAAACACAAGGATTGTTGTGGTTCTTGTTACTGTGATCAAATGATCTCTTAGTTTCTCCGCTTTGCTTTTCCATTGTCACTCTTCACCTCCACACGTTGCCGACCACGTTAGATCCTGCCCACTGTGACTTTATTTTTAACGGGAACAATGTCGTGTTGTGTTTTTAAGCCGGCACAGACACGATGGGCCGAATGGCCTCTTTCTGTATTGTATAATTCTATGCTTCCATGAAGAAGAACAATGTAAGCGCTCTCTCTCCCTCCCTCCCTCCCTCCCCATCCCACAAACTACCACTGCCACAATCCAACCACGCTGACTCAGCAAGTTTATCCACTCGGTAGTTTTGAGCTGCACAAAATGGGAAGGTCACGGGGTTCAATGTCCTGTTTGTGCTGCGTTAGCTAAATTCAGTCAAAAAAGGCCAGGTTCGCCATTGACCTTAACATAGCATAACATGTAGGAGCAGGAGGAGGCCACTCGGCCCTTCGAGCCTCTGCCCCGCCATTCAATCATGGCTGACCTTCTAATCTAACTCCGGCTAATAACCTGACGCTGCCGTATCCCCGTATCCGTTCATCCCTTTTGCAATAAGAAATCTATCTATCTCAGTCTTGAATATGTTCAAGGAGACCTTATCTCTCTCTGAAGGAGGAGGAAAGAGGAAAGGGAGGAGAGGTGGGTAAAGAGAGGGAGAAAGGTGCATTTAGGGCGGAGGCGAGGGCAGGAGACATCACTGGCAGATCCCCGTATTGGGCGGCCAAAGCTCACACACGAATAATGACCACTTGAGCCCAAAATTTTGTTTAAAAATCGGTCACTCGATCCACGGCTGTTTGTGGGACACTGCTGTGCGCGACCGGCTGCCGGGTTTTACCCACAGAACACACTTTACGTCCGTCCACTTTACGGTATATCCCGCCAAGACCTTTTTGAAGCGTCTCGACGATGTGATAAGCCGCTGTATCGCATGCAAGAATTATTATTATTATTAAGAATAAAGTCCCGCTGAAGAATTTCCAACAGAACACCTGGGGGAGGGGGGGGGGGAGAGGGAAAAGGGAGAGAAAGAATAACCCGGGAAAAATTCAAGAATTCGTAGGCAAAATCTCTTCCAGGATCTCTTTGTAGATATCACGTGAAAGGAGTGAGAGATGTATTTTAAATTTAAACAATATAATGGTCAGATGTCCTGAATGTGTGGCCGCCTCCAACTGCTCCAATATGATGTGGTATATACAGGATGTGGATTCTGGTCAAGTTTTGCCCTAAGGGAGAATGAGGCATTTGAGGGTATTTTGCTGACATTTTAATTAGAGGGAAGTGAGTGAGTAAGTGAGTGAGTGAGTGATTGCCTTTGGTTGCCTGTGGAGTTGCTCTGGTGAAATTGACCTGTATGTGTGTGTGTGTGTGTGTCAGTGTCAGTGTCAGAGGGAGTGTGTGTGTGTGTGTGTGTGTCAGTGTCAGGCTGTGTGTGTGTGTGTGTCAGTGTCAGTGTCAGGCTGTGTGTGTGTGTGTGTGTCAGTGTCAGGCTGTGTGTGTGTGTGTGTGTGTCAGTGTCAGAGGGAGTGTGTGTGTGAGTGTCAGTGTCAGGCTGTGTGTGTGTGTGTGTCAGTGTCAGTGTCAGGCTGTGTCAGTGTCAGTGTCAGAGGGAGTGTGTGTGTCAGTGTCAGGCTGTGTGTGTGTGTGAGTGTGTCAGTGTCAGTGTCAGAGGGAGTGTGTGTGTGTGTGTGTGTGTGTGTGTCAGTGCTGTGTGTGTGTGTGTGTCAGTGCTGTGTGTGTGTGTGTGTGTGTGTCAGTGCTGTGTGTGTGTGTGTGTCAGTGCTGTGTGTGTGTGTGTGTGTGTGTCAGTGTCAGTGTCAGAGGGAGTGTGTGTGTGAGTGTCAGTGTCAGGCTGTGTGTGTGTGTGTGTCAGTGTCAGGCTGTGTGTGTGTGTGTGTGTGTGTCAGTGTCAGAGGGAGTGTGTGTGTGAGTGTCAGTGTCAGGCTGTGTGTGTGTGTGTGTGAGTGTCAGTGTCAGGCTGTGTCAGTGTCAGTGTCAGTGTCAGAGGGAGTGTGTGTGTCAGTGTCAGGCTGTGTGTGTGTGTGTGTGTCAGTGTCAGTGTCAGGCTGTGTGTGTGTGTGTGTGAGTGTCAGTGTCAGGCTGTGTGTGTGTGTGTGTGTCAGTGTCAGTGTCAGGCTGTGTGTGTGTGTGTGTGTCAGTGTCAGTGTCAGGCTGTGTGTGTGTGTGTGTCAGTGTCAGTGTCAGGCTGTGTCAGTGTCAGTGTCAGAGGGAGTGTGTGTGTGTGTGTGTGTGTGTGTCAGTGTCAGAGGGAGTGTGTGTGTGTGTGTGTCAGTGTCAGTGTCAGGCTGTGTGTGTGTGTGTGTGTGTCAGTGTCAGTGTCAGGCTGTGTGTGTGTGTGTGTGTGTCAGTGTCAGGCTGTGTGTGTGTGTGTGTGTCAGTGTCAGGCTGTGTCAGTGTCAGTGTCAGAGGGAGTGTGTGTGTCAGTGTCAGGCTGTGTGTGTGTGTGTGTGTGTGAGTGTTACAGGCTGTGTGTGTGTGTGTGTGTGTGTGTGTCAGTGTCAGGCTGTGTGTGTGTGTGTGTGTGTCAGTGTCAGGCTGTGTCAGTGTCAGTGTCAGAGGGAGTGTGTGTGTGTGTGTGTGTGTGTGTGTGTCAGTGTCAGAGGGAGTGTGTGTGTGAGTGTGAGTCGGTGTTGGGGTGAATTTGTGTGTTTTTCTGGTTGATTTCTGTTGTGCATTACGTCAGGGAGGGGTTGGGGCTGTGAAACAGCGGAAGGGAAGTGACTGCTGTGGAAGCTTTAATACAGATGAGGATTACATCGAGTTATACTGCATCTCTCTCTCTCTCTGCAGCTCTGTAGCTCTCTGTATCTCTGTAGCTCTCTATCTCTCTATAGCTCTGTATCTCTCTGTATCTCTGTAGTTCTGTATTTCTCTGTATCTCTGTGTATTTCTCTGTATTTCTCTGTAGCTCTGTATTTCTCTGTATCTCTGTGTATTTCTCTGTATTTCTCTGTAGCACTGTATCTCTGTGTATTTCTCTGTAGCTCTGTATTTCTCTGTATCTCTGTGTATTTCTCTGTATCTCTCTGTGGCTCTCTGTATCTCTCTGTATTTTCTTTGTATCTCTGTACCTCTGTGTATTTTCTCTGTAGCTCTGAGTCTCTCTGAGTCTCCCCTCTCCTCCCCCCACCAGAGAGTCTGTCTCTCTTCTCTCTCTTCTCTCTTCTCTCTCTCTCTGTGCACTTCAATTTTACCTTCTCTCAGTTGTGGATGGTTTCCTGCAGCTTTCTGCTATCTCCTTTCCCACCTTCCCTCCTTCTTCCCTTCCCACCCAAGCTTTTTTACACCCCCCCCCCCCCCCCACCCCCCACCCACCCCCCACTTTTTTAAAAAAAAATTGTCACCTCTATAAAAAAAGTGTGAGTTGAAAATCTCTTCTTTTTCACAAAGAGAGAAAGAAAAAGGGAATCGAGGCGACTTGCATTGCTTATTTTAATTTTATTTCTTTTTTCCCCCCCATCCTCCTCACACTCACTCACTCACCCACTCACTCACATATTCCTCTTCTCTATCACCTCTTTGCCAACTTGTCACCCAATACCTTCGTTGCTCTTATTTGTTTGCAATTTGGAAGAAACGATGGATCTGTCCAAAGGTCAGTGAAAGATTTGTATTATATATATATATATATGTCAATATATTCTCTCTCTCTCTCTCTCCCCTGAATGTCCCTTTTCCTTCTGTTTCATAGTTCTTTAGCAAAACTTTAACAGCAATAATATTTTTCTGAGCAAAAGACCGGAATATTTTTTTTGTGTGTTGAAGGAGGTGCAAAGACCTCTGTATTTTTTTTTCTATCCAGTTATGGATTCCCCATCTTTTCGCAGTTTTTAAGATGTGTGCAAAATTTCTGGCACAAATCCGTCACTGTGGCCCAGAGCAGTGAAAGTCAGGTAGTTTTGTACAGGTTATTTTTTAAAAAAAAATTATATATATATATATGTATTTGTTTTTTTCTTGGAAAGAAAAGTCGTTCAGAACGTTTCTGAAATTGTGTCTTGCGCTGTTGTTTCTTGTCGGGCTGAACACTTGATGACTTATTTGGTTGTGAGAGGTGTCTTGTGTGGGTGTGAGTGGTGGGTGTGTGTGGGTGTGGGTGTGTGTTGAGTGTGTGTGTGTGGGTGTGAGTGTTGAGTGTGTGGGTGTGTGTGGTGGGTGTGAGTGTTGAGTGTGTGTGTGAGTGTTGAGTGTGTGTGTGTGTGGTGGGTGTGAGTGTTGAGTGTGAGTGTGTGTGGTGGGTGTGAGTGTTGAGTGTGTGTGTGTGGTGGGTGTGAGTGTTGAGTGTGTGGGTGGGTGTGAGTGTGTGTGTGTGGTGGGTGTGAGTGTTGAGTGTGGGTGTGTGTGGTGGTGTGAGTGTGAGTGTTGAGTGTGAGTGTGTGTGGTGGTGTGTGTGAGTGTTGAGTGTGAGTGTGTGTGGTGGTGTGTGTGAGTGTGAGTGTGAGTGTGTGTGGTGGTGTGAGTGTTGAGTGTGAGTGTGTGGTGGGTATGAGTGTTGAGTGTGAGTGTGTGTGGTGGGTATGAGTGTTGAGTGTGGGTGTGTGTGGTGGGTATGAGTGTTGAGTGTGGGTGTGTGGTGGGTGTGAGTGTTGAGTGTGAGTGTGTGTGGTGGGTGTGAGTGTTGAGTGTGAGTGTGTGTGGTGGGTGTGAGTGTTGAGTGTGGGTGTGTGTGGTGGGTGTGAGTGTTGAATGTGAGTGTGTGTGGTGTGTGTGTGTTGAGTGTGAGTGTGTGTGGTGGGTGTGAGTGTTGAATGTGAGTGTGTGTGGTGTGTGTGTGTTGAGTGTGAGTGTGTGTGGTGGTGTGTGTGAGTGTTGAGTGTGAGTGTTATTCCTCTCTCACACACTCCCTCTCTCCTCTCTCTCTGTCCCTCTCTCTATATATATATATATATCCATCTATTCCTCTCTCACACACTCCGTCTCTCTGTCCCCAATTTGCTTAAACGTTCATTTCGCGGAGTTTTCTTTCGAATCGTTTTTTTTTCTCTCTCTCCAGAATGTTTATCCCACATCCCCCCTCCCCCCCCACCCCACACCTCTCCCTCCCCCCCCACACCCCACACCTCTCCCCTCCCCCCCCCACCCCACCTCTCCCCCCCCCCCCACCCCACCCCACACTCTCCCCCCCACCCCCCCTCACTCTCCCCCCCACACCCCCCACACCTCTCCCCCCCACCCCCCTCACCTCTCCCCCCACACCCCCACACCTCTCCCCCACCCCCCTCACCCTCCCCCCACACCCCCCCACACCTCTCCCCCCACCCCCCCTCACCTCTCCCCCACCCCCTCACTTCTCCCCCCACCCCCCCACCCTCTCCCCCCACCCCCCTCACCTCTCCCCCCACCACCCCCCCCCACCCCCCTCACCTCTCCCCCCACCCCCCCTCACCTCTCCCCCCACACCCCTCACCTCTCCCCCCACACCCCCCACCCCTCTCCTCCCCACACCCCCCCACACCTCTCCCCCCCCACACCCCACCTCTCCCCCCCACAACCCCACACCCCACACCTCCCCCCCCCCCCCCACACACACACCCTTATTTCGGTTTGTATTTTAGGAGATGTGAATGTGGTTTTTTTTTTGAAAAAATACGTATTATTTTCTGATTTTTTTTCTCTCTTCAATCAATCGGTTTATGCGGCTTTTCCGGTACAAGGACGGTGTCTGTGCTCAAATGTTTATTGCTGCCCCGGTGTGGGTGTGTTTGTTGTCTGTTGTATATGATAATATAATATGTAATATAATAATATGACATTAATGTTATAATGTTACGCGGCGTCATAAGGCGCCCGTTGTTGTCGCGCCCCTAAATAATATAATATAATCATAATCTTTGCATTCGTTGTAGCGCCTCATCGCGACTTCGAGCCGTCTCCAAGCGCTTCGCGGTATACGCCGTAAAGTGTAGTGACTGTGCATTTGCGGGCAGCACTCCCAATTGCGCGCAGCAGCGTCCCGCAAACAGCCGTGGGTTGACTGACCAAATTATTATTTTTAATATATACATATATATATACACACGCTGTGTGTCTATTGTATATTATATAATAATGTCTGTTATAGAGAGAGAGAGAGAGAGAGAGTGTTTAAAGGTGGTGTTTGATGGTATTCTATTGTAGATTCAGAGAGGCCGTGAGGGGCTGAAACAAATCGAGGATTAAAGGCAGTGGAGGAGGTCACTCCTCCTCGTGTTATTCTCCTTTTGTTCGTGTTGATTTGTTATTGCCGTACTCTGTCGCAGGCGGAGAGTAGCACAGCTGCTGTGTGACACAGCTGCGCTGTCCAACTGAGTGCGAGGAACCACCGCCGTGATATTATCGATGAATAATCAATATTTTCAAATTTTCAAGGCTGCGGTGGGTAGATATTTTGTTAGGTCAGGATGTTTGGAGTTGAGGTATGGATCAGCCGTGATCTAACAGGATGGCGGAACGGGCTCGAGGGACTGAACGGCCTCCTCCTGTTCCTGTGTGACTAAGTGTGCCGTGGGGCAGGGGAGTCGAGTCGAGATAACTGAGATGGAATAAAGAGCTTTGGGAACCGTAACGGCCTTCTCTGGCCTGAACAGTACATGTAATTCACTTGCATTCGCTGCGATGCGTTATCACGTCACGGAGACCTCTCAAAGCGCTTCGCGGGATCTTACCGTGAAGGGCGCTGATCGTGTATTTCGCGGGCAAGCGCGGCAGCTAATTTGTGGGGGGGGGTGTGGAGATTGTCAGCCAATACACCAAGGGAAAAACTTCCTTCCGTGGGATCTTTAACGTCCGCCCGAACAGGGTACAGACGGGACCTCGGTTTCAACGTCGAAAGGACATTCAGTCGAATATCCTGGACCGTTTCTGGTGATTCTCCGGGTGATCTTTGTCGTCATCCCAGCTCCCCGCGAGCGGTTCAGTTGCTACCGCTCCTGAGGCCAGGGAGAGACGACCGAGACCTGAATCTTAAGTAGAGATGACGCGCTGCAAACACAAAGAGACGCTCCCGTCAATTATGCATTGCTAACGATGCACTAAATCGTTAACCCGTCAGCCTTGTGTTATGCTAACAAACTATTAATAGAAACTGTGAAGTGGGTGCCTGATCCTCGACATTGTCTGCAATATAACCCTATGTTTTTGTCAGCCGCCCACTCGAAAGCCGCCCGTGCTGTCAGGAGCCTTGCAGGCGATGGCGGATTTGTTTCTCCGGCCTGCGCGGAGCGAGAATAACCGTCGATAAGGGCGACTATTGGTTTCATTTAACAACAATCCCCCCCACCACGGGAAAAAATCCACGACTGTTTGTGGGGACGCCGCCGTGCGCAATTGGCTGCCGCGTTTCGCCCGCAAAGTCCACAGTCGCTCCGCTTTACAATATATTTCGTGCCGCTCCGAAACGGAGGCCTCTGTGGAGGAAGGAAACTCGCCCAACGTGTCGCCCTTTCGACGCCAGATCCTCTCGCTCGCGAGGCGAGCGGTCTAACCCCCGAGCTACAGGAACCCCTACAGTACTCAGCCGCGTCCGCCTCCGCACCCTTCTCCGCTAATGCGTTAGCGATATCTAATCGTTCCTCCGGCAGAAAGCCTTTCGTCGCCCAATCTCATATTTTTGTGTGTGTGTGTGTGTGTGCGCGCTGCGTGTGTAATCTGGTCCTCTCAGCAACCACTCGGCAACCATAGTGCCGTCTGCCTTCCGACCCGCGTCAAGGCATCGCACCGCACCTCGGGGGCTCCGTCTCCGGTCCCTCCTCCTAATCGCGGTGCCATTCAGTCACTAACGAACTCGAGAGACAGAGCGTTTGTACACAGACACTCGCTGCAACCTGATAGCGCACAGAGCAAATAACTTGGACAACAATTCTCCCTCCACCGCACCCCCCGCCTCCCGCTCTCCTACCTCCCACCCCCCCCCCCCCACCCCACGACGCTCACAGTAACAACCGGTCATCCACTCACTCACTCACTCAATCACTCACTCGCTCACTCACTCACTCACTCACTCACGACTGTCTGTGTGACCTTTGCAAACTTTACGGACCAATCCCGTGAAGCACTTTGAGACGTTTTACCCGACGTGAAAAAGAGGCCGTATACCAAGTGCCAGGATTATTATTATTCTTTATTACCACAAAGATGTTTTTCCGCCTACGTACGTACGTTTCAGGGCTGGCCCTCTCGTTTCCGCCTCGTGAACCTCAACAGCCAGCAAGCGGTTGATGGCAGTCGAGGATTTGCAGGCGGGTTGGGATCAGGATGGGGTGGAGGGCCGGGGAGGGTGGGCGTAGGAGGAGGGTCTTGAGACGGACCTTGAAGGAGGCGAGCGAGGGGAACGAGGCGAAGTGACTGCGGAATGGAGTTCCACGCGTAATTATTGACCGGGTGCCTCTCGGGCAGGATTCCTTCGGTCGTCCAATGGCCCGGAATATGAATGCACAAGCCATTCATTGTTGTAAGAACCTAAATACAGCAGAAATTCGGCGTGGAAGTCACAAGTTTCAGTACAGAACGATTAGTTAAATTCCGTTGACCTGTAAATGTCCTCCTCTGTGGCGGTGGATTGGGGGGGGGGTGGAGATCAGAAATAATCTGGGGGGGTAATAATCCCTTCAAAAGAAAAGTATTAATAATAATAATAATAATGCTGTCACTCAATCCACGGCTGTTTTGGGAGCCGTCGCTGTGCGCAATTGGCGGCCGCGTATCGCCCGCAGTCTGTGGCAGTCGACTGACTTTACAGTACGTCCTGCAAACCGCTTTGAGACGTCTCGGTGACGCGATCAGGCGCCGTGTCAAATGCAAGGATTATTATTACTTTAATAGGACACTGCAGCAGCAGAGAGAGAAAAACAATGAACACATACAGTTCAGAGGGACTGCTTCAATATCGCTTCAATAGGCTGTGCAATATGCCCGATGGTTGGTTGGCTGTGATGTGTGTGTGTGTGTGTGTGTGTGTTTGTGGGGGTGATAGGGGGAATTGTCCAGGTCTGTCTGTGTGTGTGAGGTTCTTATGTGTGTGTGTGTGTATGAGTCTGTCTGTGTGTATATATAGACTGTAATGTGTGTGTCTGTGTGTGTGTGTGTGTCTGTCTGTGTATGAGTCTGTCTGTCTGTGTGTGTGTGTGTGTCTGTCTGTCTGTGTGTGTATATAGACTGTAATGTGTGTGTGTGTGTGCTGTGTATGAGTCTGTCTGTGTGTGTGTGTGTCTGTGTCTGTGTGTGTGTGCTGTGTATGAGTCTGTCTGTGTGTGTGTGTGTGTGTGTGCTGTGTATGAGTCTGTCTGTGTGTGTGTGTGTGTGCTGTGTATGAGTCTGTGTGTGTGTGTGTGTGTGTGTGTGCTGTGTATGAGTCTGTCTGTGTGTGTGTGTGTCTGTGTCTGTGTGTGTGTGTGTTGGGTATGAGTCTGTCTGTGTGTGTGTGTGTATGTGTGTGTGTGTGTGTGCTGTGTATGAGTCTGTCTGTCTGTGTGTGTATATAGACTGTGATGTGTGTGTGTACTGACAGCCTCGGGTGTGTGACAGTGTGTGATGCTTACACACTTGTCAAAAGCAGCTGTGAGACTGG
>NW_024704760.1:1664459-2005277 GCF_018977255.1 Callorhinchus milii | reverse complement strand
GGTGTTGTAGACATCAACAGCTGGATTTAAACAGATGTGGTTTTCGCAGTTGTTGGCATCTCTGGGTCAGAAATCAAAACAGTAATAATAATAATAATAATAATCCTTACCTTTGGTACAGCGCCAACATGTTTCGAAGCGCTCCACAGGATATTTCACCCACAAAATCTACGGTCCATTCTCTTCTCCCCACTGCACCACCGCAAGTTGTTGCTTTCGGTGCGTCCTGTGAAGCGCTTCGAGACGCCTCGACGACGCGATAAGACGCTGTATCGAACGCAAGGGTTATTATTAATATTACGATAATAATGATATCATAATTTATTAGTATCATGATGATGATGATGATGCTGATGATGATGGTTGGGCCTTGGTAGGACTTTGTATCTCAGTGAAAATTCATGGCCTAAAATTGACGTTTTCCGCTCCAGGGCAAGTCACATTCTTTTCTCCTCCTGTTCCCCCCACCCACCCCCCCCACCCAACACCCATGTCTCTCAGGAGATTTGTGGTAGACATCACAGCTCAGCAGATTCACGGTTGATGTAGTCTGTCTGCCCGCCCGAAAGGGTGCCTGAAGGTGAATTAGATCACGGTGGAAGAGACAAATGACTGTGTTTTGTGGCCCAGAAGAGAGCCATAGAGAGAAAAGACCAGGTATTGTACCCTGAGCGCACAGCTCCATCGCGCCCCAGGATAGTTTCACCAAAATGGCTTTAGTTTGTTTTTGTAAAGGGGACAAAATGGGTTGTTTCCGAAGGTTTTCGAATCTTAGCGTGAGGTTGGTTGGGCGGATGTGACAGCTGAAAGGGATCACAGACTGGCTCCGTTGGTCACGCTCTGGCCTTTGGGTTGGAAGGATGTCGGGTTCAAGCCCCACGTCGATCTCACAGACCAGTCTGACGTTAACCGAGGGGGATGAGGGGAGTGGGGGAGGGTTGAGGGAGGGGAGGTTTGCACGGTCGGAAGTGCCAAGCGCTCTGGGACGCTACCCTGCGTGAGGAGCACTATATAAATGTAAGTTGTCATCGTTATCCTTTGAATTGGATGTTAATCAAGCTCTCTTCCCCCCACCCCCCCCCCCCACCATCCCACTTCTCCCCCCACCACTCACTGCTCCCCCATTTACTGGATGTATCCAGCCCTCGCAGTATTCCTCTCCCGGCTCAGGAAAATCTTATTTGAATATTATCCATTGTACCTTTTCTCATTTAGTGCTTTTGAAGTGAACAGAATGTCCCCATTGTCGAGATTAATCTCCTTGTCGTTGGCTGCGTCAGCACAAAACACAATGGCAAAGCAACCTCCTCCTCCGTGTCTCGCCAACAGCACTAAACGTGTGCGTTTTCAGGCGAGGTTTTCAGGACAGGGTGTGGTTGCGGGGCCTAAATAATAATAATAATAATAATAATAATCCTCGCATTTGATACAGCGCCTCATCACGTCTTCGAGACGTCTCAAAGCGCTTCACGGGATGTACTGTAAAGTGGATTCACTGTGTTTTTTTGTGGCCTAAACGCGGCAGCCAATTGCGCACAGCAGCGTCCCCACAAACAGCCGCGGATTGAGTGACCATATTATTAATCATCTATTTATATTTTGGAGGGATGAGAGTACCCGGAAAAGCGATCAACTAACAACCGGGTTCCTGCTTACTGCAAGGTCCCTGACCCGGAAATCAAACCCTGGTCCTCTCGCTTGGCGAGGCGAGGGCTCTTAACCACTAAACTGCAGGACTCCAGGACTTTGTGGGTGCGAGGACATAAGTATAAGGTCACCAGTCGCAAATCTGATGGGGAGTTTAGGAGGAACTTCTTCAGGCAGGGGGTGGCTAGACTGCGGAACTAACTCGGTGCCGGAAGCTGTGGTTGAAAGGAATAAGCGTCAGTCTTTATGTAAGAGGAAGTGTGATGCACACGTAAAGGAGAAGCAAACAGAAACGTGGAGGGCAGGGGAGCAGGAGGGGTGGAGGCTATTGTGGAGTCCTGTAGCTCAGTGGTTAGAGCACTCGCTTTGCAAGTGAGAGACCTGAGTTCAATTCCAGGCAGAGGGCAAAACCTCAGGCAAGTTTCCTTACTCCACACAGAGCCTAATAATAATCCCTCCAAAACCCAAAACAATAATAAATTGGTCATTTTCAATCTACGGCTGTTTGTGGGACATTGCTGTGCGCAATTGGCTGCCGCGTTCGCCCACAAATATACAGTCAATTCACTTTACAGTGTGTTCTGTGAAGCGCTTTGGGACGTCCTCCCGACGTGAAAAGCGCTATATCAAATGCAAGGATTATTATAACACTGTCAAGGACAAGTTGGGCTGAATGGCCTCTTTCCGTGCCGTATTGCTTACGCAATTGTGTGTAATTCCGTTGCGACGCCCCACAAAATACACAGTCACTCCACTTTACAGTATATCCTGCGAAGCGCTTCGGGTCGTCTCAACGAGGTGTCGAGCCGCTCTAATCAAATGCGAGGATTATTATTATTATTATTATTATTATTATTCTGATGCGAATCTGTACCTTTGTCAGACGTGTTGCGTGAATTTCTTCTGTAAAAAAAAATATGACATTTTTAGCCAGTGAATCCGAACATTTACCTCTGCACGGATTTTTTTTGGGAGGGTGGAGGATAGGGGTGAAAGGAATGTATTCAAGCCAGGAAGATGGATACACGCATTCTCTCTTAGGCTGTGGATGACGCAAGAGTCCAGTGTAAGAATGTACTTAACAGGATTGCGACAATTTGGGTCCCAGTGGATGTCGAGTTACCAGTACCTCAAAAGGCAATATCTAATTCTCCTTCACACACGTTGTTTGGCTGAGACGTACATCAAATGCAAGGATTATATTATATTAGATTATATATTATTCCACCACATATTAAAAGGGGAATGCAATAATAAAAATAACAAATTAAAGAGGAGGGGGTGAGAGGAGAGAGAGAGAGAGAGAGAGAGAAGCTGATGCCCATTGCTGTACTTTTCGCCTCTCTGCAGTACAGTGCAGTGCAGTGCAGTACAGGAGGAGAGGAGATTGCACTGAGTTTGCTGACACTCACTGACTGACTGATTGACCGACTGAGCTGCGTTGAAGCAGTCTCTTTGCTGTTTGCCTGGACACCCCTGGGCTCTGGGCTGCCTCTCCCTCTCCCTCTCCCTCTCCCTCTCCCTCTCTCCCTCTCTCCGGCAGCTCAGGACTGAGACTCAGGGTCGGGGCTTTACTGTGTGGGACACCCAGAGGCCAGAGAGAGGGGGAGAGGAACCTGGAGCTCCTGCAGATGCCCTGGTCTGTGGTGTGTTGCTGTCATCATCTTTGTTTTAAGTGTCTGTGTGTGTCTGTGTGTGTGTGTCTGTGTGTGTGTGTGTGCATAAATGTGTGCTGTGCTTGTGTGTGTGTGTCTGTCTGTATGTACTGTGTCTGTGTGTGTGTACTTTGTATGTGTCTGTCTCTGTGTTCTGTGTGTGTCAGTGTTTGTACTGTGTATGTGTCTGTCTGTCTGTGTACTGTATATGTGTGTGTGTCTGTGTGTACTATGTATGTGTGTGTCTATATGTACTGTATCTGTGTGTGTGTCTGTATGTACTGTGTCTGTGTGTGTGTGTATGTACTGTGTGTGTCTGTATGTACTGTGTCTGTGTGTGTGTCTGTATGTACTGTGTATATGTGTGTGTGTCTGTGTGTATGTGCTGTGTGTGTGTGTGTGTGCTGTGTATGTACTGTGTGTGTGTGTGTGTCTGTGTGTGTATGTACTGTGTGTGTGTATGTACTGTGTCTGTGTGTGTGTGTGTCTGTGTGTGTATGTACTGTGTGTGTGTATGTACTGTGTCTGTGTGTGTGTGTGTGTTTAATGTACTGAACCCCCAGTGGCAGTGTGTGACAGACTGAGTTGAGTATCTAAGTGCTGTATCGCCCCCTCTGCTGTCAGCAGTTTCAAAGGGTTTTATCAGCCGCAGTGTCTCTCCCATCCTCTCTCCTCTCTCCCCCCCTCCCTCTCCCCCTCCCTCCCTCTCACTGCCCAGCCCCCTCTCCCCCCCTCTCTTTCTCTCCCCTCCCTCCCTCTCTCTCCCCCTCTCTTTCTCTCCCTCTTTCCCTCTCTCACTCACACTCTCTTCCCCACTCCCCCCCCCCCCCCCCACCCCACCCCCAGTCTCTTTCCCTCTCCCCCCCCCTCTCTCTCACTCTCTCTTCCTCAGTCTCTGGCTCTTCCTCTCTTCCTCTCTATCCCTCTCTCTCTTTCTCCACCTCTCTCCATCTATCTCATCCTCACCCTCTCTCTCCCCCCCCCACCCTCCCCACCACCCCCACCACCCCCACCCCTGTACCATTCCCTCCCTCTCTCTTTCTCCTTAAGAAAAAGCTGCAGATTAGAGGGTCAGCTGCTAAATGAAAAACAAATCAGCCCACATTCCCTTTTTGTTGGGGTCGCAGGACTTTCTGGCCGTTCGGCGAATAAGAGAAATGTGCATATTTTTTTATTCGGCGTGTGTCTACCGGCGGTTCCATCTCGTGTTCAACTGCAATCTGACAGTCAGCGCGTGGTGTGTGTGTGTGTGTGTGTGCGTGTGCGTTGGTTGGGGATGGTTTAATATTATGAATGGAGAAGGGAAATCATTGTCACATTGCAGTGGACACCGGAGAGGAGTCGCTGGTAACGTTCTGCGGTTACAAAGTTGCTGCGAAGCCTGAAAACTTTCCTCTTCGGCAGTGCCTACGGTCACCTCCCACCCCCCCCCCCCCCATCACCCCCTCACCCCCCGTTCGGCTCCGACCACCGTTAAGCGCTCTGGGACGCGAGCCTATGTGAGGTGGGGGGGGGGGGGGGGGAGCGCGGTGTAAATGCAAGTTGTTGTTGTTGAAACGCTTGATCCTGGTGTGCTTCTGATCTCATCTCCTCTCATCTCACTTGAATCCAATATGTCTCTGCGAAGATGCGGGTAAGTTCCTTTCACGCGGGTGGAATGCAGTCTCTCTCTCTCTGTCTCTCTCTCTCTCTCTCACTCTGCCACTGCAGTCAACTGGTGCAGACAGGGTTATAAAACCTTTCGCATCGATTCGACTGCCCCAAAGTGGCTGACTTGGCATTTTCTTATGTGGAAATCCGAAAGTTTCAGCGTTCAATCGGTGGTTGAATACCAAGGAGACTCTTGAGGTTCAAGCTGCTATGTAGCCTGCAATTTCCCTCAGTGTTCGTCTGCAAGGCAGTTTTGTTACCTCTATGCAGACAATAATAATAATAATAATAATATTAATAATAATAATGAATTAAAATGATGAATTCTTCCATTTTCACATGGGGAGGATGCCTTCAAAGCCCTTCTCTGAATGTAATGTAAAGTGTGGGTGTACTTCATATCAATATATTAATTATATAGAGATCAATATCTAAATTTATTTGTATGAAAAGTGGGTGCGGAGAGATATTTCGACTTGTTGGTCTGGTTTAGCTGCTAAGTTGTGCTGACTTTGCAGCTAAAGCATCAATATTTCGCAACTAGATTTTTTTTAATTGCCCGTGGGGGTACTTCGTTACAGAGTACAGGTAATTTATCTCTTATGTTTGGTCATTTTAAGTGTGTTTCTGGAAACTGATGAGACCAGCGGTTTTTAAATACAGTATTTGATTCTCAAGTACTTTCCACAAGGAAATGCACCTTTTCCTTAATGTAAAAAACATTGAACCGATAACGCGATGGGACGGAGAAACGCAGGCACACGCTCGACACTAGCGCGGGGCGTGTGGTGAAGCTTTTAAGCCTCTTTGGGGGGGGATTCTGGAAACCCTATAATCGTTGTCATTTCATTGTCAAGTGATTTTTGTGGCAGTGAGTCACGGACGCGTGGTGTGTGTGCGTGTGTGTGCGTGCATCTGTGTGTGTGCGCGTGCGTGCGTGCGCGGTTGTGCGTGTGCGTGCATGCGTGTGTGTGCGTGTGCATGTGTGCGCACGAATCTCATTCATCAATCCAGCAAACTTCTTGGCGGTTATTTTAAGGGCCGAGCGACCGAACCGGTTCCACTGCGTTACACGAACGTGAACGGGGCAGACTACATCCCTTGTTATAAGGGAGTGAATCTGGAACGCTCTCCCTTCCGCAACACCCCCCCCACCTCCCCTCCCCATCACCCCATTTCCTCCTCCCCCAAAAGGCTCTGGATCGTGGCTGGATCCACTCACATTTTCAAGACTGAGGTGGACAGATGTTGGGGAGTTCAGGAGATCAAGGGATATGGGGGAAAGGGCGGGTAATTGGAGTTGAGGTGCAGATCAGCCCTGATCTAATCATAATTATACAGATGACTGTTTGGGGAGGACAGGTTTGCAGGGCTACGGGGAGAGCGCGGGGGGAGTGGGGTTGATCCGGATCGCTCTTCTGAATGAATGGCCTCCTTCTGTGCGGTATGATTCTATGATTCTATGATTGGCGGTGGGGCAGAAACAGAGGATTGGAACATTTATTCCGGTTTCTTTCATCATTTGTGCTCGTCTCCTGGGGAGAAAGGAACTACAGATGGAGATTTATCGGTTGTTCTGCGAAAAAAACAAACAAGGCGACGCTGTGCAGTTTGTGTCCGCAAAGTCCCTTAACGGAGCAGGAATTCTCGACGCAGGGGTGATTTGCTAAGCTTTCCCGGAGAGCGGAATGCTTCGCTTCAAAAGCGAGTGGACTACCTTTCCTCGCACGTAACCTTTTCATTCAGTGTCACTTCATGACGTTTGGAGGTCAAGCAGATAAGCGTCGCAATTGGCAAACGGGCTTTGGGATTTTCAGTCGGGTTAATTCCCTCGTTAGGCGGCTCAGTGAAGCCGCTGGGACTGACTGCGCTTCAGGGAATGTCTTCAAACAGATACACAGAACTAATTACTGGACTAATTAGAGGCAGGTCACCAAGGAATAAAGAAACCCCCGGCTCGGGACCACATCCCTGACTGTCCAGCGGCCTGGGACGTCCTCCCGACGTGAAAAGCCGTGTAAATGTCATTTGTTGTTGTTGTTGTTGGTGTCGTTCTGTATACGCTTTGGTGGTTTTGCGGGGGAGGCAGTCTCTGGATACGATGCTGTACTTGCCCCCAAATAATTTAATGGCTGTCGCACAGAGCACCGACTCATAGTAATAATTTGATACAGCGCCTTATCACGTCGTTGAGACAGCCATCGGAGCGCTTCACAGAACACACCCTGAAGCGGAGTGACTGTGCACTTGGTGGGCGAAACGCGGCAGCCAGTTGACCAAAGCGAAACCTCGGGCAAGTTTCCTTACCCCACACAGAGCCTAATAATAATCCTCCAAAACCAAAAACAATAATAAATTGGTCATTTTCAATCCACGACTGTTTGTGGGACATTGCTGTGCGCAATTGGCTGCCGCGTTCGCCCACAAATATACAGTCAATTCACTTTACAGTGTGTTCTGCGAAGCGCTTTGGGATGTCCTCCCGACGTGAAAAGCGCTGTATCAAATGCAAGGATTATAATTATTGTTATTAATGCGCAAGGGCACAGTCCGCCTGCCAATTTTGAGCAAGGTTCATCTGCGTAGCTGACGAACTGATTCATCATCTCAATGAGGCTTCAAAAACAACATCGGAGCAGTTATCTTATTTTAAGAACTTTTGTCACCAGATTGTTTTCCGTCCCGGTCGCTCCCGGATGGGTGTTTCATGGCGTTGCTTTGCACAGAAACTAGCGATTACAGACGTACAAAGAAGCGACTTGTCTCCTTGCCGTGCAAGTGCATCGACTGTGCAATGGAGTCCTGTGTAGCTCAGTAGTTACGAGCGCTCGACTCGTAAGCGAGCGGACCCGGGCAGGGAGAAACCTTAGCCAAGCTTCCTTACTGCACACGCGCGCCTCTGCTTACCCAGCAGTAAGCAGGAACCCGGTTGTAAGTCGATTGGCGCATCGCCTTTCCGGGGGTAATAATCCCTTCAAAAAAAAATATGGTCACTCAGTTCACAACTGTGTGTGTGTGTGTGTGTGGGGGGTGTGGGGGACGCTGCTGTGTGCAATTGGCTGCCGCGATTTGCCCACACATATAGTCAATTCACTTGATAGTATATCCCGTGAAGCGCTTTGAGGCGTCTCAAAGACGCGATAAGGCGCTGTATCAAATGCAAGGATTATTACTATTTTATTATCGGAAGCATCTGGTGCTCAGGCACGTGAGCGCACGGTGTGTTTTGCTTGTGATGAAAGGATAGCACACACGCTGTTGATATCACTTTCCAGTTAATTTCTTGGGCATCTTTACCCATGCGTTCAAGGTCACAGCACCCGCATTCGTGCCCGGTGGCTGTTGTGTGTGCAGTAACCCCTTTCCTTCCCTCTCTTTCCGTTGCATTTCAGTGGCACGTTGATGCTGGTACGCGACAAGGTGTTGACGTGTCAAATATAAACAGTTCCGTTTTCCCTTAGAAATGCGTGGGACGACGTGTCTTTATTCTCGAAACGCTGAGGACGACTTCGTGGCTGTTTGGCGCAGTGTTTGCGTCGCGCAACTTGGCTGAAAAGAAAATAATAACTTGGTGGCTCAATCCACGACTGTTTGTGGGACACAGCTGTGCGCCATTGGCTGCCGTGTTTCACAGTCAATTGAGTATATCCTGTGAAGCGCTTTTCCGAGACGTCTAGAAAACGTGATAAGACGTCGTATCAAATGCAGGAATTATTATCCTTATTATTATTATTAGTCACTACAGTTTACAGTAAAATCCCTTGAAGCGCTTCGAGACGTCCTCCCAACGCGAAAGGCGCTGTATCGAACGCAAGGATCGTGAGTGAAAGTTATTTGCGTGTGTGGGTGGGTGAGTGGGTGTCAGAAGTCACTTAACCTGTTCAAACAGAATATTTTTGGGTGGAGTCGAGCTGCGCTTTGCCCGTTTACTGTAGATTGGTGGTTGTAAAGTGTGTATGGCTTGACCTGAGTTGATAAACCTGTAGGTAAACGGTGTCGATTTTACGACCTGGAAATCTTGCTGGATATTATTAGTGTGTTGATGATATCTCGCGAAAGTTCTCGTTGTAACCGATACTGTGGACAAAACAGAAACCGTATACCCTGTGGATTACTCTGATCCCAGGCAGACAAGGTTAGAATCGTTGCACTTCATGTCTTCGAACACTCGGCAAAATATTAGAAACCTTTGCTGTGAGGACCCTCAGCTTGCCCTTAAGTTGTGACCTCGGCATCTTTTCTTTACCACGGCAGAGAGAAAAAAAATAGTGCAAACTGTGGGCCTTGAGCTGGTTCTAAGGTGTGTGTGTGTGTTTTTTTTACTGTATATATATATTTTAAAAAACTAATGAGTGTGTGTGTGTGTGTGTGTGTCTCTCTCTTTCTGTCCATATGTGTTTGTCTCTGACTTTTTCGCTGTCTCTATATTTATGTGTGTGTGTGTATTGCCATGTTTCGTGAGGATATTAATTATGTGAGTCACCGTATTTTTTGCAACACATATAATAGTAATAATAATAATAATTAAACGCTCTGGGACTATACCCCGTGTGAAGGGCGCTCTACAGATGCAAGCTGTTGTTGTATAATGATAATAATCCTTCCATTTGACATTGTGCCTTATCACGGCCTCGAATGTAGTGGGGAGGGGAGGGGGGAGGGGGAGGCGGAAGAAAAGAGTCCTGGAAACACCCTCAGGAGAGGAAAAACGTTAGCGAAATTCAAAGCGAGAGTATAAGAGCGAGTGAGGCGCTGGCGACTTGGAACATGGCTTCAGGCCGGTCAATACCTTATCTCAGTTGTACCAGGAACTGCATGTTACAGCAGCCGGAGAGCAGTCTGGCTTTATGGAACTCTCTGCAGATCAATATTAGATGATCGCAGCTGTCGAAGGGTGCCACGGAACGACAGAGGGAAGCCAGGCTCCGCAGGGAAGGCAAAGGAGCAACTTTGTCAACTTTTACTGTTGGCGGTCGGCCAAGAGAATGCATGTCCTCATGGCACCTCGTTCTCTCCCTGTCTCTCTCACTCTGCTTTGCCTCTGTGTCCGTCTCTCACTCTCTCTCCCTCCCTCCTTCTTTCTCTCCTCTCTCCCCTCTCTCTCTCTCTCGCTCTTTCTATCACATGTGACTGTGCAATTTGTACCTCGCTCCTAGGAGGGAGGAATTTTCTATTGCGCGTATATATTATTAAAACATCTGTGCGTCGTGAAATGGAATGGTTAAAGTTCCACTCCCAGAATCGAGCCTGGAATTTATCTCAAAACCTTTTCCGTGGCTGGTCTCAGCTCACCGTGTGCTGTGCTGTGCTGTGCTGATGGGGAGAACTCCCAAGGCACATTTATCAAAACAAACAACATAGATTTTATTTTCCATCCAAGTATACCGACCGAGCGATATCTCGCTTCATAAAACCTAATTGTTTATTTACCTGACCACACACACACACACACACGCGCACGCACGCACAAGAACACACACAACCCTTTATGCCACTTCCTCTCCCGCCCATGCAAAGTCCGATTCAGAACAGGGATAAATCCCGAACAAATCTGCAGGAACATTTGGAACAGGCTTCCTAGGGAGAGAGACGGGTGGAGGCAGAAAGTGTCGAATTCTTTCAAGGACACATCTGGATAGATTTCTGTTAGGAAACGGCACCTCGGGCAGGTAACCATTACTTTTGGGCAGGTCTTGGTATGGTTCGCGGGTTCACGACAACGACTACTTGCATTTACACAGCGGGATAACTTGCATTGATCCAGTTGTGGATTATCTTGCGGAGCGAGTTCAATAAGAGCGGCTTATTAATCTCTCTCTTTTATGCATTTAACAGCGCTTGAAAGTCCAGTGCCCGCCATATCGAGGAGCTGTGTGTGGTGATTTGCTTGTTAATTGGGTTTTGAGGGCAGAGAGATGGTTTTTTGATATTTATAAAAGTATCTCACGATTATATAGCAGCAGCCTTGCTGTGCTGTGCGCGTGAGAGTGCGCGTGCGTGAGCGTGCGCGTGAGAGGGTGTGCTTGTGTGAGAGTGTGTAGGTGTGTGTGCGTGCACGTGAGAGTGCGTCTGAGTGTGTGTGAGAGCGTGTGAGTGTGCGCGCATGCGCGCGAGTGCATGCGAGTGTCTTGAGTGCCTGTGATGGAGTGTGCGCGCTCGCGTGTGAGCGTGGGTGTGCGCGCGAGTGTCTGCTGTTTTATTCATACAGTCCCTTTTGTTTTATTATCAAAGTCGTGCCCTTTCTTTTTAATTCCCGCTTTGAAAACGAAACCTCTGGTAAAGCCTCTGATTATATACTGTATATTTATAAACCATTACCACCCATTTGTTGTTTACGCACTTTTACAGACTTGCAAAGCAAGACCGGAGCCCTGAAACAAATCCACTGCTCTCAGTCGCTGCCTGGGACCCCGTTGTCCTTGAAAAACTTCCCTCTTCACCTCCGCACCTCCATGGACGGCAAATACAAAGAGATTGCGGAGGTGAGTTCTCCGTTGTTCTTCACCAGCCTGAGTGGGATTTCCCCGAGACCCTCTCCCCGTCCGCCACCCTCTCTCCCCACCACCACTGCTCTGACCTGGAAGAGAGTAGGGGCTTTTTTTGTAGGGGACTTATTTAGTACTTATCATGGAGTCCGGTAGCTTACTGTAGCGGTTAGCTCGATCGCCTCGCAAAGCGAGAGGACCCAGGTTCAATTCCCGGGCAGGTTTAGGCAACTTAGGCAAGTTTCCTTACTTCGCGCACACGCTTCTGTTTACCCAGCAGACCAACGGTTGTTGGTCGATTGGCGGATGGCTTTCCAGGGGTAATAAACCTTCCAAGAAAACACATTTGGTCACTCGATCCACGACTGTTTGTGGGACGCTGCTGTGCGCTATTGGCTGCCGCGTTTCGCCCACCAAATACCCAGTGGATCCACTGCGATCGAATGCAAGAATTATTATGACCGTGTTGTTGTAATTATTGTCTCTGGAGGAATAGTCAGGAAAAGGCCTGAAATCTGCGGGAATCCCTTGCCCTAGATCTTCCCGTTGCAAATACAAGGTGAAATGTGTAGTGTAGAGATTTACAACCGCTTCATAGGCAACGAGGGGCTGGTTAACCCGGATACGTCAACCGAGAGGAAGAGAAGTAGGACATCGGAGAACATAACTGTGCGGAACGGCAAGCAGTTAACTGGGATTGAGGGCAGAGCCTTATCAGGATTTTATTTGCTGTGTGAAAGAAAAGGACGATCGAGAAAGTTAACCCTTCCCCCCCCACCACCCCTATCTCGCCCAAACAAACCTCCCGTTAAAACAACTGCGATCGCTGTACGCAATTGGCCGCCGCGTTTCACCCACAAAACGCGCAGTCAATTCACTTTACGGTGTATCCTGCGAAGCGCTTTGAGACGTCTCGACCACTTGATAAGGCGCTGTGTCAAATGCAAGGATTATTATTATTATTGCTCAACCGTGAATTGGAACAGAACTTTCTTTTCTTTCCGTTATAGGGTTTTAGGCGTGTGGTTGGTAGAGAGGGTTAATAATGATCCTCGCATTTGATGCAACGCCTCTCACTTTGGCAGGCGGTCCCAAAGCGCTTCACAGGAATTTGCCGTAAAGTGTAGTGACTGCGTATGTTTGCAGGCGGGACGGGTCGGCTGATTTGCTCCCCAGCAAGGTGGCAAAAAAAAGAGGGAAAGGGCAAACTTTCTTGATCGTCCTTACCTCTTCCACAGCAAGTAACGTCCGGGGTGAAGGGCACTATATAAACGCAAGTTGTCGTTGTTGTTGTAAGCTTGCGCCCGGCCACGGAGGGAGTCTGCGTTGCTTTCCCTGTGGCGATGGCTCCGAACAGCTTTGCTGAGCGGAATGTCTCTTGGTCCAGGAGCTCTTCTCCCGGTCCATGGCGGAGAGTGACATGCGGAGTGCCCCGTACGAGTTCCCGGAGGAGAGTCCCATCGAGCAGCTGGAGGAGAGGCGGCAGAGGTTGGAGCGGCAGATCAGCCAGGACGTGAGGTGAGAGCCACGGTGTCGGGGTGTCCGAGCGGAGAGCGATGAGCTAATATTCGCCGCAAACACTGCAACTGGGGCAGGTCAGGACCTCAAAATTGGGCTAAAATTGAGGAATTTTAAGACAGTGGGGGGGGGGGGAGTGGAGGGTGGGGGGGGGTTGGAAGTCCTCAAAGGTTAAGACAACATCATCCCCCTTTGTTGCTCTTGTGGTCGTTGGAACTCTCCCTCTCCCTCAATGCCTCCGCCTCGCCCCATCCCACCCCCGCTTTCAAATCCCGCCTAAAGACCTTCCTTTTTTCGGGGATCGTGCTTGCGGTCACCTCCCTCTCTCCCCCTTCCCTCCCACCTACCCCGCCCCCACCCCCACCCCCCCCCCCCCACCCTTTCCCCCTCTCCCCCCCTCCCCCTGGGTCGGCGGCAGACTCCGCCAGGGTCAAGCGTTGCCGGGTTGGCAAGTTGTTGTTGTTGTTGTTTGGGGGGAAACCTCTCCCGAACAAACCAAGCTTCCCAATTGGCATTCACCTTCCAGATCAGTGCGGACCTCTCTCGGGCCTCAACAGCGCCCTCGGGTGGCCCGAGCCTCGCAATGACAGCCCCTCCTGCTCCAGGAGTCGCGGCTTCAATGGCTCTTGGTCTCGCGACTTGCCCGGTGGCTTGACAGCCGCCTGTTGGAGACGAGGTCCACCCCCGGCGTCGGGGGCAGAACGGGAAGGCAACGCCGCCCGAGCCGCCTGAGAAAACCCAACGCCATTGCCTCCTGTGTTACTTTCGTTGGATCTTCAGGCTTTGTAGCCTCGGCTGAGGCGTGGCTGAGTGAGGGTGGGTTTGCCTTGACAACGCTGCCTTCAGCTAAGTAACACTTCTGTTGGTGAAGGGCTGGGAAAAAGGGCTGGAAAATTATCTTTGGATTAACTGGCTGGTATTTTTTTTTCCTTCACAATCTCTCTCTCTCTCTCTCTCTCTCTCACTTTCCATGTTCTCTTTTTTCTCGGCCTTGCTTCTCTGCCTGCGATGCCTCAGACTAGAGCCAGAAATCCTACTCAGAGCCAAACAGGACTTCATGAAAATTGACAGCGCTTCAGACCTCCAGTGAGTCATCCACCGCAACATGAAGAAGTCCTGTTTACCGCTGCGTCGGCGTGGTGTCTGTTGGCGTGTTGTGTGTTGGCGTCTTGTGGGTTGGATGTTGGCGTGTTGTGTGTTGGCGTGTTGGTGTGTTACGTGTTTGAGTGCATGAGTGAGTGTGCGTGTGTTGGTGGAATCTCGAATCCGATCATATCTCTTTCTGCTTCCACTCTGCCTCGGGCGCTCCCAGGGAGTGGGTCAGTTTGCTAAGTATTCCTAAGACTTATATTTTTTTTGTAAGCTGTTTGGTCCCGGAGTCCTCTGGAAAATGAAACCCTCAGAGTGATTGCTCAGATGATTCTGGGATTTTTCTTTTTCTCTCTCCTTTTTACTGGATGATTTTCGACACCGAGGTTTTTGACGCCGTGAGGTCCTCCATCAGCCAGCGCCTTCGGTCACCCTCCTACCCCCAACCCTCCTGATCCCAACCCCCAGCTCGGGTCCAAATCTCTGAATGTCCAGCGCCTTGGCACGTCCTCCCACGTGAAAGGCGCCGCTTAAATGCAATGTGTTGATGTTGTTGTTGTTGATGTCGGGGTGGGGTGTGGCTCCCTCACAGGCGCGCTGGTCAGATCCTCCGTTGCGTTCGAAGCAAGACAAGACATAACCCTCTGCCGGGTGCTTTCCCCTCTCCCCCCCCCCCCCACTCACAGGTATTACAAGGACCAAATTGATTCCTCCGCTGAGCACTTCCCGGAGGAGCAGAAGCCGGCACTGGTGAGGGAGTTCCAGCGGGTCAGCATATCGGGAGAGGAGAAATGCGGGGTAGGTGCAGCGTAAGGCTCCGATCTCAGCTTCCGCAAACCCCCCCCTCCCAACACCCCCACAGTGCCACACGGCACAGAAACCACCTCCGTGTGGAGGCACTGAATGGTCACTTCAGTCCACGACTGTTTGTGGGGACGCTGCAGTGCGCAATTGGCTGCCGCGTTTCGCCCACAAAATACACAAATCAATACAACTTTACAATATATTCTGTTCCCTCTCCCCCCGCCCGCCCGCCCTCTCCCCCCGCCCGCCCCTTCTCCATCATTGTAGACCTTGAGACAAAAATTCGGACATTGGAAGAAAAACGAAGGCCGGGATGAATGGGATTCCGTAATAATATAAATGTAACGAGCAGCGAGTTGTGATATCGAGCCCCACCTGCTGGTTGTCGTTCCTTCTTCCTGAAACCAGTTGTGTAACTTTTAAGTAAGTCCCAATAATCGCGTCGTCAACGCTCAGCAGTTTCTGGTTCCGAACTACATTTTCTTTCCATCTTTTTCTCTGCGACCTCCCTCCCCTTCCTCCCCTCCACCCCCCCCCACCCTCACCACCCTCTCTCTCCCCTCCCCTCTCACGCTCCAACCCAACCTACCCATCACCAGGTTCCGTTCACTGACCTCCTGGACGCTGCCAAGTGCATCGTGAAGAGCCTGTTTATGCGGGAGAGGTACATGGCGCTGTCGTTGCAGGGCTTCTACAAGACCACACGGCGCTTCCTGCAGCAGCTGGAGGAGAAGCAGCAGCAGGCGAACATCTACGACGAGATGCCAGAGACGCCCATCAAACCAGGTCTGAGCTGGTGTGGGGTGCGTGTTGTGGTGCGTGTGATGTGGGTGCGGTGTGTTGTGGCGCGTTGTGGCATGTGGTGAGGCCCCAACTCGGGAGGGAGAGCTCGGCGATCCCAACTGAATTGGCCGCGTCCGGTCTTTCTCCGTTTGTGTCTCTTTTCTGCCAATTGCGTTTCCTCTCGAAGGCGCATTCAGAAATCCCGCACTGTTGACCCATCGACCGCAATGAATTACGTCCGTGTTTACAGTCACACGGCGCCTTTCTCGTCGGGAGGACATCCCCAAGTCGCTGGGCAGTCAGGGACTTGGAACCTAGAGGTGGAGTGGGTGCGGGGGGCGGGGGCGGGATGGGAGGGCGGGGCGGGGTGGGGGGAAGGTGGGTTGGGATCAGGAGTGGGGGTGGTGGGCAGGGAGGGTATAGGGGGCCGGAGGGTGACCGCAGGCGTGGTCGAAGAGGAAGGGTCTTGAGATACTAACCACAGCTTCCACAGCGAGTTCCTCTGGTACTCCATACCCCCTCCTTCTCCTCCACCTCCTCCTCATCCTCTTCCTCCCCCCCCGACACCCCCCCAACTCCTCCCCCCCAACCCCCGCCACCTCCTCTCACCTCCAAACAAAATCACAAGAGTTTTTTTTCTTTTTTTGCTGTGAATTTTCTGGCAGATGCCCCCATGCTCCTGCCGTTCGCCGAGGAGCACCCCTACAAACACTGTGAACCAGCCCTGATGCCCGAGGACGTGGGGTTCGGCTGCAGGATGACGGACGGAGTGGTCCACGTGTATTCTCAGTGCGGGGTGATGGACAAGTAAGCTGCCGCCACTCCCCCACCCACCCCCTACCCCTTTCCTGTCCTCTCCTCCTCTTCCTTTGAACAGCGTCGAAAGTCATTTTGGTTTGTCGTCGACTCTTTGGGGCGAGAAAAAAAAAACAACGAAATAATAATCCCAATAACAATAACCGATAATTTCCGATAACTTTCCATTTCATGTAGCGCCTTATCGGCAAAAAAAAAAGTTTGGTCGCTCAATCCACTGTCTGTTTGCCGGGACGTCGCTGGGCGCAATTGGCTGCCGCGTTTCGCCCACGAAACACACAGTCACTCCACTTTACGGTGTATCCCGCGAAGCGCTTTGAGACGTCTCAACGACGTGATAAGGCGCTGGGTCAAATGCAAGGATTATTATTATTATATTATTATTATTATAATATAAAACACCGCAACAATGTGCACGCGCTCGGCTCAACTCAATTCAAACCTCCCGTCTTTTTCAGGTCTACAGAGCTGGACCTTCCTTGCCCAGATCTCCAGGAGTTTACCGCAGACATGAACGTTTTAATGGCCCTGATCATCAACGGACCCGTGTAAGCGCACAAATCGCTTCGCGCCCCAGCACCTCCCTTACCTCTCTCGGACCCGCTCATACCATGTTTCCCCCCACCGCCCCCACTCCGCTTGCCCTTCTTTGCTCGGCTGGCACAGACCCCCCCCCCCCCCCCAAGCTCATCCTTGCCTCCGTGGTTAGCCGATCTCTACGCTCGCTCCTAACCTCTGTTACTCCCTGCTTCGATCCCTCCATCTCGATGCCTCCCAACGTCTTCAGCCCCAACACCAACACCACCAGCAGCAGCGACAGCAGCAATGAGCACGTGAAATACTTGCCTTGTTTGTCGCTTGGCTTTGAGACGAGCAAGTCTGCGCCATCTCCACACCAGCCGTGGAAAAGGACGGGTTACGGTTCCACTTGTCCTAGCGTTGCAACCGCAGCCCTTGCCTTGTTGTGATAGCGCCTTATCGTGGCCACCTTTGACAGGATTTTTTTTGCCCCCAACCCCTCCCCCCCCAACTCCCCACACACAGAAAGTCCTTCTGCTATCGTCGCCTGCAGTACCTGAGCTCCAAGTTCCAGATGCACGTGCTGCTGAACGAGATGAAGGAGTTGGCGGCCCAGAAGAAAGTGCCCCATCGCGACTTCTACAACATCCGCAAAGTAGGGGAATTGTAATCGGGGGGGGGGGGGGTGCGGTCACGCGAATGATGGTGTGTTTCGCGTGGGCCAAGCACGGCAGCAGAAATGGCCGTGGGTTTGAAGTGACCCAAGTCCCAAATTGTTATTGTTGTCTTCTCTTTGCCGAGGTTGACACCCACATCCACGCCTCGTCCTGCATGAACCAGAAGCACCTGCTGCGCTTCATCAAGCGGGCCATGAAGAAGTACCCCAACGAGATCGTGCACGTGGAGAACGGGAAGGGACAGACCCTCAAGGACGTCTTCGAGACCATGAACCTGACCGCATACGACCTGAGCGTGGACACGTTGGACATGCATGCGGTACGTGGTGGTGGTGGGAGTGGTGGTGGGGAAGGGGAGATGGGGGTGTGGTGGATCTTGCTCTCGCAAGGCCCTGAGTCCTGCTGTCAAGCGCTCCGGGACGTGAGGGACACTGCTTCGCGCCTCTGTTTACCTCGCGGCGAGTGGGAACCCGGTCGTCAAGTCGATTTGGCGGATCGATTGGCTGCCGCATTTCGCCCACAAAATGCACAGTCGCTCGAGACGCTGGCGCTGTCGAACGCTCTGGGACGCTGCCCCGCGTGAGGGACGCCGGAAATGCAAGTTGCTGTTGTTGTGTATGGATCCAAGTTGTTGTTGTCGTCGTCGTCGTCAGTCGGAGGCTTGAGCCTTGCACCACTGGAAAACCAAGCACGTATCTCTCACTTCCTTCCCCTCCCCCTTTCCCCTTGACCTCCCCCGTCCCCTAAACCCCCTCACGCACAATCGTTCTCGCCAGGGACGAGAAGCGATTGACGCAGAGCATGGTACAATTTACAGCACGTAAGGAAAGGCCATTCAACCCATCGAGTCTACAATTTTGCCCACAAAGTACACAGTCCACTCATTGTACATTCTATCCCGTGAAGCGCTTTGAGACGTCCCGAAGACGTGATGAGGCGCTCCATCAAATACAAGGATTATTATTATTGTTACTACGGTGAATGAGCTCGCAGAGATGTTGAGGGAGGGGGAAAGAGAGAGAGAGAGAGAGAGAGAGGAGGAGACACATGACTTGGGGTAAGAAGACAGTAGACATGGACAGTACGTCATGATGAGTTTAAAGAGCAGCGATGGTCAAACTCCTTGACGTCTCCAGAGGAAGGGTGGGAGGGAAATAGACCTTGAAGTCAATTGAGGTGTGAAGAGCAGCTAGTTCCCTGACCCACCCCCCCACATCCCTCCCACCCCCGACCCCGCCCCGAGCGTAGATTGTAAATGGCGTCCTTTTCTTTAAATTCTGGCAGGTAAAAGGATTCCTTGTCAGAGGCGAAAGGGGATCCCAAGGCCTCAGTACTATGAATAGTAAGTACAAATCCCTAGATGTGTTTCATGGTGAGGGGTTATTTTTGTCGTTGAACAGCTCATGAGGTGTTCCAGTTGGCCAGGGCTGCTCTTAAAACCTCAGCCGCCCCCAGAGACGAAAAATCAAAACGCTCTCCTCTGTGATCGATTTGGGAACTTAACGATTAAAAAAAAAAGCAAGAGAGGAGGCGATTGCACTTCACACCGATCACCAGCGTTGGGAGCAGAGGGTGCCCCAAGCCGACTGCCCTTTGCGAATGGACGGATTCTCCCCGTGTGTTCGCCCCGCTCGGAGCTCTTTGGGGAAGCCTTGTCACAGGGTCAGTGTTCACCAAACAAAAATAATAACCTGAGTCACATCTAAGGGCGAGTACAGCAGTTAGTATTCATAGGACTGACCCCCAACGGGATCGCTCTGGGACGCTACTCTGCATGAGGGGGCGCTATATAAGTGCAAGTTGCTGTGGCTGCTGTTGTTGGATGTTCCTCCTTCGAAATGACAAGGGTTTAGAGGCTGCGGGGTCAGCAGTTTGTACGTTCGTCTGTATCTACAGAGCACATTTAATCATCTGTGCGTGTGTGTGTGTGTGTGGATGTGTGTGGAGTGGGAGGTATGCACTTAATAATAATAATAATAATAATCCTTGCATTTGATACAGCGCCTCATCACGTCTTCGAGACGTCTCAAAGCGCTTCACAGTGTACAGCGTAAAGCGAATCGACCGTACTTTTTGCGGTGCGAAACGTTTTATCCACCAGGACGCAGGGAACCCTCTTAACGGTTCCGCTTTATGGTATAAACGTACGTGGCTCCCCTGGGTATTTGCAACCCGGGTCCCCCTGTGGCACTGACGTATGTATGTTTGGTGTTTTGTTGCGTTATTCTCCATTCCAGGATCGGAACACCTTTCACCGGTTTGATAAATTCAACGCCAAGTACAACCCTATCGGTGAGTCCATCCTCCGCGAGATCTTCATCAAGACAGACAATCACATCCAAGGCAAATATTTTGGCCACATGATAAAAGTGAGTGGGTTTGAGCACCGATGGACTGTCTCCCTGTTGAGTTGCTTTGACGTTGCCCTTTTTTTTGCGGAGTCGCGTAGCTTTGCGGTTAGAGCCCTCGCCTCGCGAGCGAGAGGACCCGGGTTCAATTCCCAGGGCGGGGAGAAACGTTAGGCAGATCCTTCCTCAGCAAGCCGCTGTTTGCCGAGCAGTAAGGAGGAGCCCGGTTGTTAGTCGATTGGCGGATCGCTTTCCGGTGGTGGGGGGGGGGGGGAGTAATAATCCCTCCTTCCAAAACAAAAATGCTTGACCAGTCAAATTGAGACGGTTCACAGCGAGCACTTGGAAGATAAATGTAAAATAAAGCTAAAACGGTTGGACTTCTAAGCGGGGAGGGGCGTGGTGGTGGGGGGGTGGTGTGGCGGGGAGTGTGGAGAAGTTTTGCTTGGAGCAGCCAAGTGATTTCTGGGGACGAGAAAATGACTCCTTCCGGCTTTCTCCCCTCGTCCTTCTCGCTCGCATTGGGACGGTCGCTGAGTAGAATAAAAAGGAGGGAGAGAGAACCATCAGACCCCGGGAAACGTCCGGAAAGTGTTGCACGTTCCTCGCCGCTCTTTGCCGTCTCTCAGTTTTTTCCCGCCTCCTTCTCGTGCGCTGCAGGAGGTGATGGAGGACCTGGAGGAGAGCAAGTACCAGAACGCCGAGCTGCGTCTGTCTGTGTACGGCCGGTCCCGGGACGAGTGGGACCGACTGGCCAAGTGGGTGGTCAAGCACAAGGTCTACTCCAACAACGTGTGCTGGCTGATCCAACTGCCGCGGCTCTTGTGAGTGTCCAGCGGGTACTTTCCAAACCGGCCTTGATTTCACCGACCTCCCCCCCACCCCCCCCCACCCCCACCCCCCCCCCCCAAACTTTCTAAGGCCCTTCAGCGCCTCGGGACATCCTCCCAACGTCAACAACAACAACCACCACGACAACACATTACATTGTATAGCGGTTTTCACATCTCAAGGCGTTGGGCAAATAATTGTTGTCGTTCAAAATTAAGAGCAAATTGAAAGGACTTTTCTTTCTTTCCCCACAATTCTTAAATTCGGGGAGTAATGGGCTCTTAGGCTAAAACTAGGTCAAGTTTCCCCCTGTTCATTGATGTTACCCTCCTAAGTGCTTTATCAAGCGCCATTCGTTCAGCGCCTTGGGACGTCCTCCCGACATAAAAGGCTCTATACAAAGGTAATTTGTTGTCGTTCTTTTGGGTGCTGTGCAAAATCGGTTTCCAAGTTGGACTGCGACTTAGGAAATTCCTCGTAATCCTGAAATTAAAGGGGGCGATCTTAAAACAAAGAGCTCGAGGAAACTTGGGGCCCCTGTTCTATTTGAGGCTCTTTTTATCTGCGGAGTGATTTAACACACAGCCCGTGCAGACCGAAGCTAAGGTGAATTCCCAATTAACACCTCCAAACGATTCGCCCGACTCACAATGAGCCGATTGTGCAACCCCCCCTCCGCAAATAGCCCTTGTGATTCTATGAATTAATAAAGTGTTGAATTATTCATCTCCCGATCTCGGATTCCTGCGCTCCCTGCTTCGAGAATCGCTGAGCACAGTGGAAGCTTCTCCCGGCCCGCGTTTAGAATGAATAGGAGATTAATATTGAATGAGAGTTTGATTATATAAAACACTCGAGTGACCCCCTTTTTCCAGCGCTCTGCACAGAAGCACGTTCTGCTCGCAGGACTGAACTGTCTCCTTTCTCCTCTCTCCGTCTCTCTCTCTCCAATCCATTCCTTCCAAGTGATGTCTTCCGCACAAAGAACCAGCTGGCCAGCTTCCAAGACATGCTGGAGAATATCTTTATTCCCATCTTTGAAGCCACCATTAACCCTCGCAACCACCCAGAGCTTCACCTTTTCCTTCAGCATGTGAGTCAAATTATCCTGCGAAGCGCTGTGAGACGTCTCGATGACGTGATAAGGCGCTGTCTCAGATGCAAGGATGATTATCATTATAAGTTTAGGATGTCTCATCCCAAGCTGCACTGGACAATATTTATATCGCATTTTGTTCTTAATATAGAATAAACATAGCCAGGAGCCTGTTGAAAAGGACTAAGTCTGGCTCAGTGGGTAGCTCTCCTGCCTCTGGGTGAGAAGCTTGTGGGTTAAGTCTTGCATCAGGACTCACCAAGTGAGTTTCCGCCATTGCCCTGACCAACAATCCCTGAAATAATATCCCTCATTCACTTCACGTGGGACATTGCTGAGTGCAAATCGGCTGCCGCATTGGGCCACAGGATACCACAGTCACCACACGTCACAGTAAATCCTGCGAAGCCCTTCGAGACGGCCTCCTGATGCGAGAGGCTCTGTGTCAAATGTCACGACGGTTATTTTATGAAAGCCACAAATCTCTGAACCGTATTCCCGAACGAGAACTCGCCGACTGACGAACGGGATGTTGTTTGTCGGTGTTTGCAGGTGGTGGGCTTTGACAGTGTGGACGACGAGTCGAAGCCTGAACACCAGATCTTCAATGCAGACAGCCCCCTGCCCGTCAACTGGACAGAGGATGATAACCCCCCCTACTCCTATTACCTCTACTACATGTTTGCCAACATGACGGTTCTGAACCACCTCCGCAAGTACGACCAGGATTATTTCTATATCACTCACCTTTCACCACGGCCCGAACTTTACAGGGATCGTAATGGGGAGGGTTATGGTTTAGTATTTCTCGCCGCCCCCACCCACACACACACACACATACTAAAATCATGCTGGACACCTAGCAGGTTGCTACTCAATGGCTTACATTGGGGGGTGGTGGGGGAATTGGGGAAGGTCCAACCTTTTGGCTGCTGAGGGCAATATTTTTTTGAGGGTTCCCTTTCCAAGAAACGTAACATAACACGTACGGGTTATGGAGGGAGCGGGTGGGCCAAATGAAATGGAGGGAGGGGGAGTGACGGGGGGGGGGGGGCGTTGATTTGGCCCCATGGGCTTGTTGTGAGCCTTGTTCCTCTTCACTTTGCAGGAAGAGGGGCTTCAACACGTTTGTTCTACGCCCGCACTGTGGAGAGGCTGGGCCTATCCATCACCTCATATCGGGTTTCATGCTCTCTGAGAATATCTCTCATGGTCTTCTGCTGCGAAAGGTACAAACAAAACGGGGAGAAGGCACCAAGCTCAACATCCTTTGAAAGTCGGGCCTTCAGCCTTTCTGCCCCCACCCTCTGGAACTCCACCGTTGAATCCCACCACCTCGCCTCCCCCACCTCCCTCGCTCGCTTCCTTCAAGGCCCGTCTCAAGACCTTCCTCTTCGACCGACCACACCTTCGGTCACCCTCCCACCCCCACCTCCCCCTTGTTCCCTCCATCCATCTCGACTCCAACCCCCAGCTCGGGTGCAAACCCTTTACTGTCCAGCACGTTGAGACGTCCTTCCGACGTGAATGCAATTTGTTGTTGTCGCTGTTGTTGAAAAGGTTCCCGTTGGGGAGGGGAAGGGACCTTTTCATAGATGTTCTATAAAACGCTCAGCGAGATGGAGGATTTCCAGTGTATGTGGCGTTAGGTTACCAAGCCAGCGAAAGAGCCAATAAAAACTGTTAGTTTGTCTGCTTAAATGCTCAAGGGATTTTTTTTACTTAAAAGAAAAACGTAACTTCTCATCACTTCAGTCTAACGTTAGTGCGTCACTTGTAAATGTTCCTTTGTGACCTGTGTTTGATCGCCAGGCTCCAGTGCTGCAGTACCTCTACTACTTGGCCCAGATTGGAATTGCCATGTCACCACTGAGCAACAATAGTCTGTTTCTCAGCTACCACCGAAACCCACTGCCAGAGTACCTCTCCCGAGGCCTGATGGTGTCGCTCTCCACGGACGACCCACTCCAGTTCCACTTTACCAAGGTAAGTCCCGGCGGGAGTGGGGTTGGGTCGTGTGGGGGGGATCAATATACGGGGTGAGGTGAATCAAAAGTCCTTATTCGTATGAGATGTTCAAACGGCATCCAATACAGTCGTTTACACGTGTCAACTCGGCGGCCAAACCTCTCACGATTGCGATGGAAAGACGTCTCCTGTAATAGTTGTAATAGTCTACCAATGGTGCCTTTTTCTTAAAAAAAGCACAAACAAAATCAACCATCAAAAACTACCCCTCGATGTCCTGACCTAAGAGAAATCTATCCGCCTCAGTCTTGAAAGTTTCAGACTCAGAAGAAGACTACACAACACTGAGACAGGCCATTGCATTACTCCAGCCGTTATACTCCTCTATTCCTTCCTCCCTCATCTTTGCGAGAAGTGGGTCAGTCAGACTGTTTCGCTAGTCACAAGCTGACCAGATGCAAAGACTGATGGTCAAAACGTGGAGTGTTTTTTTTTTCCCCCCTTGCGGTTCTGAGGCCAACTCCAATTTCGGGTAAACACAAGGCAAAACACTGCAGATGCTGGAAATCTGTTTAATGAAAACAGAGGTCGCTGGGCACACGCAGCAGGTCAGGCAGCGTCGACGGAGAGAGGAAAGTGAGTGAACGTTTCGGGTCGAGGACCTTTTTTGAGTACCGACGAAAGGTCATCGACCTGAAACGTTAACTCGCTTTCCTCTCTCCGTCGAGGCTGCCTGACCGGCTTGCCTGTTCCCAGCCACTTCTGTTTTCGTTTCAAGCTGCGGGCTGCGCACCGAGACCGGATAATCGACTTTAAACAGCTTCTGTCTCCTCAACCTCAGGAGCCTCTGATGGAGGAGTACAGCATCGCTGCACAGGTGTGGAAGCTGAGCTCCTGCGACATGTGCGAGCTGGCGAGGAACAGTGTGATGATGAGTGGCTTCTCCCACAAGGTAACACATGCGCGTGGGCGCACACACACACACACACCCGCGCGCGCACGTTAACGGACCGTAAAGCAGGCTGGTTCCAACCTTTTGGTGGCAGATCAGAGGTCCTTGCATTCGACACAGCGCCTTCTCACGTCGCCCGAGACGTCTCAAAAGCGCTTCACGGGATTTTACCATAAAGCGGTGTGACCGTGCGTACTTTGTGGGCAGACGCTGGAAACCGATTTGCGCACAGCGACGTCCCAAGCCGTGGAGTGAGTGAGTGAATGAGTGAGTGAATGAGGGAGGGAGGGATTGATAGGTAAAACATTTTTTGTGGGGATGGGGGGAATTGTCGGCCAGAGACACTGGGACAAACTCCCTTTTGGTAATTACCGGCGTGGTGGTGATTGCTACCACCACCAACAACAAAACTACTGGCAGTTATGGAGCGTCCATCACGCGGGGGGCGGCGGGTGGGGGGAGGCTCAGAGCGCTCGGAGCCACGGCTACGGAATTGGGGAAGGAACTGAAGTACTTTGGTTCCCTTTGCTTTGCAGGTGAAGAGCTATTGGCTGGGACCAAACTACCAGAAGGAGAGCATCGAGGGCAATGATATTCGCCGCACCAACGTGCCGGATATCCGCGTGGGTTACCGGCACGAGACTCTGTGCGAGGAGCTGAACCTGATCACGCAGGCGCTCATCACCGCCGAACAGTTAGAGAACGACACCTTGAACATGACCCCGATTCCCGAGTCACAATAAAGCTGCCTTTTTTTTTAACAGCGGATGAAAATCTTCGCCCTGCAGGAGGTCTGAGTTTTAATAGAACTGGACGCCCGTAGAATGCTAGAGTACCTGCCAGCGTTAACCACATTGTCTTTATTAGGCGTTAGACGCAGATAGCCTCTCAAGTCTTCACCCCTTTCTATTGCGCGCACAGACCGCGGCATCTGCTCTCGGCGTCCGTCCTTGCTTTTTTTTTTTCCGGTGACGTGTAACTTATTTGCAAAGTGGTGGCCGCCTCTCTTGGGGAGGGGGGGGGGGGGCGACTTTTCGGTCGAGGTGACAGACCGTCTGGTGGTGGGGTGGGGGGGGAGGGGGGGGGAGTGAGGGGAGAATAGGAAGGTTGCGAGGTTGGATACCTACCTGTGGCGTATCATACGACCGGTTGACCTGTTCTCGAGAGCTACCGTTGCGTTCCCCGAGGCGCTGTGACTGTGGCTGCCCTTCATCTGTACCCCAGCGATTGGCTACCTCAAGCAACCGAGAAACATCCAACACTCCGGGTTTGCTGTCCTTGTAGAGAGGAGAGTGAAGGCCACTGAGCCTGGCAACTGCGGACTCTGTGAAGACACTCCCTCAAGCATCATGTGAAAAGTCAGTTGAGGAATCGGGCAGGTTCCAACACACGCCTCGCGTTCGCTTCTCTTGCTAAACAGAAGGCGGGGAGATCCTTGCATTGTAAGAGGTCGATCCTGTCCTGCCTTGGCTCGGAATCATTTTAAAAGTTTTTTTTTTGGAGGGGAGGAGTTTTATTCAATCATCCTAGTGGTACTTTTTTTAAAGTTTGAACCTGTTCCTTTCCCACCACCACCACCACCACCTACCAGCCCTCCAAACATGTAACTTTTAACAACAAAAAAAAAGCTTATTTATATATATATATATAAAAAAAAACTTTTTAAGTGACGAAATAGACTGTGTGCACTTGTTTTGGGGCCAAGGTGAACACTATGGGTTTCCTATGCACAAGGCGACCTTCAACCTGTAGAACGCACAACCCGTTGCTCTGAATCTCTTCCATACGAAAACACAACTGGGTAACGTCTTGATACAACACAGTCACTTATTCTTAAATCGAGCTCTTGTGTTTTCTATGAGTTTGTAGAATGAATTCTTTCTCCTCGTCTCTCCTCCCCCAATTGAGACGTGCGGGCATGCGCGTGAGTGTGTGTGCGCGTCTGTGGGGAAGAATAACCCTATAACATTGGGTTCTTTTTCGGCTTGCTATTATCTGGTGGAAAGCTCTTAGTATTCTTGACCAGACTTGTTGGTCGGACCTGCATTTGTACAGCGAGTGTGTCCGGCATTCCTTCCTCCGGTGGGTGAACGGTACTGCGCGAGGTTAGGTGATACCATTTGCTCCGAATGCAGCTGACGATAATTAATGACGGAAACGCAGCACATTTCTTTATTTCTTAAAAAGAAAATGAACCTCGGAGCTTGCCGTCTGAAGGGTTCTCCCGAACCACTAACTTTTTCTTTTGTCCGTTACGAGATGCCACCAAGCCCACAGCCTTCTCTGTTGATGAACGTTTGCACCTTTCCTTTGAACGACCAAGATGTGTTGCTTGGAAGGAAGCCCTCCCTTTTTGGGGGGGAAGCCAGATCTTTATTAGGCCTGCCCGTTGCTGTGTTGGACACTATCTCCAATTCATGTCTTTGTGGAGAGAAGGTTGATGCAGAATTTGAGTTGTCGCATTTGTCGTTGGAGGATCCAAGGGTTACAGGACATGTGCGGAAGCCTAAGACAATCTCCAAGACAGCACACCCTCCGAGGCTAAACCCTTTGCTTTTCTATAGAAACCTGGATAAAGGCTTGAGACATTATATCCAGGCTTGTTTGAGCATTTTTTTTAAAATCCAATCGGACCTTGTTTATAAGTGACATTGAGTAATTATCCTAAATGTGTTTAAGATGTACATTGCTTTAATTCTCATGGTACAACCGAAACTCCTATTTTGTGATGCGACCTTGAACGTACACAAAATATCACTTTGTGTATCTACCACCAAATAGCCGGTCATCACATCACACCGTGTCCCAATATACAAGCATGAACGGGAAGATATCAGGGTCAGTTTTCTGGCAGGATGAAATCAATTCCTCATCCCAACCTTTCATTCTTGTAGAAATTTAGATTAAACTGAAAGTAAGTTCATATTGTCGAGCGAAAGATTCCTTTCTGGTACAGGGAGTACATCTATAAAGCTGTTTTAGCACATACTGGCTTAGTTGTCAATGTCACAAGCTGGTATTGATGCCAGACGAACAATGTACTGTATTGCGGGAATATTGGGGTATTTGAAGTGAAATGCAGATTGCTTGCATGTGCTGGTACAAACGGGAAAATAAGGGTAGAGAAACGTTTTGACAATGGTGAGAGAAGCTTTCTTTGTTCATTTGGAATGATTATCGTTGCATGGAGAGTGCAATCTTTTTTGTGGACTTGTATTTATTGATTTATTTGGGTTTTTTGATGCCACACTGTGACTCTGCTGCTTATTTTTAAATAGTGCTTTGTTTCGAACGTGGACTGTTTCATTGGGTTCCGTTCGTTGGTTCTGTGATCGAGCGTCATTCCGTACACCTCGAGCGAGATTGGTGCCAGTAATTGAAGCTTTGGTGTGAAGCTATTGCCACCAATAGCTGGAAAACCCAGTGACAAAGCTGGAAAACCCAGTGTACTGGGAAAAACCCTAACCAGAAAATGCCTTATTGCTGAATTGGTGACTCACTGCATGACTGTTTGTGGGACACTGCTGTGCGGAACTGGCTACCGCGTTTCACCCCCCAAAACACACACAGTCAATCCACTTTACAGTGTAATAGAAGATGAACTGACTCTGTAGGAACAATTATTGGGCTGAGACTATTTAATTTGGAGTTTGTAATCCAATCCGCAGCCCCGTGGGTATTCAGAAATGGTTTCTGTCCATCTATCTGAAACCCAATTGCAGGTTGAAACTCCAATTTGCCCAATTTAATTTTTAATCCAAGTCTTGAAGACTAAATGCCACTTTGGGAACATTAAGGCTGTTCCCAATGGAACTGTAAAGGGCTTTGAGACGTCTCGAAGACGTGACAAGACGCTCTATCAAATACAAGGCATATTATCAATATTTTATTATAACCCAGTTGATTGATTGATTGATTGATTAATTGATTGATTGATTGACTGACTGACTGACCACTACCCAGTGAGTTGTGGCGTGTTGCACTGGGGCAACTGAAACTCTTGCGATTTGCTGATAACATGCACGAATGTCTGTTTAACCTGCAGAACCAGAAATTTCATTTAGTGAATCCATCACCAAACGGCAAATGTTTATGTACAAAAAAATGAGCTGCATGTTACAATTGATGACATTTTCATACAGTGGTGAGAAAATTATAGCACCTTTGATGCCATTTTATTCAGCCCAGTCTACGCACACTCGTTCAGAATGTAAAACCAGTAATTGAGCTGTTATGTACACAACAATACACCCAAAGTATCTCTCAAGCGATTCTTAAGGTTTAAGATTTGTACAGACGTTTTGTAGAGAGAAAAAAACCTTCAGTTTAGGCTAAATTTGGAGGCCGATGGATCTCCTGCAATTGTTTTTGAGATCCAGCTTCTAAGAGTTTGAGAGTTTTCCAAAATTCTGCCTGACCTGACATTTTCAGACTACGATCTTAAGGACCTGGAGTGATTTAAGATTGTCGAGGGGTTTGGCTTGTATTTTTCTGGCCGTGTCAAATGTTACGTCCCACAACTTTTGTTTTGAATCGCAAGAGAAAGCTTTATTAGTTGGAACCCTGAGTTCAAACTTTATTCATTCTCCCCTCCCCCAATTTCCTGTTGAGAATTGGACTGTAAATAGACACTGCGACGAGTCACAGGCGGAATAAAGTTGCTAAATAAAATAGAATAAAACTCATCGCAACTGAAGCTAAAGTCTTTTTCAGTGCCACTGTCTGTGGTAAGTATTGGGCCAGAGTTTTATCGCACAGTTAGTAATGTTGGCTCAGTGATTTTCCCAACACTGCTGCCATTCTTCACTAAATGGTTGTCAACACAATCATCAGAAGAATAGTCCCCCATCTGTCTTTTTAATGAGCCAGTCTCTCACTGTAGCTGATCTCCTCGGCCACACCAATGGGAGTCGTCCTGGGCTACAGCCATTGAACATTTTATACAGTACTCTATTCAGTGTTACCAGGACTGAGCTTAACTACCTCCTGTACTTTGGGAATATTACAGTAAAATATTGTCATGTGTTAAATGCTGTGTTCTCGAACACTCAAGGCCTCGAGGTTGGTGGTTAGGTACTGTACTTTGTTTACTGACATGTGGATCTCCATTTGATACCGTTCCACACACCTGATAATAGCAGTCGGTATAAACCTGCTTGAAAGTCTCGCTTGGGGTACAATCATATATATGGTGGTTAAATACTTCCTATCATGAGCTGGTTGGGCTAATTGGGGGGGAAAGCATTTTATTGTGGGGGAAGTTGACACTCCCCATCTTTATTCCCATTTCCCTTTCCTGGGTGTTTTACGGCGACATGAAACTTAACTACACGTAACCCGGAAGAGTTACAATACTGTACAGTACTTGAGGAATGCTGCTCTAGGAATATTGAGAGTTCCTACTCCAATTGTGCTTTCGCTGTCGAGTGTTTTTTCTGCCCCTTTCTTGGTTGCTGCCCACAGTGTGGTTGCTGTAACTTGTCGCTACATGTTTGATCCTTAATTCGGACGGGTAAAAATGCTGTTTGACGTGCAAATTATTCAGAACAAATGCCAAGTGAATCACGGGTGTGTTTTTTTTTAAATTCTAGATTTACCATCATTTCTTATGACTAATTGCTTATACAATGAACGCTTCTGTAAGGGTGATGTTTGCAGAAAATGTTGAAGATAACATGTCTGCCTTACATTATATATATACATATACATATAATATATATACCACCAGTTTCTCCTTACTTCACTTTTTTTTTACCTTAACAAAGTTCTCCCAACAATTGTTGTTGACTGGTGTTTATCCCCCCCCCCCCGCCACTCCCTTTAATGTTCAGCGCCTAAATCTGACACGTGTCTTTAACACAAGTGTCCACTACCTGTTCTCTGTTTTAAAAAAAAAGCACGTGAGAGCACCAAGTTTGAACTACTAAAACAGTGGGCAAACTTTATTGACCTTTCATAAAATTGTATATATATTTTGTGGTGGTCCATTGAGCGAAGGCGTTGATCTGTGTTAATGGCATGTTGTCCGTTAGCTCAATCATTTAATTTATGTCATGACTTTTGAAACATAACCACGGACTCACGTTGGCCTGGCTCTTGTGGTAGGAATGTGGTAACTGAGGACTTCCGTAGATCTACTGGAAACCACCGATTGTTCGAACTGCTAGTTTTGCACCGTAACGTACCTGCTTGTTAATTCCGTTCGTGTGAGATTGCTGAGACAATGTAATGAAGCTGAAGTATTGCAATAAAGAATTGTTCAAAAGTTCTTGGCCTGCCATGCTGTTTCCGCCGAGAAAGGTCGCGTGAAATAAGATCGCTCGCTCGCTCGCTCCGCGGCTGTTTGCGGGATGTGGTTGGGCTGCTGCGTGTCGCCCACAAAATACGCAGTCGCTGCACCTTACGCTAAAAAATCCCGTGAAGCGCTTTGAGACGTCTCGTCCACGCGATAAGGCGCTGTATCGTATGCAAGGATTATTAGTATTATTATTCACCAACGCTTAATACTCTCCGGAATTAGATAAGCGGTGCGTGTGCCTCCCACAGTTACTACTCTTTTATGTTTTACACACACACACACACACAAGAATAACATTTCAAAAACAATTCGGAATCATTTCCGTGAAATAAAAAAATAATGGCGCCGTGCGTTCAATTCACAGTCAACGATATATTAATTAATCCACAACGAATTAATAGTCGATCCACTTCAGAGTACATTCCGCGAAGAGCTTTACAGACGTCTCAACGGCCGCGTCAAACACGAGTGATATTAGTTTATTACCTTCATGTCATCAATATGGTTTTGCAACAACACGTGGTAATAAATAATGATCCCCCGAGGTTTGACGTAGCGCCTTATCGCGGTGGTGTTACGAACAACCTTCGCGTTGGAACGCAACGCCCCCCCCACCCATCGCGTCTTCGAGACGTCTCAAAGCGCTTCGCGGAACAGACCGTAAAGCGAATGGGCGGTGTGTTTGTGGGCGATGTAACATATCGATTTATGCATTTGTTGACCTCCTCGCGTGTGTGTGTGTGTGTGTGTGTGTGTGAAGGGGGAAGAAAGGGAATCAGAAGTACTGTCCAGAGATGTCCAACGCCAAACGAAACTGCTGAGCGCAGGAAACGCCAAGAGAGGCGCTGCGCGACCTTCAGACACTGAGCTGCGCAATAAAGGCAGTGCTGTCTGTGTCTGTGTCTCTGTCTGTGTCTGAGCTCCAGACGTCCCTCTGTCTGTCCCTCTGTCTGTCTGTCCCCCCCACTCTGCTCGGTGTTTCCCGGCCATGGTCATGAAGTTGGGTTACTGGGATATTCGAGGGGTGAGTGTGCGTTTTGCATTTGCGCTTCATGTTCGTGTGTGGAGTGTGTGGGAAAGAAAAGTAAAATAAAAAATGGCTTTTCGTTCTCTGTCTCTCTCTCTCTCTCTGTCTCTCTAATTTATTTTCTTTCTGTCTTCCTTTCCTTTGTCTTTCTATCTTTCCTTCCTTTCTGTCTTGTTTTTCTTTCTGTCTGTCTGTCTGTCTCTGGGTCTGTATCTCTCTGTCTCTCTGTCTGTCTGTCTGTCTGTCTGTATGTCTCTGGGTCTGTCTCTGGGTCTGTATCTCTCTGTCTGTCTGTATGTCTCTCTGTCGGTCTCTGTCTCTCTCTGTCTGAAACTGTCTCTGTCTGTCTGTATCTGTCTCTCTGTCTCTCTCTGTCTGTCTGTCTCTGTCTCTCTCTGTCTGTCTCTCTCTCTCTCTGTCTGTCTGTCTGTCTGTATCTGTCTCTCTCTGTCTGTCTCTCTCTCTCTGTTCTCCAGATCTCTGCACAGAAACTCGAAAGCCACTGCATTCCAACCCCATATAAAATGCACTTTTGGCTCAATCATATATTTTTAAATCAAATCCGGTTCAGTAAAAGGCTCCTTTCCTGTATCTGGAGGAACAGTGTTTTGTGGCTACAAATATACTGTGTGTATCTATCTATATATATATATATTTGTGTGTCTGTGTGTGTACATAGTTTTGCTTTGGAACAAGAGTTCTTTTGTTCCATTCCCCCTTTGTCTGTGACTGGGAATTGCAGATCTCTGCACCAGAGTTTATTTTGCACGTTGGCTAATCTTAAGAGAGTGTATTGCTTCCTGTGACATGAAGGAGGGTGGGGGTGGGGGGCAGTGGAGATTATTCTAATTATTGCTGTGGAGTTTGTACCTAAACCTGTGCGGATCTTTCCGCAGAGTCTGTAGTTCAGAATTCCCAGGAGCAGAGTTTGAGAGAACAGCCGCCGGTAGAACGGATCGCGAGGCTTTAGGGTGACCGTACTTTGTAAACCAAATCCGGGGACACATCGTGTGCGCGCGTGCGTGTGCGTGTGCGCATATACACACACGTATATATTAAAACATTTAACTCGCCACAAATCCTGGCGGTATACCGCAGGACCACGTGGAAGTCCGTACGTGCTGTGGTTAGAGCACTCGCCTGGGTGCGATTCCCGGGCCGGGGCGAAAACTTTCCTTACGCCACACGCCTGTGTTTCCTTGGCAGTTTAGTCGATTGGTGGATCGCATGTCCGGGAGCGATAATCCCTTCAAAGAAAATGAGTCCCTTCCTTCAAAAAAAACCGTGAAGTAAAATAAAAGTGATTCGGTCCCTCGATCCATGACTGTTTGTGGGTCGCTGCTGTGTGCAATTCACCGCTGCATTTCACTCGCAAAATGCAGTCAGTACATTCTGTGAAGCTCTTTTGAGATACGTAGAAGACATGATAGGATGTTGTATCAAATGGTATTATTATTCCTGATGCCGGCTGTTGCTGGAAAAGGGTGTTGGATTAATGGTTGTGTTTCTCTGATGAGTGTTTTTAGAGTTTTATTGTTCTGGTTTGTAGTTTGTTGCTGAACTCAAGAGGGGGCAAATTTGGCAATCCCTGATTCGGGGAAGTATAGTCACCCTTTTTTACAGGGACTCCCAAGATCTGATCAGTTTTTTGCGGCAATGTCCACCTTAGGATGAATTTACCTGTTGTTTTTTGCGCTGTTGCCATCCCAGAATGGCGGAATTAGAGTAGAATTAAAAAACAACTCTCCTTTGTCTCCCAATACATAAAGTTCATCAGCCCACATTCCCTGCCAGAGTATGACATTTCTAAATGCACAGCCTTGCTTTTGTTGCATCTCTGCCAGGTGTCTCGTGTTTGGAGCCAAGTTTCATCCCAGGGAGATGTTGCTCTCTGCTTTAGGATTATTATCATCAAGTGAGCGTTGTGAATCACTTCTGCTTTCGTGACGTGGTTTACTACGATTAAAAATTAGACGCTTTTCTAAAGGGAAAAATCAGATCAGTTCAGATGATGCCGGTGGAAAGGTTTCAAACACAGAATCTGCGATTTCTGCTTTTATCTGGACTTATTTACAGAACTTATAACTGTTTAAGACTTGTTTGTTGCCGGTGGGAAGATGCTTTGTGGTTGCACACTGAGTGGGTGACCTGATTATTCAAAGTGCTAATTTACTGCACAGCTATTAAACCAGTAAATTACTTGACCTCATTGGCTTCTGCCTATTCTGATAACCTGCACCTGGGATTCTTTAACGTCTCTCTTTCTCTCCCTCTTTCTCTCTCCCCAACGACTTTGAATTTACAGAAGTGCAATTCAGAACATCCAGAAACGCAAGTGAATTTAGGAAATGTTATTTGCAACCTTTTTTTTAAAAAAAACCAGAACAGCAGTTTATAGGAAATGGATTAAAAATAGTTCTAAATTTGGCGACGTTGCAGTTTGAATATTTTTTTTTAATCATCTCGATTCCTAACTGAACCGAGGATCAGTGGGACGGCGAGGGGTTTCCGCTTGTGCCGGACGGCCAGCTGATCAAGCGCTCTGGGACGCTATTCTGAGTGAGTATAAATCCAAGTTGTTGTTGACCAAAAAATATCTGACTGAGGCTTTCTGTTTTGCAGCTGGCTCAGCCGATCCGCCTGCTGTTAGAATACACAGAAACTCCGTACGAAGAGAAGCTGTATTCCGTTGGCGAAGGTGAAATTTCTTCTGAATTCAAACTGTGAAGGGAAAAATGTCTGCTGAGCGGCAACAGAATTGAGTCGCGGTGATACGACAAATGGGTTGTCGGTAGTACTTTGGAGATTCACATCCTTTTCGTACAAATACAGCAGCACACGTAGAGAATCACTTCTCTTGCTTTCCCTTCGTGCTCTGTGATGAAAGGCGCGCAGCATGAAGCAGTGACGCTATGCATATTTGTAATTTACATTATTTAGTGCTTTTCACATTGGGAGGATATCTCAGAAGAGCTTCACCCAACTGACTGGAAGCATATAAATGTTCAGCGTATTAAAAAGTGTCTGATGTTTTTTCAAGCTGCTGCCAAATGCCTCTTGCCTAATAATAAATATTTAACTACAGTCCAAAGTCTCCTGGTAGTTGGTAGCTAGGTAGAGAAAATGAGGCTTTCGCCATTCCACACATTGCCCTCTGGGTGCAAATAGAATTGGAACTAGCACTTACATACAGATTTCCAGAGTTTATATTTTTATTTCGATATGCATGAAACACTTTCTACAACTGGCTTTGTTTTCAATTGGACTAAATAACTACCCAGTTCTACCACTCCTTCCTTTAGGCCTTTTTGATCATATAGTAATAATAATCCTTGCATTTGACACAGTGCCTTATCACGTCTTTAGACGTCTCAAAGCGCTTCACAGGATATACTGTAAAGTGGTTGTTTTGTGGTTGAAAAATCGTACCCGGTGGCAATCGACCAGACCCCCGGTTTAAGGGAAAGCAAAGAGTGATATGGCGTCTTAACATTTATTAAGTTAATGTGGCCACTGTAAGTAACGTGACTTATTTGGACGTGAACATTAATATATTATGTATTAAGGTTTTGAACGATTTAATAATGGAGCTTTGCACTGGTACAATATTTGAGAGGGGGGGAAAAACTTTTTTATTCTGTTGCAGCCCCAGAATATGACAGAGGCTCCTGGCTTAAAGAGAAGTTCACCCTTGGACTGGATTTCCCAAATGTAGGTATTTAATAAACCTTTCGAAGGTGAGGTCTTTAACCCCCGTTCTCTTCCCCCCACTCCCCCCCACACTGTTTGTTCGGAGGCAGGTTTTATCATAGAGATTTGGCTCAATGTTCTTCAGCGATGTGGTCCTTTATCTGACACTAGGCTGTTGCAGCAGAAGTTTTAAGTTTGCACTTGCTTTACGCAACGATGGTTAAGTACTTGAATGTGCTGGAAATTAAATCAAACGTGTCCCTTCGCTTCCAGCAAAGGTAGCTGAACGTTAATGAGCAGCCTTTGTTTAGCTGAGGCTGGGTTTTTTTTTGGTAATTATTTGTAATGGTTCTTTCCAGCTTCCTTATTTGATTGACGGCGATGTGAAAATTGTCCAGAGCAACGCAATCATGCGCTACATAGCCAGGAAGCACGGCCTTTGTGAGTTTTTATTTCATTTCTACGTTCCATTGGTTACAAATACAGATTGATAAGAGCGGTTAAAGATGCTGTTTTGAGAAGTGCTTCTTTGCAGTACTTCCAATAAAAAAAATAATCCTTGCATTTGACATAGCGCCTTACCATGTCTTTGAGACGTCTTAAAAGTGGTTCACAGAATATACTGTAAAGTGAATTGACTGCATTTTGTGGGCGAAACACAGCAGCCAATTGCGCACAGCAGTGTCCCACACACAGTCAGGAAATGAATGACCAATTTACTATTATTTTTTTGAAGGAATTATTACCTCCGGAAAAGCGGTCAGGGAATAATAATTCCCTTAAGTACCTCAGGAGAGTTGTGATAAAATGGTGAATATTCCCCACATGACCTCCCACTGTATGGTTCATCCCAAAATTTCAGTGACTTGCCCAGTGAAGCACAAAGTGTGACATGGAAGTCACAGAATTTGGTTTATTATAGTTGGTTTTGAACACTTCACAGTAGTCTTCTTAAACTCTTCTCTGCAGGTGGGGAGGTAGAGGATGAAAAAATCCGTGTTGATGTTATCGAGAACCAATGTATGGACTTTCGCATGGAATTTTTCCGCGTCTGTTACAGCCCCGACTTTGTGAGTTTCGCAGTAGCAGCTGCCTGCTCAAAGCTATTTTTTTTTGTATGCGTGTTCATTTCCTTTTGGAAAAGGGTTAAAGTCTGAATGCTCCAGTGTTAGGAAATAAGTGAATTAATGTATGTTGCTTTGTCACAAAACCTGGCGACTAAGGCCCTGCTGCGGTGGGGTTCTGCTAGTAGATTGATAAAAGTTGTGACCTGAACATAAGTCACACTTACCCTACGTCTTGTAGATTTAAAGCTATTTAAATGGTATTTTTGACCTCAGGATTTGTATTTATTTTTGCTATAATTGCCTTTTTCCTGTGATGCTGAGTGAAGGGAGGACAGACTTAACCTCTGGCGTCTAACCCCTGTACTCTGAACAAACTAGGACTTAAAGGAATAAGTGTTGAATGTGTGAGTTGTACACTATTTATTTCTGGTATAATTTAAAACTAGGAAAGCATTCCTGAGCCTTTTTGTTTATTCTCTGCCTCGTGGTAGGTTAAACTGAAGCCCGGTTATGTGGAGAAGCTGCCAGATTTGCTGAAGCAGTTTTCAACATTTCTTTCGGAAAAGCCCTGGTTTGCTGGTGAGAAGGTGAGTTCTTAGGCCAAGAGGTTTCGCCTGCAAATTACGATCATTCCACTTTACAATAGATTCTGTGAAGCGCTTTGAGACGTCTCAACGACATGATAAGGCGCTATATCAAATGCAAGGGTTCTTATTACTGCAGATTAGAAACCTTATCTTTTTGCGCTTCCTATGTGGCTCGACTAGGAACGAATGCAATCATCTGGAAACAAAATTGCTTGATACACAGTATTGTTTGTGGGCCACTGCCATGTGCAACTGACTGCTGCCTTTCGCCCGCAAAATATACACTTTACAGTGTACTGTGAAGCGCTTTGAGACCTCTTGAAGGCGTGATCGGGCGCTATATCAAATGCCAGGATTATTATTATTACTAATCTGATAGTATTGCCTTGAGTGATTGCATAACTTTGCAGCGAGAGGTAGGCTGCTCCTTGCCTCATTGACCCATTATTACCTTTACAACACATCCTTGTGAGCAGCTTGAGAAAATCCGAACACTTGCAGGACTTCCAGTGAAGCTTGGATCAAGTGTGCGAAGGATGTGTAATACGGCATTTCTTGAGCATCGTAGTTTCTGCGCGAGAAGTAATATAAACCACCCGACTTTGGGAATGTTGTGATGACATGCGGTGCAGCTTGAATCAAAACCAGACGGGTTTGCTGGCTCAAATAGCTTCTCTTGGCTCCTAAAATTATTGTTCACACGGGCATCTTATTGTCCTGAAGTGCTACACCCGGCAGAGTTCTGGATTAATTTCTTTATGCTTCTTTATTCTTAAGCGCTCTGAGGCGCTGCTCTGTGCGGAGGGCGCTATATAAGCCCACGTCGTTGTTGATGCACTTTTCTTCTCCCCCCCCCCCCCCCCAAAAAAAAATTTTAGATCACATTTGTGGACTTTTTGCTGTATGAAGTGTTGGATGAACATCTTATCTTTGAAGCCAAGTCGTTGGATGAATTCAAAAACTTGCAAGCTTTTCTCAAGCGCTTTGAGGTAAGTAGACTTAACTGCTCTCCCACAATCTCTGGGACAGTTTTGAAGCCGAAAGAGCAGCTAATTTGGCCGCAGCATGGAGTAATTCACAATTTCAGTTACCTTGGATTTTGGTAGCTCAATACCCACTTGTGTTGGGGTGGATCCGCGGTGAGCTGGTTACGTGGCAGAGGTGACTGCAAGACGAGATGAATTCAAACTGGTACATTGTAGGAATAAAAATCCTCCCGATCCGACTGATGACATAGTTACGCAAGGTGAATTTTAAAAATGTGTGCTCCTTTGCCAATATTTTTCATACTGGGTCCCCAGTCGTAGCAACAACCTTTGAGCAAACACTTAATTACTTTCTCTCGGAAGAAGAAGAAAATTTACTGCAGTCACCATAGGCCTCAGCTCCATGTACGCCAGCTTTTGCTTTGGTGGTGGTAGGATTGGCAGAGACCTGGGAGCATGTTAACTCGACGCTCTTTGTTTAGCTTTTCAGCCATTCAGTTTCTTCCATTGTCGTTGAATTAATGATCCCATTAAAGCTCTCAAATTCTAATCTCTGTTGCAGGCTTTGGAGAAGATTTCTGCCTACATGAAATCGGATCGTTTCATGAAAGGTCCAATCAATAACAAGATTGCCAAGTGGGGCAATACCAAGTAATGAAAGCACCAGTCGTGTTTCCAAATGTACCTGGTAGGTTTGAAACCAGAATTTGTTAGCAAAGCTTCAAACAAATGAGAATAAAATTTCAGTTATCTTTAGAATGTGTCGTGTGGTTTTTTTTTGTTTTCAAATCTGTCTATTTTATTCAGAGGGCAAATAAGTGGTCTCAATGTGAGTGAATGAATCCAATCTCTCAGAGGGGAGGGGTGAAGAAAGTGGCGGGTCAACTAAATAAGGTTAGAATTGTTTCTGAGTAAGAATGCATCATAGGAACAGTGCGTGCTCAGTGCAATAATGAGATGATACCCGGTTCAATCATTGCTCGTTGTTGCAGTTTAAATGTTCCAGTGTGGTAGTCAGTACATAACTGGTGTAAACTAGCCCTGAAGCAGAAACTAAACAGCATGAAGAAGCTGGAGTCTACAGAATGGTGTCACAAGGCTGAGAATGTCCGAGTGAAGCTCGTTCCTGACAAATGAAGAGTGACAAACTGGACCATTCGAAAAGGTGAATATCGCCACTCAAACTAGAAGTTGAAACTTAAATGTGATCGCACAAAATGCGGAATTTACCATCTCACTCAATACGTGGGTATGAAATGGATTTAGTGCCTTTCGTTCCACAGCTGCAACTAATTTTTACAACAGGCACTTGCGTCGTAGCACATTTTCGCAGGGAGGTCTCAGGGAGACACACAATGCACAGCCTCAGTGTTCTGGGTGATCTGGAACCTGTGTGGAACATTTCCCTCCGGGTTCTGAATTAATGTCGGGCTCGCGCCGCGGAGGTGAGGTTGGCTGCCTATTCATGTTTGACCACTGGAGGTCAATATTGTGAAAGTTTTTAAAAATGCAATGGCTTTTGAGGCACATGAGAATGCGTGAGGCTGTGCCACAAAAGTGCCGCAAAACTTTTCCGAGCAGACGCTTTAGATCGCTGCTTTTCTGCTTCCAACGCGCACTTTAAAATTTCTACCTTTGATGCCCAGTAACGTACGGGTAAACTAGCAATATCTCGTCAGTTTTAGATAACAACTAATCCCTGCATTTGACATTGCATCTTTGATGTGGGGAGGACTGCTGAAATGTTTCACAAAAAATTGATCAATTTGATACCCGAGTAACTTGAGGTTTTTGTAAAACAACAAGTACACCTGGTGGCAATATAGTTAGAATCAGCATCAATTAAACCAGTTGGTGACTGCTTCAAAAGCAGTAAGAGGGGAGAGAAGAGGAGCAAGTTATCCCTCTACGAACCGATTACATGGTCTTAGCTGAACAAGCAGCAAGAAAGCTTTCAATGGCAAGCTATGCCGTTTTACCTGGACAGACTCCTGCAGCTACTCCAACACGCACTCTGGGCTCCCCCCCCCCCCCCCCAAGCCTTGGCTCTTGCCAACCTGCACCCAATACTTTCTGGACTCCGGGTGCATCCCTCCAGGGAATGTGCATTCCATTCGGGAGTTGGGGAAATCTCCATGTACAGTATGTAGGTGGTAAACAGATGTGAAACTCTTGTCTGGCTTGGATGCTCTTAAGCAATGGTGATGGGCTTCCAGAACGCCCGGCTAACCAAACGAATAGATGGCGAGGTGACCTCTCGCACATGGTAGTGGCGATGACACTTGGAAGTAGAATGGTGAAAAGAACACCTTTCACAGCAGACCGCTTCAGGGGAAAGTGGAGTGACTGTGTACTTGGTGGGTGAGACTTGACAAGCCAGTTTGCCCGCAGTACGTCCCCGCAAACGGCCAGGAGGCGCAGGGCCCATTTTATTCAATGCGAAAGAGGGAGGGTTGCCAGCGAGGGTGGGGGCCAATGTTTTCTTGTGGCTCTGGGAGCCGGCCCAGACCTGAGGGGGCTGAATGGCCTCATTCTGCACGGTTTGCCCTAATACAGTTTTAATATCAGATGTGGTATCTTAGATAATTATTTAATGCAGTACATTTTGTTATGAAAATATATTTAATAAAGCTAGATATGCTGGAAATCCACAACAGGTCAATCTGCATCTGAAAAGAAAAACAGCTTGATTTTCAGGCATGACTTTTGCCTTGAGTAGAAAAACTGAGTGACCCTAATATACGTCACACGATCCTACGATTGATTTCGTTAAAGAAGGTCCTTTGACCCATCTGATCTCACCCTTCCAGAACCACCACCCGTCCCATGGAGTCCTGTAGCTCATTGGTTAGAGCACTCGCTTTGCAAGTGAGAGACCTGAGTTCAATTCCAGGCAGAGGGCGAAACCTCGGGCAAGTTTCCTTACTCCACACAGAGCCTAATAATAATCCTCCAAAACCAAAAACAATAATAAATTGGTCATTTTCAATCTACGACTGTTTGTGGACATTGCTGTGCGCAATTGGCTGCCGCGTTCGCCCACAAATATACAGTCAATTCACTTTACAGTGTGTTCTGTGAAGCGCTTTGGGACGTCCTCCCGACGTGAAAAGCGCTATATCAAAATGCGAGGATTATTATTATTATTATTTCAGATGTCAATGCTTCCAACTGGTCCAGTGGGCTGGCAGCGGGCGTCTGACGTCAGAGTGCTGGCAGCGACGTCTGACGTCAGAGTGCTGGCAGCGGGCGGCTGACGTCGAGCGCTGGCAGCGGCGCCGGAGAAAACGTGCACGCGTATTACGCCGTACGCCCAGCGGTGAGGAGGAATCGGGAGGGAGGAGAGAAGGCGGCGCTTTGAGCGTCCAACGTAAACAGAGCCGCAGACTCCTCTCTCTCTCTCTCTCGCTCTCTACTCCTGACTCCGCGCTCCGCCGCCCGCACCGTTCGCTCGTAACGTCGAACGCGAGTAGAAGAAAGGTCGGAGGGAGAAAGGGCAAAACACACACACACACACACAAAAAGAAGAGAGTTCCTCTCCGCGCGCACATCCCTTCCTTCCTTCCTTCCTCATTCCGAGCCCTCCCCCCCCACCACCCCACATCCCCTCCTTTTGAGAAGCGTTATAACATGGCAGATTTCCTCAAGAAAGGAGCCGCCGCCGACTCCGCGGAGATCAAGGAAGCCAAGGACACGGCCAACGCCGAGCGGGCGCAGAGCAGCGAGAGAAGCTCCAAGGTGGTGGTGGTGGAGATGGAGAAGTTCTCCCTCAGCAACAGCAGCGGTGGTGGCGGCGGTGGCGGCGGCGGCAGCGACAACAACAACACCACCATGAGGGGCGACTCGGTGATGGCGCACAAGGAGCCGCCCCTCATCGTCTTCAGCAGCGACAGCGCCGCGGTCGCCTCGCACAAACCTGTGAAGAAGGTGAGAGGTGCGGGTGGAGGGGGGGGGGGAGTTGACGGGCGAACGAACGAACGAGCGGGCGAACGGGTTGGCCCCGCAGCGCCCTCTGGGACCTGTAGTTCGGCGCGAGGGAGGCGCTCGCTCCCTCACCCCCCCCCAGCACCACGCGCTGCGGTTGAGCACTGGCAGGCGTTCCCGCAAAGCCCTCTGGGACTTGTAGTCCGCGCGCGAGGCCCCGGCCCCTCCAGCTCCACGCGCAGCGGCTGGCCGTTGGCGGGCGGCGCAGTTCAAAAACCACGAGCGCCTGGGTCCCTTCCCCCCCCCTCCCCACGCCCGCCCCCTGCGCGTGCGCACTGGGCGCCTGTGTCTGCTGCGTCGTGTTTGTGGGCGGCGACCAACGCCCCCTTAACCCCACCCCCCCCCCCGCAGACAGCCTCCGCCCAGCACCACCTGATTGGTTGGCTCGCTTTGATGGATGGCTCGGTTGACCTGGTGGTGGTGGTGATGGTGGTGGGAGAAGGGGGTGATCAGTCTCTCACTCCCATCCCCCCCCCTGACCTTGTGGCTGAAACATGTTCTCAGTGCGTCTCTCTCTGTGTTATATGCAACGACAGTCGTAGCAGTAATAATAATAATAATAACCCTTGCGTTTCAACACACGGCGCCTTATCGCGTCTTCTGGCAGCGCTTCGCGTCCCGCGCGCGGTACCGCCCGCGGTTAGCGTCGGGGTATCTTTGGTCTGCGCTGTTGCGTACGAGTGCGGCAGCCAGGTTCTCCCACAACGCCGACAACAACCACCACCACCACCACAGCAACAGCGACAAAATTACGTCTGCGCAGCGCCTTTCGGGTCGGGAGGACGTCCCAAGGCGCCGGCCGGGCAGACGGGGTTACGGACCCGAGCTGGGGGTTCGGGGTGGGGGAGGCCGGAGGGCAAGGGGGGGTGGAGCGGGGGTTGGGTGGGGGGGGGGGGGTGAAGCAGGGAGATCGAAAGCACGGTCGAAAAGGAGGGTCTTGAGGGGGGGGTTTTGAAGGTGGCGAGGGCGGGGGCGGGGGCGAGGCGGAGGGACTCCAGGGTGGAGTTCCAGAGGGCGGGTGCAAATATAGCCGCAAGTAATACAAATGGCCGTGAAGTGACAAGTGTGGAAACTTAACGCTCATTTTTTAAAAGTGTTTTTTTTTTAAAAAAAGTTGCCTTTTGACAGGAAGGATGTGTTTTAAGGATTTTGTTCCGGCGTAGACTTGGCACTGCATCAGCATTCGTACCCTTTTTATCGCGGCTGAAAAGTTTACACTGTTTTTTACGCGCTGAAAATTTGTTACGGGGAATAAACATGAAATATTCAGTGAACGTTGACGAAAGCACGTTTGCCTGGAGTACCTATCGTAGGTGAACAGTTAATGGTTTTTTTTGAAGGCATCATTTATTGATGATTATTTAGTTAATTTAAAAGGAGAGAGAAATTAATTTGAAAACAGCCTTACAGAAATTCATACAAGGGTAAGTAACCTTGTACCCTGAGTACTAGGAAGTTATTGGCTTAATCTATGAGGACATTGCAAATTGCAATGACATTTATAGTGCTGGTATAGGCTGTTCAGGCACTACGCCAGCTTGTCAGGCATCTTTCAGACTTGGTTGATTGAAATAAATTTAGTCATGTTTTTCACCCTTGCCCTGGGCTTTTAGTCATCAACAAATAGTGTAGAAAGGAGAATCAAAGACAGAATGAGTGAATAAAAAATAAAGCAAACGAAATTGGACAAGAAGAAATATGACAAAAAAAAAAGTCTTTGCTCAGCGAAGAGTTCATTCAGTTATATGATTTGTTCATCAATGGAACCATGTACTGACAACAGCTTGGAACTATCCGCTAAATGGATCCGCTATGCCCTGAGGCTCTGGAACTCCCTTCCTCACTCCCTTCCCCTCGCTCCCTCCCTTTCCATTTTCAGGTCTCTACTGAAAACCTTTCTTTTCGATCGCGCCTTTGGTCACCTTCCTCCCCCTCCCCCTGGTTCGGTCCCGGGATCCGTTATTGTAAAGTGCTCTGAGACGCCGTCCGGCGTGGAGGGCACTATATAAATCCAAGTTGTTGTTGTTGTAAATGATGAGTTTGGTGAATTCGTAGTGGCATTTCTGTGATAAGCACAGATCTTTGATGGGAAAGATGAAGAACTCCACTGGAGTAAAAGCTGTTGTGATTAAAATTGATCAAATTCTAACATTATTGCCCATTTCATTTATCAACATTATAAGTATCAAGTGTTTAATATTACCTACAGATGCAGGGCTATTGAGTCTGTCCAGCTTAGCTGATTTGGTCGTTTTGTGTCCTCCAGTTATTCTGCAACTGTTTCAGCTGAATCAGCATTCACAGTCAATTCCATAAGATTGTGCGTCATGATCGTGGAAAAAGTTGCTCCTCAAGTTATGTTTAACTTTGCTTCATTTGTGACCTCGTGGTGCAGAAAATTCAGGCGAGAAAAGGTCTACAACCTCTGTCAGTCTTGCTTCAGAAGTCACAGAAGAACAATTACATTTATCTTTTTGACCTGACCTCTGGACTGGCTTTCGGCTGAGGCTGGGATTTGGTGTCCTCCAAGCTCCCGACTACTAATGTTACTGTACTGGGGATGCGCACGGACATTTTAGCTTGTCCTCTTTCATACGTAGATTTTTCACATTGAGTTCACAGTTCATTGAGACATGACCATTTCTCAATGAACTATGTGAACTCAATGTGAAGTCAACATTTGATATAATTCATTGAGAAATAACAAATGCCTGAAGTGTAACAATTTTGCCTAATCAAAAATCTGTTTTCACGTCTGATGTGAGAGGATTTATCAGCTTTGTATCAGTGTCCTTTCTGGGGGATGTGGGTGAAGTAGCTAATAATCTAACCTAGGTTTTCTGACAAGGAAATGAACACCTTGTCAATTGAGACAATTATCATAATTGACCTATCTCCTTTTTTGTGTAATGCAAAAGAAGGTTTGAACTCAAAGCAGGAACACTTCTTTTTTCCATGAGAGCATTGTGCATTAAATGCTTTGATATTTTCAACATTGTATAAGTTGTCACAACAACAACAAATTATAGTTGTATAGCGCCTTTTTGTTCGGACAGTCAGGGATTTGGACCCTAGCTGGGGGTTGGGATCAGGAGGGGTAGGAGGGTGACCGAAGGCACGATCAAAGCGCAGGATCTTGGGACGGGCCTTGAAGGAGGCAAGGAAGGGAGTGAGCCGAAGGAACAAGCCTGTGCAAAAATATTTTTTAGTATCTTTAATACCAGAATGAGAATAGGCTTAGGAAGGGGAAGATGATGTTGGCAAGAGAGAATGGGACAGGAAGAAACTGCTCACAGAGAACGATTTGCCTGGCATATGTCTCAATAGCACATTCATCTAACGATAGCAGCTTTATTAGAAAATAGTACACGTATTTTCTTTTCAGCAAAGGCTGACATTGTCCTCCTCAACAGAACTAAATAAACTCAAGGTTAAATTGTTTTGCAGCTTGTTTAGTGAAGAGTAGTTAATATGGTCCCATAAAAAAGCTATTTTGTGCTGGCAGTTAAGTGTGACTATGTAAGTTTGTGCATTAAAAATGAATGATTCGGCCTAAGAATTCTACAAGCAATCATTATGAAAATTATTCACCATGTTTCTCTGTGATAAATGAGTTTAGGCTGCTGTAAGGACAACAGCGTCTTTTAGCATATCAGAAAAGAAGGAATCAGCGTTTCCCCTACTTTCCTTAGATAGTTAATGTTTATGCAGAATGCTTCAAGATTTTTGTACCACAGCAACACAGTGCTTTGTTTCACTCCCATGACACTGCACTCGCTGTAAGTTACACAACCTTTGGTTGCGTAAAATAACAATTTGGAGCAATCCTACTGATTGATTGCAGTTTTGTTCTTGATCTTAATCCTCTTAATGTTAGCATAGAAACTCGTCAAAAACAACTAATCCACGACTGTTTGTGGGACACTGCCGTGCGCAATTGGCTGCTGTGTTTCACCCACAAATATAGTCAATTCACTTTACAATATATTCTGTGAAGCGCTTTGAGACGTCTAGAAGACATGAAAAGCGCTATATCAAATGCAAGGATTATTATGATTTATTATTATTTGCAAAGTATAAATTAAACAAGTGATTAAACAGCTCTGGTCTAATCTTTGAGTTCAGATGATGGTCACAAAGAGCTCTCAGTTCACTCTGACTTTGATATATGAATGTGTCAATTGGATTGCGGACTTTTAATCACTCTTAGCCATAATCCTCTCTATAGTTTTATACTGTTTATCATAACTGCAGGTAGAGAGGGACTGGCCAACCTATTGAGTTAGAACATTATCTTTACACTTTGGGGATCTGAGTTCCAATCCAGTCCAAACTGATGAGCTGAAAGTCTTCTTTATCTGCTTCTTTTAAGATCATTATGGTAAATAGGCTTCTACAGTCTCCATCAAGTTATTCGTGGCCTGAATGGGAAGCATGGAGACAGCTTCTAATGTAGTACTAGTTTGGAAAGCTTAGCAGAAGGCCATTCTGATCATAATTTGGGAAAGGTTGTTGTGGCAAATGAAAATCTCAAAAAGTAGTACTGTTCAGAGGATACTGCTTTGAACAACAACAACTTGCATTTATATAGTGCCCCTCATGTGCTTAAAAGACATTATTAGCTAACTCGATACATAAGCCAGTCTCCCTATACGCGCATCATAACAACAAGTGATAAAGGATATTATCAGTAAAAAGGGAGAGTTAACCTGTAGAGCAAACACCTAACCTGAGATTCACACTTTTTAAAATTAGCTCAAAATTCATAAATTCTGAAGATAAATTAATAATATATTTCAGCTTCATGGGAATGGACTCGAGTGATCAGGACTGTTCTCACCACGCCAGTGGTATCAGGGGGGGAGGTGATAAAACCATCAAGGCCATTGCAGTTTTTTTTAAAAATCTTGTGGCTCCCTGAAGGCAATCAAGCAGAGTTCCAAGAGGGTAATCTCAGTATTATATTTTTCGCCCACAAAATACATTCACTACATTTTACAGCATATTCTGTGAAGTGCATTTAGACGTCCCAACGATGAGATAAGGCACTATATCAAATGCAAGGATTATTGCATGTGTATAAATGTAGACACCACTTCATTTCACTTTGGGTCAACTTGTGTTAGCAGGAATGCCTTTCTATATAGTGACAATCATAGAATGTACCCCACCAGAAGGGAACATTGTGGTCCTTCTTGCCACTCCCTGAATTTGATAAGATTGGACTTCCATGGTTCATACAAATATATATTGTATTTCAGCCACAAAATACATACAGTCAATTCACTTTACAGTATATTTCTGTGAAGTACTTTGAGGCGTCTCGAACATGATAAGGCACTACATCAAATGCAAAGATTATTATTATTATTGTTGAACTCCTGAACTGCATTCCCAATACCATTCCTGAAACTACATTCTGATAATGCTCTTGGGGTGCTTTTCAAGCAAAACAAACTTGAAATCCTGTCATATTTGGCATATTTTGCGCAATCTATTTCCTTATTCTTAACCTTGTTACTTATGTGAATTCCAGTGATGAGAGTTTACAGTTTACGCTCAATTTTATTATCTGAATAAACTAAGGTTTAGCAATATTGAAACATTTTTATTGGTGCAGAAAGATGTTTCGCACCCCCCATTGTCCGCTACGTGACGTGAATGGGAAAATAATCAAAAAAATCTCAAATAATTTGTTTAAAAACTAGGTCGTGTTCAAAGCATTTTTTTCCAACTGCTTGCTGGCAAGTGAATAGACAACAGTGTCAATTATTTAAATCTAATTAGCAAAGCCAAAGTACATAGCTGTATGCACATGTCCAATCATTGCAATCTTCTACAAAATACTGCAGTGCAGACATCCTTCTGACAATACGAACTGGACTAAAATGTACCTCAGATTTCAGTTCACTGCACTTGCTTGATTGGATAAATAAATTATATATTGGATAAATAAATTATATCTAATATAATAACATATACAAATATTTTGCAGTCCAAAACTCTCAAAAACAATTACTCTCTTTAAATTGATTCCAGTAACCTGGGTTCGATTCCCGGCAGGACGAAACCTTGGGCAAGTTTCCTTACTCTACACGCCTGATAATAATCCCCCAAGAAAAAACCCAATAATAAATTGGTCATTTCAATCCACGACTGCTTATGGGACACTGCTGTGAGCGATTGGCTGCCGCATTTTGTCCACAAATATACAGTCAATTCACTTTACAGTCTATTCTGTGAAGCAATTTGAGATGTCTGGAAGACGTGAAAAGCGCTATAACAAATGCTGCTATTATTATTATCGATGAATAATACGTGTTTTTTTTTTAAAAAAGTGTTTAAAACTTCAACCGAGCTGGACTGTGGGTCAAACAAACCAGCATATCATTATGTTTCGTTACACATTGTGATGAGTTTGATGTCTCCGTAACCAAGTTACAGTTTTGAATATTTAATGTACGCAGCTCATTTCTTTTTTTTTTTAAAAAATGAAATGTTGGCATAGCTCACAGCAAGCATCATCATTTCTCTGCAGTGAATTTGCCTGGAAGGGCTTAGTGAGCCTGCGGTGCAAACTGCAGCAAATGTGGTTTTCCCATGGTTTAGGTATTGAGCATACGTCGGTACTAATTGTACAGTTACAATTTTGTACAGTTATCAACGCTAATACAGTACTGTTTTCCTGGATGCCTTGGGACTACCTCCCGATATGAAAGGCTCTATAGGAATGTGTCGTCGTCGTCGTCGTAAAAATGGGCGTTCCTTCAACTCCCAAATAAATTGGATTCAGTTCTTAATTCTATGATTCACCCCTTATCAGATAGTCAGTCCCTTCTTAAAATGTACACTTGTAAACTCATTTGCACACTCTAGAAAAAGCACTCAATGAAAAAAGGAGCTTGTGTTTTGAGCTGTGTGATTTTCAGTGAAACCCTATTAAGTGCCTAAGTCATTGAAAGTGATATGATCAAGGGAGTTTTCAACACGACCATAGTTTCCAACTCAAAACAATGACTTGCTTGAACATTTCTAATGTGGTCAGCACTCTTATTTATTCAGCTTTAGTCTTCATTTTATTATTGCATTCACGTTGGTTCCTGCAGTGTTTCACTGGATGAGATTGAGAGCTGTGTTTGCTTCCGTTCTGTTTGTGACTTCATCCAGCCCAACACTTCATATCAAAAAGGGGAATAACAATCTGAATGAAAAGTCATATTCAAGTTAATAACTTTATTTTGCAATGTGGTTGGTAGTGAAGCATCCTCATTAATCAAATCTACATTATTCCCCAAGTCACACTACCTAGAGAACAATTTGATGTGAATGAACTGGCAGATACGTTTCCTAGATGTCTTTAGGAGATGTGATTAAATTATGCCACGCTGGCAGTTTGCAATGAGATTGATTTTTCAATTACTGTGAAGGACAATCAGCAGACTAGAACCAGAGGCATTAAACTGCATTTCAAAGCCAAAGCACAAGACAAAATTGTTACACAAGGTTTCAAAGTTGAACGATTTCGAAGAATAGTCTTTACTCAGAATATATCTGTTCTGGTTATACCCAGAAAGATTATTTTAAATGTCATCTGGTGTAATTTACTTAGCTGCAAGTTTTCTACACGTTTGTACAAGACTTAATTATTTTGTGAAAAGTTGGCCCTTGTTCCGAAAGATGTGGTGCTCAATGAACCAATGAATTGGATGTTGATACACATGTATCATGCTCTTGTGGTCAAAATAACAACAACAACAACTTGGATTTGTATAGCGCCCTCCACGCCGGACGGAGTCTCAGAGCGCTTCTATAGAGATAGATTTTTGGCCACACAATACGCAATCAATATACACATACACAGTCAAAGGTGTTAACGTTTCAGACAGGAGCTTGCATAAACTCTACAATATGCAATTTGTCATACATAAGCTATTTGAAGGCCAACATTAGTAGTGGTAATTGATCTTCACGTACGGCTTAGCGCCAGAGATGTTGATCTGTGTGATTTGGTTAGATGTCGATGCTTTCTTTCCCTGCAATGTGCAAGTATCTGGTTTATCATTGCTCAGCAGTTGTATTATTTGAGCTCTTTTAGCAATAACTGCGAGGTCATTTGTTACACACAGTAATAAGTCTATGATTACATGATGTGGAACATTACTTTGAAGGCACAGCTAAGCTATTCTCAACTCCTCCCCTGAGCTGGAATGATATATGTAATAGTGTATGTATAATATATATTTATATTTTAAAAGGTGGTCAGTCAATCCCCGACTGTTTGTTGAACACTGCTGTGCGCAATTGTCTGCCGTATCTCACCCACAAAATACACAGTCAATTCACTTTGCAGATCATTCTGTGAAGCGCTTTGGGACATCTCGAAGACATAATAAGACGCTATATCAAATGCAAGGATTATTATTACTTCTTTGTCCAATGTTCTGCACTGTCTTCATCCAATGACCACTAAAAGCCACCTTCCAGGATGGATTGCTGAATAGTGATAGGGAGCAGGCACCCTGGGTGATGTTCTCTCTCTTCCCCACCCCTCCCCAGCCCTCCCTTCTCACCAAAATCCAGAATTACTGCATTTTTACAGTTGCCCCGATTAAAAGCAGCTATCTCAGACCAACTCTTGGCGTGAATCCAGGGATGTTCCTTCCTTGTCTTTATTACTCCATTTCACCTACCTTGCCAGCGTAATTATTTGCATAAAATGGTGCGTTTTCCCTCGGTATTTAGAATTTGTGTGTTGTGTTCAGATTTTTCAGTTGCTTGCTGGTGAGTTGATCAACTGACCCCCCCGAAAAAAATCAATTAAGCAGCTGGAGTTTTTGAACGCCTGAAACATATGCGAGTAATATTTCCCAAGTTATTTCCCAAACATTTGTACAATTGAATCTTTGTGTCACGCGCGTCTTTTCAAAGTGTGACAACTGAGAAATAATCTCTCCTCTTGTATCGGAATGATGAGGTCATGTTCAAAATGTCTTGAGGAAGCTCTGCTGTTGGGAGGTGTCGTTTAAGCTCTTAATAGTAGGGACCTTAGCTGGAGGATTCTTTGTGAGCTATTTTGCAGTGTAGACGATACAAAGTCCTCAACTTGTGAGATATGTTCATACATATGAGGCTGTTGCTTGTTAGCTCATCACTAGATCTTGATACGCGTCCCCTATTCTCAGGTTTTAAAAAAGAAAAGAAAGTTCAAGGACAGCTGACTTTGCTAAGACGAGAGAGTGAAGTTTGTTTTATATCGGTTTGAGATTGTAAACTGTCAAGTGAGAGCCCTTTGTGTGCAATGAAATTAAACCCACGCAACTGTTCCTGTAAGCAAGGTCGTATTCTGCAGGCAGTTCTATTTCTTAATCTCTACCCTTGTAGAACTGCCTGCCAAGACTTGCAATTATCACAGTAGTAGTAGTAGTCATTTGTATCTTTGTGTTTGTGTTATTCATTTCCATTTTTTTTGTAAATAAAGTCAGTAGGTTCCTTTGGCTCACTTTTAATGTCAATGTTGTAAGCCTCTGCCCTGCGCGAGGGTCACTATATCAATGCAAGCTGTTGTCGTACTGTATCTTTCATTTTGGGACACTTCATTAGCCAAGGTTAAGGTCACGTCAATCCAGTTGCAAATTACGACAACTGGGGAAATTATTAGCTGTGTATTTTATATTTTTCTAACGTTTGCCGTTGATTCCCATGCTTTATAGCTTTAGATTTCACACGGTTTTTGTTGTGGACTTATTTTTGTCATGCTTTTTATTTTCTTCTTTCAATGCTTTCAAGCATTTACTTATGTGTTAGAGGGGCAGATTTTAATGAGCCTGTTAATGGTTACCTACAGAATATTGTGACACAACATAAGGTTAGAAAAAGGCTTGAATAATTGACAGTCGTTCTATGTTTGAGAAATAAGACTCAAAGAAATGTTTACTCCAAGATTAGCAAAATATACAGCATTAACTTTGTGGTGTACCATTCTAGACTTATTAACCTTAGTTTGATTGTGATCATTGGTCTAACAGTGGATAAAATCCAAGGTAAATATTCTGTACCCGCAGTCCTTCCACACTCTCCCTTTCCTTCCTCTCTCCCATTGTGTTGAATTAATTTATGCCGTTCAAAGTATATGATGGTTCACAGTCTAAAACAGCTTTGGCAATCCCAGAGAAACTATGAGAACGATTGCAAATGGAAAATTTAGACTTATAATTTGCAATTTTGAAGTTTGTTTAAAACTTGAATTTGCTTAATCTGTATTACGGTGAAACATCTTGGAGTGCTTTACATCATTACCTGTTGAGGGACTATGGGGACTATTTTCATAAGCAGTTGCAAAAGCTATTTTCCATACAGCAAGGTCCTACAAACAGCCTGAAACAAATGAACCGTATAGACTCAATATTACAAATAGATATTTGACTTGGATGTTGAAATAAGTGATTCAGCTCATTAATTTAAGGAAGTCCAGAGAATTATGATTCTCTAGCGATTGGGGTGTGTCTGCTGTGTTTCAATTTTGTTCACTCATTTTAATGGATTATGCTGAGAGCTTCCCTTGGGATGCCTTGGGAGAAACTGTTTAACCTTATGCTGGAGGGAGCTGAACCTGCAACAGTAAAGCCATTAATCTAGGGTTATCCAGCGAGCCAGCATTTTGAGTTGTACGAGTTTATTCAGCTCTCAAGTATTGTACTCTAGTTCCTACCATCTAGATAATCAATAATATTACCATAGTACTTTGTGTTTCAGAGATAGGGAGCCATTGGATCCTGGCAAGGATTAGGTGAGGCATTGGGTACAGGTGAGGACGACGGCGATAGAGTTTTGGATGAGCTGGACTTTGTGGATGGTGAAACTGGGAGCCCCAACGACGAGTATGTTTTGACTAACAATTTGGATTGACTAACTTCAACTTGAATTATATTATTGTACTTCATTATTACAAAATTAAAAGTTGTCTGACCAGTTTTTAGAGGTAATGATACCTCTTGAAGAAAGGCTTGTGCGACATTGAATTGGTCTTCTGGATTTTCTTAGCTACATGCATCCACCAAAATGTTGCTTTGCAGTATAGTCACTGTGGATGGCAGAAAAATACCCCGTTACTGACTAACGTACGGTTTGGTAACACAAGAGTTGTGGTATTTAATTGTTTCTTTAGGAAGTGAACTTTGCTTTATGATTGGCTATAAAATGATAATTGAATGTTTCATCTTAAGCTTTTTAAATGTGAAAAGCTTTAAAGGAAATTTCAGCATCAATTAATGGAAAGGTTATTTGCAGTGAACGCCTATTGTAGGGAAATCCGAGTAAGTGACTAATTTTGGTTAACCAAAGTTTGCTGAAAACTGGGTGGGAGTTAGTACAGTCCAAACCTTAGGAAATGAGTTGGCTGTGAAATTCTATATCACTTGGGAATTTTCATCACAGCAGAAGTGAAGCAAGAATGTCTCACAAGCCTGGTAAGGTAAAGTATTATTTTTTTTAGATTTTTGCTTTGCCTATTTCAGTGTTAAACATATCCCAGTCTTTTACATTTGATAATTAAGAAATGTATTGTTTAATTTTCCTGCAACTAACAACACTGGACAGGAACACAGTGAATTGCTTTGAGACATTTTGCCGTTTTAGCATTGTATGATATGCAAAGGTTATTATTGATTATAATTCTGCTGTATTTTCCCCTTAGAACAATTTGAATTGTCATAGCAGGACTATTACCTTATGACGTGCTTGCGAAAAGGGATTAGCTGGCTGAGGGAGGGAAGCAAAAACGTACCATTTGTTTAGCCTGTGCACATTGAAGCTAAGGTTCTGTTGGGGTAGCTTGCTATTCCCCTATTTAATTTCACTTTTAAATAATAATAATAATCCTTGTATTTAATGTAGCGCTTTTCACTTCTTTGAGACGTCTCAAAGCGCTTCACAGAATATACTGTAAAGTGAATTGACTGTAGATTTGTGGGCGAAACGCAGCAGCCATTGGCGCACAGCAGCGTCCCACAAACAGTCTTGGATTGAAGTGAGCAATTTATTATTTTTTTTTCTTGAGGGATTATTATCAGGCGTGTGGAGTAAGGAAACTTGCCCAAGGTTTCACCCTGGACTTGGACCCAGGTCTCTCTCTTGTGAGGCGAGTGCTGTAACCACCTAGCTACAGGACTCTAGGACTAAATGTTTAAGAAGGATTAGGTTCAACGTTTACTGAATTCCTAATTGTGTTAATTGCTGATAAATGATGTAGGAATTGATGCCTATGAATAAAAAAAAATAGAAACTACTGAAAATGACCGTGACGGCCAAGCGAACCCCAGAAAGGTGGAAGGCGAATTAGATGGATTTTGGTCTTTTTTCGTCTAGCATTTCTTGTGATCTTATGAAAACAAGGATGGTCTGTGACCTTTCTTCTCTCTGTTCTCCTCCCTCCATTTGACAAGTACTGTATAAAGAAATAATAATGATAAAAAATAGTCTTTCATGCAAAAGTAGCTTTAAAGACTGCTAAAATATTCGAAACTTCTCTATTTAGCAACCTTTCAGAGAGCCCATCTTTCTATTACTTGTAGTTGTAAGAATGGTTATGGTTGGAGGTTTTAAACCTGATATTGATTGCTGCTAGCTGTACAAGACAATGTGTGCTGCGAATTTCATTAATCTGCAATTCCTTCCCCCACGGAGGTCAGACTCGTTCGTACGTGTGCGCAGTACATAATTTACTTCCTGCAAGATCACAAAGGATGGGTGGACTGCAAGTAGTCATGAGATCATGTTTTGAAGTCTAAAGTCACCATTGATTTTGTAATTTCACGTTTCATATTGTGTGAAGATAAATATCCTGAGGAGTTTCTGAATCCTTTTCAGGAAGGAAATGTAGTAGTACAAAGTAATAACTGGGTTGGGCTATGAATTGGTTTAGATGATTCAATTTTAATAATGCTGAGTAGACTTTAGTATTACAACATTAACATCTGATGGAACACAAACTTAGTGTTGTTTAATCTGCTTTCAGTATATTTCAAAGCACTGCTTAAGTGGTCCAACACAAGGCAGATTGATTTTTCGATGGCCAAGCAGCTTTGCCAAGCTCTTTGGGATGACATCTTGACGTGAAAGATGCTATATAAGTGTAAAATTGTATTGTAAGATGGTGAGGTTAGGGATACTGACATTCCATTTATCTTACTTCTTTGTTGGGTAGACTTTAAGATAATCATTTACTCCAAAATCTCTCAAAAAAAAGTGGTCACTCAATCCACGACTGTTTGCGGGACGCTGCTGTGTTGAATTGACTGCCGTGTTTTGCCCACAGAATACACAGTCAATCCACTAAGGCGCTATATCAAATGCAAGGATTATTATTAATAAAAACATTTGCCCGTCATGATTGCAGTACGTTCTGATCGGTGGATTTCCCTTCCCCCAGTCACCTTATTGTTTGATTACAAAAATTCAGGGCAGCATTTGATCTCCTCTCAGCAGTTGATTGATGATTTCAATAGCTGCTTTCATCACCTGATCCATTTTGTGAAAAAAAAGCCTGTCTGTTCTCTGGTGACTCAGTATTTTGCTGCCCACTGAATCCTGTATTTAGCAGCATTTTTTTAATGGTTGGCAGAAAACCTCAGCGTAGCTCATCAAAAAATGAACCGTTTACCTTCAAGCTGTCATGAGCAATAGTGAACAGTTCATTGGGTCTAACTTTACTTTTACATTACTCACTATAATAACGTCAAAGGTAGATGTTGATTGAGGCCTTTTAAGTAATAAAGGATAGAATATTGAGAGATGGTAGAGTTAGTATTGTGGAAGGATGAGATTGAAGGACCAAAGGAGCTTCCTCATCCTAACCTTTCTTGTGACTTCAAGAGATGAGTATCAGGGAAGCTAAAGTATTTTAATTGATTCAACAAATCTGATTGATACAGAAATGGGCATTGATGGCTATCATGAGAGGTTGTCATGCAAGCTTTTTGAGAGATTGGAGAATCTTTTTAGCAGCTGTTTAGGGCCTGAGGATTTTGCTAATATCAAGTGCTTAGCTCTCTCTAGTTGTACAAAGATTCACTATGTAATCCCACTGTAGATTAAGTTAGCATCTGAATTCTGCGGTGGGAATATTGCTTTAACCCTTTGATATGCTAATTTGCCCATTGAGTCCAATCTACCCCATTGCCAGATATCTCATTCTTTCTCACATGCTCTATTCTAGTGATGATCGTACTGTTGGATATGTATAGGTGTTCCAGGGTTATAGAATGCCCATTTTCTGCATATCTGTATTTTCATTCTATCTTTATGTTGTGCTTCCGCACCATCTCTCAGGTGAGTGATTAGTATGCTGCGTAGGCCAGTAGAAATGGGAGTGTGTCTGGTGTGGCAATTGAATGCTTACTTCACATGTCCCAACCTGAGAGAAACTAAGTTTGCAGTCTGATACCCATTAATTTATAGTAACATATTTTAAAAGGTTCTGCAACCAACATTGGCAGGAAAATTATTTGTTGATCACTAATACCATGGGCTTTGCTTCCTTTAATCGTATAACTGTAGGCAAGGCAGTCATTTTATTGAATGTAATTCCTTTAATGAGCTTGCAGGCATCTCAATGATTTAAGAGTTAACATTCAAGGAGATTTGTATGTCGTAAATGGGAGGTTAATAGCCTAATACCAAGAGCTTGCCTGGTATTTGCCCAGTGAGCAGAAGCTTTGCTGTCCCAACAACCAACAAGTGAGCAAGAAAAATGTTAAACTGGAAAAACCGAAGGCCATTTAGTTTCTCTAAGGTTTGTGCCTGAATGAGAAGCATTAGATGTAAACAGTAGTTTTGTGAAATTAAGCAATTAAGTTGAAATGTTATTGGTATTTGTTTTAAAGTAACTATTAGATTTTTTCCCAATACTGTACAGAACTTGAGGAGGAGCTGCTCAATACCTAACAATGTTTTTGCACCTAACTATAAAGACAGAATCAATCATCTAAGAAGTATATATTTTTAAAAACTATTCTAAATTAGAAGCCAAACTTAATGTGTTGTCACTGCGGTTGCTGTTAGGAATTCAGTGGGGCTGTTACCAAATTGATCTGATTACCTGAAGTCTGAGGTGAATATTATTCAGGCTATTTTAGGACGTCCGGTTAGAAAACAAGTCTGAAATTATTGGCAACAGTGTTCCATTTTAGAGGATTTTTAACAATATGTTAGAGTTTGTAAATACAGTAAATTTTGAAAGTGAAGATAAAGATTCTTGCCTTTGGATTATTGTGAAAAAGCCATGTTAGTAAACTGGACGGTGCAATCCTGATAGAGACCTTCATTTGGTGACTGAAATTGGGGAATTCATCAAAGAAAATCACAATGTGAGGGCCAGTTTGTAGCTGCTATTTTGCTTTCTAGTGTTTTCCTTTACTGACCTTTTGTCAGCCCTTTTGTGCCTTTTCCCAGCCAAGAAAACAGCCCAAAAGAAAAACGACAGATTCAAAAGGGCCTTGGCCAGTGTTCAGGATCGTCAGAGTCATGTTTTTTTTTTGCCTCTTGGAAAAGGGAATGTTCTATCTTTGCATTGCAGTTTCAGCAAGATTGTGCAAGTGGGCGAGTTGATGTATTTTTTAAATTTACTTTTTCCTGGGTTGCACTGACCGCACTTGGCAGGTTGATGGTGAAAAACAGGCAGGTTATAATAATAATAATCATCATCATCATCCTTGCATGTGATACGGTGCCTTTTCATACCAAAACATCTTCACATGTTTCATCCTGTGAAATACCATACCTGTGTACGTGAAGGCAAATGTGATTGTTGGCCAGGATCCTGGAAGAAACTCCCTTCTCTCTTCAACTAACAGCAAGGGATCTTAAATGTTTTCCTGGACAAGCAGATGGAACCTTGATTCAACGTCTCAACTGAAGGACCACCGCTCTGACATTGCAATGATTTGCTTTCCTCCAACACTGTAATGGAGCATCAGCTTAGATGATGAGCTCAAAGTCTCGTAGCTTGAACCCACAACCTTCTGACTTCGGAGGCAAGCGTGCTACCAACTGAGCCTGGTTGTTTGTGAAAACTAGCGGGCTGAAAGTTACTTGTGCCGATTCTATCTGTTAATGTGGATGTTCTTTTTTTTCAGCAAATCCAGTTTTCAGATGAGAAACAGGAGTTCAGCAGATTCCCAACCAAGACTGGTCGAAGATCTCTATCCCGTTCCATCTCTCAATCTTCCACAGACAGCTACAGCTCTGGTAAAAAGATAAACAGCTCCTTGTTTTATTTTACTATTGTTTGGTCAAATAAATACTCAGACCAAACATGTGGTGAGAAGTGCTATGAGATTAAAAACTGCATGCTGCAGATAAAAGCTAAATTGTATAGTAGTTTTAAACGAATCAAGAATTCAAAATGGACCGTTTTTTAAATTGAATTCACAGGGTACACTTGATCTAGGAGTTTCACTGATTGTACACACAGTGTAAGCTTGTTTTTTTAAGCAAGTATTTAGAGCTAATTTAAATGTCAACAAAGGTTTCCATTTCAAACCTAGTTTTCAATATGGGAACCCATTTTTCCACCAAACCATCAGCACAGCTTTTAAGACCCTTGCAAATATGAAAAACAACATTCTTGTGTTATTGAGTCATTGAATGTTGTCCACTGTCTGTCTGTGAAACACTGACTTGGGTTGTGGGTTTTCTGTCCCTTTTCCCCCCCTCTTTTAGCGGCATCCTATACGGATAGTTCTGACGATGAGACATCTCCGAGGGACAAGCAACAAAGCAACTCAAAGTCCAGTAGTGACTTCTGTGTCAAGAATATCAAACAGGCCGAGTTTGGACGCCGGGAGATCGAAATTGCTGAACAAGGTACAACAGGGCAAAAGAAAGAGAGATGTTCTCAGTACTGGGTGTGGCTACATCTTAAATGAAGAGATCTTACGCATTTCCCACAAATTAGGATCTTGACTGTAGGATTCATCTTGGCCTGTGTGGCAAGCGTTTCTCTAGGAAATTTCTCTGCTATTTCACTGCAGGTTCCTCCATTTTATGAACAGCAAATTCTCAGTTTGTTTTGGATACTCAAAGCAGTGATAGGTTTCCGAATGTGTCAGACCCCCGGCTGCCCTCCCCCCACCCCCCAAAAAAATGACTCATTGCTTTGTGTTCTTTGTCATCAATCTCCAATGATCATTGCTTGAGGCTCCAACATCAGGGTACAGATTCGGTTACACTGACCTACTGAAGGAGCCAACACCTATCACGTGGTAACTTGTCTGATGGGATAATCCTTAATTGTGTCTATCTGTCATTGCTGTTCAGTATACAATGTTCCGCCGAAGACTAAATTGTAATTTATTGAGCATTGAATTGTGTTTTAATCCATCGTCTCAGGAGATAATCCTTGGATTATGTTGAAATGGTCTGCTCAAATGATTTCACGACTACAACATTTGTACCCAACATTATTATGGTGCTGTTAACAATCCTGTTTGTGATTTCAATCTTTCTCATTTGCTTTTGAAAATTCTGGATATGTTGGGATATAGGCACAGAACCTAAGGCTCCTTCTGCCTCTAAGGTGTTGCTTCCAATTTTCTATTCAATAATAACTTTCAATGGGGAATTGGATAATTACTTGAAAAGGAAAAAATTGGAAGGCTATGTGTTAAGAGTGGGGGAGTGGGACGAATTGGATCGCTCTTGTGCTGTAAGATTCTATGTAAAGTGTTGCTGCTTGTCTCTGACTTTTGTTTCTCATTGTTAGGAATTTTTGTCTGTGTTTGTCTTTTTATGATCCATTTACAGTCCAGTATACTTCAGAACCTATTCAATTAGATTCCTGTTTTGAGCTACTGTTTATTTGGGCCCCTTTCTATTTACATTCCTATATTTTTTCCTAAGTTCCAACTCGTTTTTTGAGTTTGCTGGTACTGGGAAATTAAGCCATATATATTAGGAAGATCCTAAATTCTGTGCTGAGGAGTTAAAGATATAAGAATTGTTGTAAAAAGAAAGCTCAAGCGAAATAATGTACCTTATCAATATAAGCTGGTATAGTTTCCATTTGGGATCTTTTCACCTGTCGATTTGGTCCACAGCATAGAAACCTGTACTGTAGGTGCAGTTAATTGGATATAGGGAAGCGACACAAGTGTGTATTCATCCAAACAGATAAGTTCCTTGTTGTTTTCCACTTGGCAAAGTAGAAAAGGAACTTCTCATTAATTACTGGAATGTTCCTACATTAATATCTGTACTTGAGTCATAAGACAAGGCCAAAAGATTAGAGGTAGACTTTCCCACAATCTGTTCAAGGATTATAAGAAGCCCTTGTGGTATGCTGGATTTGAATGCCTATGAGGTTGGGTGTGTTTAAATTATCTTTTGCAATGTTGGTTGCGCCTTTTGTTTCCCAGTAATATTTAATATTAAAGACATTAATGCATACTTAACTAGTCTCTGGGTAATTTCAAGGAACTTAATCTTTTAAGCTTCAAAGCTTTGAAGGTTCTCACCAGAGAAACCTTCAAAGGTTTCAAACTGGTTGAGTCTTGCTGGTAGAATTGATCTTAACGTTTTAAAGTGTCAGACTCTGCCACTGTCAAGCACTCTGGTGTGAAGGGCGCTATATAAATACATGTTGTTGTTGTAGATGGGGAAACGAAAGAGGGGAAATTGGGGGCAAATTTAGCCATTGTCGAAATTGTCTTCTGTGAACATAAAGTGGTTAAATAATGGCTTTTTTTTTGTTTCTAATCACTTTGTCTTTATACATTATTTTTCCCATAGAAATGTCAGCCCTTATTGCTCTTAGGAAACGAGCTCAGGGTGAAAAACCACTGGCTGGAGCCAAGATAGTGGGTTGCACTCACATCACTGCCCAGACTGCAGTAAGTGGCAAATACAGATGGTTTAATAGGCACAAAAGGTTGTTACTGATTAGTGAGCTGTGAGGTTCCAATGAGGCCATAAACTGAGAGAGGGAAGCACAATCACGTTGCAGACATCGAAATTGAATTACTGCCTTAGGCACGTTGTTGAATAGTTAGTTGTTCTTTATCATCTGTATGCCTACTTACAACAATTTATCTTTTTAAATAGTCTTGCCATTATATGATGTAGATGTTGACATGTAGATAAGCGATATTAAGAAGTCTCCATCCACAGACCAAAACAGTCAATTAAAAATCAGAACCATTGCTCTTGAGAGTTGCATATACCACTTGTTTCAGCTGACAAAAGTGCTGAAATGGAACTTCTCAACTGCAATGAAATGACCAGAACTGTGGCGTCTTAACTGTTTTCTCTAAAATATAGTGAATATTTACTCCACACAGAACTAAGTTGTAGCTGTTGGTATGTTCAGATGGAGTCCTATAGTGCAGTGGTTAGAGCCCTCGCCTCACAAGCGAGAGGACCCGGGTTCGATTCCCGAGCAGGGAGAAACCTTAGGCAAGTTTCCTTACTCTACACATACTCCTGTTTCCCTAGCAGCAAGTAGGAAACCACTTGTTAGTCGATTGGTGGATCCCTTTATAATCCCTTTTAAAAAATAAATATTAATAATTTGGTCACTCAATCCCCAACTGTTTGTGGGACACTGCTGTGCGCAATTGGCTGCCGTGTTTTGCCCACAAAATTCACTTTTAAGTATATCCGGTGAAGCGCTTTGAAACGTCTTGAATCAAATGCAAGGATTATTATTGTTATTAAAATAGAGTGACCATTACTGAAGCTCCATTGATTTCTGATGTCTTGTTGACACGTGTTTGCTGCAGGTTCTGATAGAGACCCTGGGAGCTCTTGGAGCACAGTGTCGCTGGGCAGCCTGTAATATTTACTCCACGCAGAACGAAGTTGCAGCCGCCCTCGCAGAGGCTGGTATGTTCAGATTTTTGCTGCCAATCAGCACATGTATAGCTTTATGCGCCTAGAACCACAACACAGAGTATTAAGTCCTGAAATACTTGTTGCTCTTCTCTTACACATCAGTGCCCCGTTCAAGGTAGGGATCCTAAAATTCTCTGCAGCATCCCAGTAGCACAATGCTGGACAGATTCAGTTATATAGAATATGCTGTAAATGAATGAGCATCCTTGGGTTACATCTGCCTTGCTCACAAAAGACTCTCATTTGGGGTTAATAATCTCTGATAAGTGACCAAAGTTCATGCTCAAGTTTTAAAGATTCACTACATCAAGCAAGTCAGAATTTAACTTGTATCTAAAACAGCAGTGTTGATTTACCGCATAGCTGAAAGAGGAAAGTGAGGAATAATAGTTGCCCGCCATCATGATATGTCACTAACGTCACCCTTTTATATCTTCTCAGCTTCTACAGGGTTCATTGCTATAACCTATTGACAAAACTCTCTTTGATCAAATTGCTCTCCGAATTGCACTTTGGATAATTGGCAAATGGCAATCTGATGTTTAATTATGAAAAGTGCTTTTGAGGTCTGTTAAGCTCGCTGCTTTCACTGAATTGCATTCCCTGTGTACCTCTGAATCCTTTAAAGCTTGTTAGAGCTTAAAGCGGATTGTTTTTTCGACTATGATAACTTTTTTCCTCTCCCTGCACCCCCACCTCTAGGATTTTCTGTGTTTGCCTGGAAAGGAGAGTCCGAGGATGATTTCTGGTGGTGCATTGATCGCTGTGTGAACATGGAGAGTTGGCAAGCGAATATGGTAAATAAGCTGCCTTTCTAACTAAATATTTACCAACTGAGCACAGTGTTTCACAGTGATGAGTTCATTGCTGGCACAGTCCTTGGCACTGTGGGTGATATCCGAAAGGGTATCACCCACAGAATCTTATCACTGTTGATGCTAGAAATGTCTCTAGGCCAGCAAAGAGCTTTTGAAAGTGGCTTAGGGGGCACATGTTAAAAGTTTGTGCCAGCTTTAAATCCTAATTTTTATGGTCATTTGGGTTTCCAGTTGGCTTTACAATTTCCAGCTTCCTATTTTTTTTCAGGTACATATCATGTGTACCATCTTCCTCCTACTCTATTGTGCATCAATAGGCTCAGTACATGGTATAACGAGGCAGTTTTAAAATGATACAAAGGTTTCCTGGAACAATAATTGGAAGAACTTTGGAAAAGATAAAAAGGCATTTCACAACCCTGTCCTAATAAAAATGATTCTGGCATTTGATATAGATACTTATCATGTCTTCGAGACGTCTCAAAGCGCTTCACAGAATATAATTAATAAGTCCTAATTACTGATTTGTTGAGATGTCACTGCACAACACTGCGCCCTTATGTTTAATCTGCTGCATGTGTTTCATTCTTTTATGAGTTTGTGTATTTCAGTTGTAAAATAAAAGCACTCACCATAAATACATCACAAGGAACAAACAGATTAAAATAATGAGCACTTGATCCCAAGGTCAAAATGTGTTAGATGGTATCGCCCTCGTGAGGACATACTCTGCTAATACACTAATGTGAGCTTTTGCAAATACTTTTTCAGTGCTGGACAGTGTTCATATCGGAAGTGATTACAGTACCGTTCAATTTACATTTACTATAGGTTAAGGATGCATTTAAGATGCAGATTAATTTATACTTTGGGAGTGGAGATGAGTGACAAAGGAGTAAGGACTATAAAGACTATATTTGTAGGGAAATTCAGCAGTTAATTTAACACAGTGATTTTCCCCCAAACAGCCTAGAGGGGAATAATTCATTTTACTTGGGGATTGGGAGAAACTCTGTTCTCTTGTTGAATAGTGCCATGGGGTCTTTATAGTCTGCCAGAATAGGCAGCTGGAACTTTAATTTAATGTCTCATGTGAAGGACGGCTCCTCTGATAATGCAGCATTATCCCAGTACTGCACTGTACGATCAACATAGAAAGATTATGAGCTCAAAGTCCCAAAGTGGGGTTTGAACCCACAACTTTCTGAGTTGAGAGCGCTACCAACAAAACCAGGCTGTAAAACCCTGTTAATATTCACCAGGAATTATCGCCTCTCTTAGTTATGCTACTTAACCCTGACAGACGTAATTGCACACAAGTCGGAGATATGAAAAATACCTATGCATTTGAGGAGCATTTAGTAATATGAAGTGTTGCTTATGATAATTATTCATTACGCAACCTAGAATTTAAATTATTTTCACTTGTATCTGATTTTATCAACTGAATAATAATGCAGTCATATTGCAGAAACTGTGATAACCTGCATTTAGCATTTATCTGTAGGGGTAAAACGCCCTGTGATTTACAATTCACAGGGCTTTTTTTCGTTAAATATGGCAAATTATTTGTAACAGAAGTGATGATGTGGACTACTCTTCAAGGCAGTCCACTATGAGTTATTAGTTCATGGCCATCTTTCTAATTCCATTTCCACCCCTTTGCTCATGTCCCTTATTTCCCAGTACTTATCCATCTCCGTTTTAAATGCCTCAATTGATCATCATTTTAATGTTACTGATTTGAACAGTTACTATTCAAGTACTCCTGTCATGGTCATGTTAACCCATTTGGATTGTTGATTTGTGCTCAGTAAGATGGGGATGCAAGGGAGAGAACACACTTTACAATTACCATAGTTATCCCCAAATGTATTGTGTTGCAGTACTTTGATCCCCAGTCCATAGTGGACCTAAAGCACAATCAAGTGAATAATTGACTTGAGACGTTCTGTTGGGAAATAATATAGTTTGGAACATGACATATGCATCCAAATTCCAGGATGATGGAAGGCGAACTGGATGAACCTCGGTTATCTTTCGTTTAGCAATTCTTCTGTTCTTATGTTTAACATGTAACATTTATTGACTGGCTTTCTGTGCGCTGTACCCACTTCAATTGTAGATCCTAGATGACGGTGGCGATTTGACCCACTGGGTTTATAAGAAATATCCGAACGTTTTTAAGAAGATTCGGGGCATCGTAGAAGAGAGTGTGACTGGCGTTCACAGGTTTGTTCCATATTTTTTTCCCCTTCAATTAAAAAAAAAGTGACTCCCATAGTCGCAATCTTTCCTTTTAACTTGTCTTTCAATTCTATCTGTAAGAGGAGAATTCAGTGGCACAGTATGTGATTTTCTGCATGGTATCAGCTGTCTTGCCAGGGGTATTTCTAGGCAGTGGTATTTTTTTTCTCTCTCCCTTGAAAATGGTTTCATTTTAATTTTCTTTATTTTAGACTCTACCAGTTGTCTAAAGCCGGCAAACTCTGTGTGCCAGCCATGAATGTGAACGACTCTGTTACCAAACAGAAATTTGACAATTTGTACTGCTGCAGAGAATCCATCCTGGACGGGTAAGTAGGAAGCTAGAAGTTGAACCTTTATGTGCAATTGTTTGCAATTTACATATATTTTTTTATCTTAACTTCAGCAGAGGAGATTATTTTCATGTTTTCAATTCACCAAAAAGTGTGAAAACCTCCATGTTCCAGAGGCTTATGTCAGGACCAGGGCTGATGATCAAACTTCCACCATTTAATTTCCTTCCCCCTCACCACAATCTCATTATATTTTGCTTTGTTTCCCTGTGCTGCTTCATCTCTGTTTGAACCAGAGAACATTTGATTAATTTCTTTGCTTCTTTTGTTAATCCTCTCGTTGCATCATTTTTTCTTTCTCCTATCTTTCTCTTGTCATTTTCATCTGTTGTTTTAAACACACTCACATTATTTTGGGTTGAGCTTGTTAGGAATCTGTCCCACTCCCTCCCATAGTTGCATTCTTCTGCTGTCTCTGCAGTTTGAGATGGAGTCGATTTAATGTGGATTTTTTCCTGCACTTTTCAGTAGGAGTGAAATTGTTTTATAATTACTATAATTCTAAAAGCAGTTCACTCTAGTTGAGCAGTCTGGTGAAACCGTGTGACTATTAATATTAGACTGACTCGTGTCAACCTGCAGAGGTGGCAGGAATGATAGCTAATGGGATTGTGGGAGCAGCAATTAGATTGTGCGCTGTCTGACTGGTAGAATTTGCAATAAATTCAGACAGTCTCCTGGTAAGATAGACATCTTTTTACGATAATTATACAGTTCCGGTCCATCTATTTCCATATGTTGCTATGGAACAGCACTTGGGTAAAAAATTACAGCAAGACGCTCTAAAGCCCATTAATCTAAGGCAGCAATGAAATGTTCAATCACTATTTAGCATTTTAACAAACACAAGAAGTCCCCCAAATGTCCCAAAGATCTATTTTTTTTAAAAAATCTGATAGATTAAAATAATATGAATAATAATCCTTGCATTTGATATTGTGCCTTATCATGTCTTTGAGACGTTTCGAAGTGCTTCACAAAATATACTGTAACGTGAATTGACTGTATTTTGTGGGTGAAACATCACAGCAAAACATCATCATATGTTTTTGTGTTCGTGTTCCCAGTTTAAAGAGAACGACTGACGTGATGTTTGGTGGAAAACAGATGGTGGTGTGTGGATACGGAGAGGTAATGTCCGGTGTCTTTGAAACATTTCTTTTCAGAAATTAGTGGGTTCGAAATCCCACCTGCATCTAAATTTGCTCTATGAATGTAGAACGTTCAGAGTTTGACAAATTGTTGAAATCAGTTTTTAACTTTGAAGCCCATTTTCTGTAGTTCTTAAAATAACTTTAAGGAACAACAACAAGATTACGTTTGAATATAAGGAAATCAGTTTCCGAATTAAAATCAAATCTGCCTTTAATTTGGCAAATTCTGGATGATCTGAAATGCTATGCTGACAGAGCAAACTTGGTTACAAGTGGAATATTTGCCTTTTATAGACGTATGACTTGTACGTTTTTGAATGTAAGAAATTGACTGACCACAAAAGCAGTTTGTGTTATCTCGATTTAACTCTTGTCAAAAAAAGGAACTGGAAAAGAATGATCTATCTCTGCTTTTATGTTGCCCGTGGATACAAGTCAATCCTGCACAGCCAACCCCTAATGAAAAGCAGTTCTATTTCCAGGCCATTTAGAAAATGACACCATGCTGCGGCAACATTTCCCCCCTCCCCCCAATGTGTTGCAGTATGCTTTCAGATCAGTTGTGGTAGATAACAATGAGCCCATCACGTTAGTCATTGTTCCTAAGTAACTTGAGTAAGGTTTGCTTGTGTGTAGGAATGACTGCTTGCCCAAATGGTTGCTCAACCTGCTTTTAAATGCACAAAAAAAAGTAATTTGGCAGATTATTGATGGTTGAAATTAAATATCAGCAACTTTACTCCCAAATCCGCAACCTTCCTGCCTGTAAAATTAAAAAATAACCCTTGCATTTAGTATAGCACCTTCTCACGCCTTCTAGACGTCTCAAAGCGCTTCACAGGATATACTGTAAAGTGAATTGAATATATGTTGTGGGCGAAAGATTATTAAAAAAACGGCATTTTAAACTTTTCTTGCCAATAATAATTGAATTGGTCCATAGCAGACCCCGCCTTGCATCACTAAAACGGTGCTCTAATGATGGTGCACCGCTTTCTATAGTTTTGAAGAATTGTGTGTTTTTTTTTAATGGTTTTAATAGGTTGGCAAAGGGTGTTGTGCTGCCCTGAAGGCATTGGGTGCCATTGTGTACGTGACTGAGATCGATCCAATCTGCGCTCTGCAGGCCTGGTGAGATGACTCTTTCATTGTAATATTTCAAGGCTTTCTGTGCCAGGAAATGTGGAAGTGAAGTGGTGTGCTGAATGTCGAACCAAATTAACTTAACAATGAAATTGCATTCAATAGATGTACACAGAAAACACCAATGTTTTTTCTAATGCACTTACTTGAATCACTATCGCCTCTCCATATTTAAGCTCTCCGAGACACTTCCTCATGAAGGGCACTAATATAAATTGTGAGTTGTACATGTACCAAGAAACCAACGGGACAGTTTTTTAGGTATTTGACTTTCATAAATTTGGTATGAAATGTAATCTGCGTCAGTCAACGTGGTTTTGTGTTCTTTTCATCCGTTCCCCTTCCAAATTTCTCTCAGGGTTAAAGATCAAGGTCTGAACTTGTGTTTGAACGTTTTGTCTCAGTGACCAGACAAACCTAGATTTTAAAATGCCAATGTAAATGTTCATCCTGATAAACTCCCGGGCAGTTTGATTAATTTCAATTCACCAGGAAAAAAACAAGTGCCGAATGTAATCACGCACAAGTACTGAGATAGTTTTCAAGTTGAATTAAAATGATTTAAATATCTAGCCCTCTATCAAAACGGACCTTTGAAACCTGGTTGGTGTGAGTAGATATCCGTATCAAGGAAAGGTTAGTGTTTTGTGAGTTAGCCGCGCGAGAATATTTAACCTTTTTGTTGAAATGGGTACCATTGGCTGTATGTCAACTGCAAGCAGAGTCAGGGAGGGGCCAAGGTGCTTTCAAATTTGTGCTTGTGATTAGAGCACATTTTTGCTGATCTTTTCTCTTCGCAGCATGGATGGGTTTCGAGTGATGAAACTGAACGAGGTTATCCGACAGGTGGATTTGGTCATCACCTGCACAGGTAAGTCACGTAAGGTCGCAGCCAACCTACATGGTGGACGATGTTTAAATCGACATTAAGGTCGATCTCCTGCAATTCTTTATTTGGAACTAATATTCTGCAAATTAAGACAGATTCTGGTGCTCTAAAACTAAATATCTCAAAAAAAAGATAAGCAGTGACCAGGGTCCATCAGACTTCATTTTGCTCACATACAGAATATGAGGTATAATAGTAATTTTGAAGCATTCCTCTATTCAACCCAACAAGCTTTTAATGAAAGATGGAATTGTGATGCCAATTTTAATGGAACCCTTCCAGTGATTTGTAAATACATTATGGAGCTAGGAATTACTTGATTTTGTCCTAGTTTTTAGGCTTTCTTTACATTGACAGTAGATTTGTATTGATGGTGTTGGTAATAGTCCTTTTACGGTTTCAAGGTTGAATCTCATAGATTATTATCTGCTGATAGATTTGAACAACGCATTCAAATGGTGATTTATATCTAGATTTGGATTCTAAGGGGTGAAGAATTGCAGCACAGTCGTATGTAATTCTTTTATTTAAAAAAAAGTACATTTTTTTTCAGGCAACAAGAATGTCGTTACTAGGGAACAGCTCGATCGAATGAAGAATGGTTGCATTGTTTGCAACATGGGGCACTCAAACACTGAGATCGATGTGGTAAGACAAGATTCCTACAAAGGTGTAGTTTGATTTAGTACCTGCTAATAATTAGTGTCTTAGAAGCCTATCCAGGGAATGTATTAGTCCCCTTAAATAACAGCTTCTACTCTGATTTGAAAAAAAATGTAAAATTAACAAACCACTATTAACTATTTAAAAATTGAACTCTATTGTTAAAAAAAGGAATGTAATGAATCAATATTGGGTTTATTTGCCATTCGTGGGTCTATTGGCATTTCGCCCCAAAATACAAAGTCACTGAACTTCACAGTGCATCCTTTGAAGCGCTTTGAGACGTCTCGATGACGTGATAAGGCGCTATATCAAAGGCAAGGATTATTATTTTTATTCATCTGTTTCGCAATTTAGAGCAATTTTCTTCAGTTGCCTTTTGAAGGTGCTGTTTACAATGTCTGCTGTTCCTGTTTGACTGCAGGCGAGTCTACGTACCCCAGAGCTCACATGGGAGAGGGTACGATCTCAAGTGGATCACGTGATCTGGCCTGACGGGAAGCGTGTTGTGCTTTTGGCTGAGGTTTGTAAAGTACTCGCTGCTTCTGGAGTAGTGCGATATACGAGAAGGAAGTTTTAACAGTTCAAAGCGGGTGTCAGAAAAAAAATACTGCGAAGCTAATAGGGAGTCAAATTCCTATCAGCTGTCAAATCTGCTAAATTACACCTGACTGGAAAATCTGAGTATCGTATGACCGTGCCAGAAAGGAAGGGAATTTGAGACGATGAAACACACCTGAACATAAATTACAAGCAGGTGATTTAGTTGCAGGAGTTGTTTAAGATCATGATGTAGGGAGCGGTCTTTTTTTTTCCTTCATGGGGGCGAGGTTTGGGCACCATGGGAAAATCAGGTCAGCATTTGGAATAGCCGATAACTTGTGTCATGTTGATTTTGTGATGTACTGTGCAGCACAGAGAGGTGGATACAGTGTAGATCTAAAGAAGCGGGGAGAAGATAAATTTGAGGAAACAAAAATCAATAATTTTTAAATTTAAAGGCTCCCTCTCTTCTGACCTCGTTTCATTTTGCTTCAGGGTCGTCTCCTTAACCTGAGTTGCTCAACTGTGCCGACGTTTGTACTTTCAATCACAGCTACCACTCAGGTAAGTAATGGCCTTCTGTTTGCCCCTCGTTCTCTCCGCTCCACCATCAGTGGCCGTGCCTTCAGCCATTACACCCTGAAACTCTGGAACTCAATCCCTCCCCCTTGCCCCCTCCCTCCCCATTTTCAAACCCAGCCTAAAGACTTTCCTTTTTGATCATGCTTACGGTCACCTCTCCCCTCTCTCCCTCCCCTCCTGGCTCGTGGTCAGATTGTCAAGTGCTCCGGGCAGCTACTCAGCGTGAAGGGCACTATATAAATGCAAGTTGTTGTTGTTGTGACTGCATAGGCATCCCAATAACTTAACTCTCTCTGCCTGTATGACTTGTGAGAACATTAGAATATAGTGTCACCTGCAATTATTTGCAATCTAATATTGATATATTTTTACAAGCGATTGTGGATTTTACAATATTCAGTCATGATGTTGTACAGTATTATACAAGAGTAAGTAACCATTCACCTCCTGACCTGTGTTCCTGGCTGCTGATCAGGTTAAAATGTCCTGTAAGAATTTCTTCCATTAATAACTCAAACCTGCCAAGTTAAGCAGCTGAAATTGCCAGTATTGGCTAAGTATTACTGCCTGCTGCCCAGTATTGTGCTTTTGCGGCATCGTGTAGCTTCAGATTGGCTTCTCGGCTGGTCCAAAGCAGCTGCCTCAATTGCAAAAGAATCTGGCACAAACATCCCTGCAAAGTAGATCAGTAAGACCGGACAGTCCGGTACATGATGAGACGGTTCCCAGGTATTCTGCACTTACATTTTTAGGATTTTTTCCCCTTCTGCAGAGAAGAAAATTTTCCTTCCCTTTTAAGCAGTTTCCCAGAACTAAAATTGCCAGTGTCCACAGGCCGTTCAAGGAGTTTCTGTATCTTTGTGCAGGCACTGGCTCTGATAGAGCTCTACAACGCTCCCGAAGGACGCTACAAACAAGACGTGTACCTCCTGCCTAAAAAGATGGGTAAGTTGCAGAGAGCTTTCAAATGGGGAGCAAACTATTGCGGGCCAGTCTCAATGGATGGAGACTACCGTGTAGTGATCGTGTGCAAGCAAAACCTTTTAGAATTTACAATTTAGAAAATAAAAAAAAAGTTTACTTGGGAAACCAATTACAGCAACCGTGTGGAAGTTCTACCCTAGCCAGCAATTGTTTGGGCATAAATGTCATCTTCTTACAGATGAATATGTTGCCAGTTTGCATCTGCCAACCTTTGACGCCCACTTGACCGAATTGTCAGACGAACAGGCAAAGTATCTGGGCCTCAACAAAAATGGACCTTTCAAGCCTAATTACTACAGGTACATTTCCAAACAATCAAGCTGTACAGTTACCCTATATGTAAAGCTAGCGTTTATCAAGTGAGAAGCGAGTATGGTATTATAAAGCCAGTTCTTCTTTACACAGAGTGGCAACAATAAATCTCTCTCTGTTTCTCTGCAGGTATTAGGTGCACAACTTCAAAATGAATGAAAGAAGGACCAAGTTGTATGAAACCTCAGTAGAAGAATGTATAGTAGGCACCAGCCTAGCTGTTTGACTGCTCACTAAATGTATTTGAAGAGCACTTCTGCACTCCTAGGCATCTTATTTCTTTAACGGCCTAGCCTTTGCTTGTAACTTTATCATATAACTTTATTTCTCTTACCATTCTGTGATTATGATCCTAAACTAGAGCATTTAACTTCCAATGTACTGCTGAAAGATGCAACTGTCCCATTACAATGTGACAAAGCAGTCTCCATCAAACCATTTGAGGCTGTCCGATGATCGATGTTGTGAAATCCAATAGTACTGTAATTTAAGAATTTTTACCTTTTGGGGTTTATTTTAGCCGCAAAATTGGGAGTTTTAGGCTCAATTCAAACTATTCCAAAGGATTCTTTTGTATGTGTCTTTTTTTTAAAAAAAAAAAGTCTGCTCTTGGGTGGCAGAGTTTTGTGATACTTGGGTTTTCAGAATCCATGGCCAATCGTATCACCTTTTAAGTCAACCCAATTCAGCACTGAAGCAGCTGTGAATACAGTTGTGTCGCCAAAAGAATGTGAATGTTCTTGTGACGAGGCAGCTCAGATCATGTCACCTTCATGCAATGCAATGCTCAGCCTTATTCATACATATTCTAGATTGACACCACTAGACACTAGAAGGGGAATAATCGGCTCAAAAAAAGTAATAATAATAATAATTTGGTGACTCAAGCCACCACTGTTTGTGGGGACGCTGCTGAGCGCAATTGGCTGCCACCTTTCGCCCACAAAATATACAGTCAATTCACTTTACAGTGTATTCTGTGAAACTCTTTGAGGCGTCTCAAAGACGAGATAACATGCTATATCAAATGCAAGTATTATTATTACACTTCAGGCGCTAATCATTTAGACAAAGGACAGTAGAAGCTAAAGTCCCAGGGTTTAACAGGAAAATAAATATTTTTTCAAGTTTTTTTTTCAAAAATCTGTGTCAATTCTAATTGTAGTTGGTTACGTTTGGACAAAACCATATTAGATCAGGATAAGAACGTGCCAAACAGTACTTGCCATCCACAGTGATGTCTGATTTTTACATCCTGATGGGTTCACATTCCACAGATATTCTTTTGTATCCAAGCACGTCCAATTCATACTGTAGATACTGTGTTTTGTTTGTAAAGTGGTTATTTCTGCGGCTAACACTTTATCCAGATGGGGGTGTGGGGGTGGGTGGGTGCGGAGGGGAAGAAGCATGGATTCTGCTGATCTGTACTAATGGGAGTCCTGTAGTTTAGTGGTTAGAGCGGTCAACTCGCAACGAGAGGACCTGGGTTTGATTCCTGGGCAGTACGAAACGTTGGGTCAGGTTTTTTTTAATGATTTGGTCACGGCTGTTTGTGGGACTCTGCTGTGCCCAATTGGCGGCTGAGTGTCTCCCACAAAACATACAGTCAATTCACTTTTCAGTACATGCTGTGAAGCGCTTTGAGAGGTCTCGATGTGACAAGGCGCTATATCAAATGCAAGGTTTATTATTATTATTAACACAGTGGGATGTATGCCTTCTGAACCTGAACCACGTGACTAGAAAATACTTTCACTCCAATTCCGTGAAAAATATATATTTTTAAAAAAATAAAGAATGAAAAGAATGAGTTGTGGAAACACAAAAGGTTTGTTCAATCGAAACATGCTCCTAACATGGGGAGGAGGCTGTGCCAATTGCAACAAGATGGTTTTAATTGAGAGTAATGAAAAAATAATCAGCCAGTTATCTTTTCGTCTTGTACCACCAGAATGGTGAACGGTAGCAACCTGTTGCAAGGTGTCGAGGCAAAAAGGAACCACTGAAATATGTAGTTTTAATGTTTGCTGGGTAACTCACCTGTTTATAGAAAATAATTGTAATTTGAGCCCGTGTGCCTCAAATAAATTCAATGCGAGTTGCTTTTTTTTTTCTTTATGGTTTTTGTAAAGGATTTACTGTGTTCAAAATATTAAGGTTTCATGGCAGATTTCAGTTGGCACCTTTTGTTTGGCACAGCCCTCCTTTGTTCCTGTGATTGCACTTTTGAAGGCTAACGGCAATTAAAATGGTATTTAATATTCCTCCTTGCAAAAGGTACATTGTATGCAAATCGCTCCATTTTGTGGTCTTTCTAAATTTTTATCTGCTTCCGCATTTCTTCCAGAGCAGTTTGAGACAGCTGTTTGGCCAAACGAAAACAGCTTTTTTTTTATATAAAACTCTTTAAGTTTGGCGGCATATGGTCAAACTCGCAGAAACTTGTGAGAATTTTTTTTGTTTTGTGTTTTGTTTTTATCCCTCTTTGCCCACGTCTCCCTTCCATCTCTATGACCTGCTAACGCCATATCGACCTGTCCACTCCCTCCGCTCAGCAGCTCCAGCCTCCTTCATGTCCGTCCAGCATCTTGGGACATCCTCTCGACTTGAAAGGTGCTGTGTAAATGTAATTTGTTGATGTTGTTTTCCCTTCCTTTTGCCCCTATGACCTACCTGAGATAAAGAGCTCAGAGGTTAGAAACTCATTAAATAATTAATCTCTTAACAGGGGTGGCATGAAAGAAGGTAGCCCAAGCCTTTTGTAGGCAGTGTTCTCAAGTTTGCATTTTAGGTCCACAAATTTCAAGTCCTGTTTTTTAACCGTGGATAGAATTTAGAATTAAAAGTCAGAAGAGTCTTTCATTTCAAGGTGCAGAACATCAGAGGAGACAAATTAACTATTTGCTAAAGAAAGGTGCCTATCAGATGTGATAACTCTATGTCCAGTATACATCACGATGGCTGACTTCTCTCATGGTTTTTTGTGAATTGCCACCAGGAAACTATTGCGAGAATACATTTGAGAAAGGTACTCTAGGTGAGTAAATGGACATGGGTACATTTGACTCTTTCATTTCCAATGACTAAATTCACAGCACCAATACACACTTGAATAAGAGAGATCCCAATTCACAATCGAAATCTGATTTTCCATAATCCTTTGTTCATTTGATAAAAGGTTGGAAAGAGGAGGAAAATGTCCCTTTGCAAGGTTTCCACAGCCTGAAAAGTTAATTGCAGCTTGCAAAACCAGGAAGTTAAAGGTATTTTAACTAAATAATCCTGATAATACACATGCCTTAGTAGGGCCAACCATTGTTGGAGATAACTGGACAGCCGATTTGTTTCAACCAATTGTTGGGTGGGAGGGAGGTATTTGGAGCTGATTATAATAAACACGATTCTTCCCAGGCGAATCATTCATCCATATTCAGTGGATCTGACGCATTTTCCTGTCTTTTGTGTCTTCAGGCAACCAGTATCTGTTGTTCTCTAAAATGCAATCTGAAATCCACGTGAGTGATGTTACACTTCACTTCTTTTAGCGTATTTGATTAGAGAGGGGAGAGAATTCCACTTTCATCTCAACTGAGTCCAAGCAGCGAGAACGTGGCACACTCCTCTGATGGTGAGTTACGGAAATCTAGATTAAATACTCATCTGGAGAATGGGTGTGAATCCATGGGCGAAATATGTTTGAGATAATTTGTAGCATTTCGATAATTACCAAGTACATTATTGTCCTGCGTGAATCAGTGTACAACAGAAAAGCAAGTGCTATGGTAATGATCCAGTGTAGGTGGGTGGGATCCACTTTAGCGGATAGTATCAGACCGGTTTCCTGGCCCAGGTCAAATAAACAGTTGTATGAAATACTTTCAACAGGTAGAGATTGAAATGATGTACATTATATGCCACTGAAATCCATTACCTTATGCTCTCTGCTGTTTTAAGAGTGGAATCGATAAAGCCCATTGCCGACCAGAAACACTGGGTGTTGTTTGTTTTTATATCCATTCACGGTTGTTTTCAAAGTGAGTGCATCGTTTTGATGAAAATGTGCCATATGTTGTACCCTGCGTGTTTTACTGTTTCCAAAGTCCTTGCAAAAACTTAGAGCAACTCCGTTCAGTGTGGAGTTCAAAAAAAGTAGGAACAAATTCTGTTCGTAGCCTAACACATGAGTGTGACTAAAGAGAAGTTGCCTAATATTTTGCAATGAAAACATAAGGAACTAAATTATCCTCATAATGGATGGATTCTGGTCAACTGCCCCTCCCCCATTTTATTATTTGTGCGTCATGGGTTTGGATTACAACACTTCTGATGTACTTCCATTTGCGATATACGTAACTTGTGAAATAAACCCAACAGTGCAGGGATAGTGCAATATCCTCCAAACACAACTCCTAAACACCCACAGTACCACAGTCATCCAACTTGGTGGCTCCCAACTATATTGTAACAACAACTTGCATTTATATAGCACCCCTCACGCAGGATAGCGCCCCAGAGCACTTGGACGCTACCCTGTTGCAAGTCCAACACACGAGTGGTATTGTGCATGTCGTGTTTCAGATGAAACTTAAAACTTTGACCACTGGAAGCAACGGAGAAATGGTGGTGGTGGTGGAGGGGGTGGGGGGGTAGAATGCATCAGAGTGTTTGAACGAAAACTATCTTGTTTTAATGCATTCATAAGGAGGCATTCTGCAACCGTAGGAGTCAAGTTGGTCAAGTTGGTGATGAATTGCCTTCAAGGTTTCAAAGTAGACGCGCATTCACAATCTTTACCATTCGTACTGTTTCAAAAGCAGCAACACCCCCCCACTCCCTCAACATCATCAGTCACACCTCCCAAATAGTATTGTGGGATAGGGTAACGCCTTCAAATTACGAGACGGTGAATGAGTATATCAACAGTAAAGAGGAGCCTCACAAAATTTCAGATTTAGATAATCGAGAAGTACTTTTATTGTTGTATTCAAACTACATTTTATTGTTATGCATATTATTTGGAAGTTTTCTATTGCATACAACCTTTCTAATTGCTGTACTATGGAGAGCAGAAGATGAAAAATGTCTTTAAATCTTAATAAAGGTCTCCTAAATGAGCACAAGCACGTCTAAATGTTTCCTTGTCTTTCCTCATCCTCCAAACAAGTTTCACTTTTTATAAAAATAAGGTTTATGGAAAGATGAAGGCTCATGTGGAGTCTAAACAGTGGCACAGGCTAGTTGGCTTGATTCTGTTGTTAGACATAATTCTGTATAATTCTGGCAGAGAAAGGTAAATAACGCAAAGAGTAATTAAAGTGCAATCGCAATGCATTTCATATGCTCTGCTGAAAATTGTGCTGTACACACACCTCTGACACAATTGTTACCTGATTTAAATAACTTGATATGGGCATTGTTAAAGCACTGAGCTGATATGTAGAAATGGCACATAATAATAATAATAATCCTTGCATTTGTTATAGTGCTTTATCATGTCTTCGAGACATCTTAAAACATAGTTTGTATCTTAAGTTTTATTATTACTAGCAGTAAAACTTGGCAAGGTAGGAATCTACAGGAACTGAAAAGACCTCTACAGTCCGCTCCCAATGTTTTAAAAAGAAATTAATAAGTAAACCTACACTGTAATAACACCCGTTCCCCCTCAAATGAATTCTTCGCGAAACTCAAAAGAAGCTGTTGAATTCCTGCTTGACTTCTCTGGAACAGTTTTTAGTAACCGTGGTAGGATGGGAACACAATGGCAGAATACTCCACGGATTCCGAAACATCACTCAAGTTGGCAGCACTTTCAACAGGCACAGTGGATGGTTGAATCTTCAGAGTGGCGTAGATAATCGTTTCATCTCCTCCGTGAATCTAAAATCAAGTACTCGGTTATTCGCTTGAAACGGTAACAGGTATAAGCCTTGCATTTGATATAGTGCCTCCTCACTTTGTCAAGGTCTCAAAGTGCTTCACAGGAGTTACCGTAAAATGGAGTGACTGTATTTTGTAGGTAAAACTAGTGTCTCGTGCTGGAATGCTGTTTCTGATTCAATTTCAGCAGTTATCCAGAACGTGAAACATAGAAGGACAGAATTTGACACGACAGAACTAAGCACCCAATGGTAAAGTATGACTTCACAATTCCAATATTGTTTCCAGCAATCTGCTTCGCCTTGTGGGAAGAAGTTGCAGATATGTTAAAACCACTGTGGTTAGTTACGTCGATGCCAACTTTAGTTAATGCTTTAGGGAAGTTGTAGATCCTGAACAAAATTAATAGGAAATTTAATAATAATCCTTGTATTTGATAGAGCTCTTTATCACGTCGTTGAGATGTCTCAAAGCGCTTCACAAAATATACTGTAAAGTGAATTGGCTATATTTTGTGGGTGAAACGTACTGCAAACCAAAAACATCGAAGAAGGGGAGACATATGTTAAATTCATTTTACCTTTGTGGGAGGTGCGGGATTTTCTGTATCGTCTGGCACAGTCTGCTCTGTTTTTTTAAAAAGAACAATTAACGGATCGCTCATTTATCGCTAAGAATCAAGTCAACCCTTTGTGTTGGTCCAGTCAAGTCCACGGTATTCCCAAGGCAATCCTAGTGACAGACGAGCCATTCAGGCTCATTAGCGGGGCTTAGAGACGCAAACTGGTCAGTGGGAGCAGGAAAATTTTCCCATTAGGCACCTGTTAACCTGCAAGTCAAAGCCCTAACTGGTACTGTGGTCCTAGCTTGATATCCAGCACTCTCAGTGGTAAGCTAGGTGAGTTTAGCTGGTTAAGCTCTAACAGTTACCCCAATGTACACTCTGGGGTCTCCAAGCCTTGGCTCTCACCAACCTGCACCTATAACACTCTCAAATTAGGTTAGCAGGGTACACCATTTCAGAGAGAGTGCACGTTCCCATGTGTAGGTGATATATACATGTGGATCTCTGGTTTGGATACTCTTAAGCATGGTGATGGATTTCCACATCTAGCTGACCCAAACAAAAATGCGAAGAATATTTCATGGGGAACATGAGCAATCACTTAGCTCCCTTCCTGTTTCTACCAAGGCACTGCCTGCCAGAATTGTGCAAAACAGGATCCGAGTATCCATATTACACATCTCCTCTCACACAGAAAGAGCAGCCATTTCCTTCAAGCCATAATAATATTAATCCTTGCATTTGATGAAGCGCTTTTCACGTCTTCTAGACGTCTCAAAGCGCTTCACAGAATATACTGTAAAGTGAATTGACTGTATATTTGTGGGCGAAACGCGGCAGCCAATTGCGCACAGCAGCGTCCCCACAAACAGTCATGGATTGAAGATATTGCCATATCCAACACAAGGCAGTTTGAGTATATTCTACTGCCGTTGATCTTCAGTTCTGATGCTTTTAGAATTGGTTAAACCTGGAGACGGGCTTTATCACTATTATTTCACTTGGGTGTTCAATGTTGAAAATAAGTTGCTGCCTATCAGAGCTCCAGTGTTTATAATCTCGAAGAAATACAGTACTGTACTCCTCACATTGTTTGAAATCTCATGAAGGAACATGTGTCCTCTATTTAAAAACCAAGTGTTCTTCACAATCTCGTTCCAAGGCTTACTATTAAATTAACCGTCAGTTAAATGTGGCTTACCGTTCTTTCTGGTTTTACTTCTGCTTTTCCATATACATATGGCAGCAAACAGGGCCACAGAAGAAAATCCCAACACAACTGCGATGACCACGTACTTTGTCACGTTTGGAAAACTCCTGTAAGATTAAAGTGGACGAGCTGACCAAGGCCTGGTCAAGAACTTGAGGGCATATCATGCGAAAGGGCCAATTTGACCTGCCCAAACATTCCTTCCAAACCGAAGCATCTGACCACTGACACTAAAGATAACTCGGTACCACTTTTATTAGAGTATTTAGTCATCCTTATTGCAGTTCCACACAAACCACCTTGGTGATTCCACCTGGGTCTAAATTTACACTCTTTATCGAGCACCTCAAAATGCCCAGAACTTGGCCTATATTCACAAATGCAGCCATAATTTTGAATCCAGTTTTCTGTACGTTTTCTTTTCAAAACGACTAAAAAAAATACAACTTGAAAGTTGATGCTTAATTCAACCGTTTGCCAAATGCTTGCTCCAATTGTGATTGCCCACATTGTCTCATTAATAGTAACCTGTCTTAGGTGTGCCTTCAGACAGAGTTATATAGATCGATTGATGCACTGATAATTAAATCTTACCTTCCTGCAAAACTGTTGATAGGTCTGGTGATAGCTGTGGTGAACGTTGTGTCAATGAACGATGAGGCGGTTGATCCTGCGAGATACATCAAAGTAAATACAGCAGCACAGATGATAATTCATAATCACCAGCCCCTCGTCATCCCCAAGAGAATGTGAAATAAATGGGGGAAAAATTAACTGCCCGAATCTTCAGTGGGACAGGATAGTTATAAGCTGGGTTCACTTGGTAGCAACAATAACAACAACTTGCATTTATATAGCGCCCTTCACATGGGGTAGAGTCCTGGAGCTCTTAGAGCTCTCACCTGATATTCATTCCTCAGGGAAACAATACTCACTTTCAACACATTTTTATTATAATCTTGTACTACATGTTCTTGATTCTTACCATGAGAGATCTGTAGTATCTTAACCTGTGTGAACTCTACTTTATTCCCACTTGCTGCTCCACACCAGTACTCCCCAGCATCTTCCTCCTTTGCTGAGATAATGGAAATGACCTGACTTTTCCCTTTATGAGTAATGGAAACTCTTCTTTTATACGGTTCATTCACAGCCCCATTAGAATCTGCTATACGAGTACACTCGTTATTGGAGATTACTTTACAAAAGAACTTGCTATAATCGCTCAGTTTCTTGCTGTATTGGCACGTCACAGAGATTCGCTCTCCCAGTTCAGCAGCGACCAGTCTTTTCATTGGTTTCTCTGTACCTGTTGGTGAACAAAATAGGACATTAAAAAGAGAGAACATTTTGCTTCTACTCATTGTCCAATCTGATGCGATGTTTGTTGACAAGTATCTGACCATCTTGTGTCAGGCTCTATTGAAGTGTAAATAGGTTTATACTCGGACAGTCCTTTGGGTAAAGTGCGATGTAAACGCTGATGTGTTTAAGTTGGACCCTGTCTACTCAGCACAGTATAGTTTGCACTTTCCAGCACAATTTGGTTTGCAATGTATCAGTCAATGTAAAGGCATTCTTACCTTTGAACACTTTCAGCAGCACAACCTCTGAAATTTCTATAGTTTTACCATTATCTTTTCCACACCAGTATATCCCAGTGTCTTTCTCTTCAAGTGTCTTCACGGCAGCAGAAATTGGACCATCATTGCTCCCAGTCATTGAAGCTCTCTCATCATATACTGTGTTGAAATCTCCATCAGTACATACAAGATAATTGCAGTAATTATCTTTGGTTTGTTTACACAAACAATTCCTTGATTTCCTGGTTAGTTTCGGGTATTGACACTTTATAATGATGTTTTCTCCCAGCTTAGCCATTAGCACTTTTGATTCGATTCGTCCTGATGAACCTGTTGATTAAACGTAACATGAAAAAGTTTGGATAAACACAAATAAACAAAGCCTTGATCAGTCAGTCTGTGGAACAGTTCCAGTGAACCATCCACCTGTGCCAGCACCTGTGGGATAGCTGATAGCTCAGTGTTCATGTGAGAGTGTTGGCAGTCATTTAACTGGCGGAAGGCCGAGTTCAGCCCAATTCCAACATGAACATTTTCTAGAAGGAGCCTGTGAGCAATGATCAGGAGCATCTCCAGTGAGATCAGCTCAGCAAAGACCTGGACAGAAACCTGTGACTTCGGGTCTCACAATTTAATGCCAGAGCAGACAAAATATTTCCACCCTGAGCCACTGAGGTGCCGCTTGATGTTAATTTGGAAGGGACACAACGCACAAGTATAGAGAGCAAGGTGGAGCTATTGCACATTTTGGTTTGGATGTTCTTACCTGATATAAAAGTGAGGAGCAGCAAAGCCAGTAACTTCATAGTTTCCAGTGATGAGATCCACATTCAGTCTTCGCGAGAAACGACAGTATGTATATACACTGTCGAAGTGCTTTCTGATCAGAAGTTTCAGGAAATGTGCAACACAAAGTGAGGAATCGTTGCTTCACAAGCCAAAAAGCTCAGTTTTCAAACCAATAACTAAAGGGAAGTTCAATGGAGGAAGTCTACGTGTACAGTTGTGGAAAGAGAACAAAGTGACCCCAGGCTACATGTGAGGGCAGTTTGCGTGACTGTAAACGCTTACCTAATAAAATCAAAGGGTCATTTAAATGGGGCTTCCCCGATATTGAAGTTAGAATAAACAGAGCGATTCGACCCATTTTCTGTGCCATTTTCGAACCAAAATATCTCCATTATTTAAGGAATCTGCCTCCCTCTGTGACCTGCAGCCTGTCCTCCTGCTCTTCCCCCTTCGCTCCACACACCTGGACCAGCTCCACAGTCCTCACCCCACCCCAGGCAACCGAACTTTCAGACACTGTCCCTGTCCCCACCCTCTAGAACTCCCACTGTAAATGCCCTCTCCCTCTCCCCCTCCCTCCCTGCCCCCATCACCTCCCTCTCCCCACCTTGCCCCCTGCTCTGTGACCCGCACGGTCGCCATTACCAGAACACGTCTCCACGTCCGATTCCACTAATTGAGCAATCTCACTCGAAATAGCAATATTACAACTTCCTTAAGTACAAACGTTTGCAAACTGTTGACTCCAAAAAAAGAGAAGTGATGCTTTTGTGGTTTTAAGGAGCGCGTTTGTGTAGCTGCACATGGAATCCGTTGAGCTTTTAGTGGTTGCTTTGTTTCCACGACCAAATAAAGGTCATTAAAGTGTTTGGTGGACTAGAAAGTTTCAATCCACAACAGTGCTTCCGATTGTTTTACGAAGGCAGCAGCCTGACAGGGCTCAGGGATGTGAAGGGGAATATTGGACAGTCGTCAGGGAGTATATAGCGGTAACTGACAGCTGGGATGGGTTCCCTGACAGACGGTAGGACACTTGAACTCATTTAAGAAACCACTTGATGCTGAAATGGGGAGCTGGTTGTTTGGATTTTCTGTCCGTCTTTTGATCAATCGGCCAAAGGACATCCTTGATCCAGACATCTCCTTTTCTTTTTCCTCGCATTTGATATAGCGCTTTTCACGTCGGGAGGACGTCCCAAAGCGCTTCACAGAACACACTGTAAAGTGAATTGACTGTATATTTGTGGACGAACGCGGCAGCCAATTGCGCACAGCAATGTCCCACAAACAGTCGTAGATTGAAAATGACCAATTTATTATTGTTGTTACTGTGAGGACTTACTGTGAGGACTCAGTGTTATGAGATGACACAATGCAACATAGACGTAGAATAGAATTTAATAGACTGGAATTCACTACCGAATGAGACATGACTTATTCTTACTGGAAAAAACTGTAACGATGTGAACAATAAGTAATTTATTGCATTGACATTAATACATGTTTCGAGTTAAAGGTACTTGATGGTGACATTTTCAATATTAAAGTTCATGGTGATGGGTAAAATGTAAAACCTTTTCTCAAAATTAGCTTTGTATTTTCTGGTCTTGCAGAGCATTGAGGCTTGTAATAAAACATAATGAGTCGAGCGATTGCATAGCGAGCAAGAATGGAAATGATCTTCTGCGAGGAAGCGAGTGGTATCCTGGGCCATTGATGCATCAGTTGCTGACCCTTACCTGTAGCCTTCAGTCAGTGATGCTTCTGATCTGTGCAGCCTCGTCCGTTTCCCTGCCAGAAATCACCTCGTCTGGGAAACTGAACGGAAATCTCAATATAAGAATGATCCACACGTAAACACGCTGAAAAACGCTCCAGAGAGCTCATCTCCTTGGCAGTTCTGTGATAATGACCAACTCAAATTCCTGTCCATAGAAGGTAAAGCAATTGCACAGCAATGCGCCACCACACAAAATTCATGCTGAGATGTGCTCAGAGACTCGTAGCAAATGATGCACCTTTCATATTACCTTTTACAATGGCCCCCGTATATAAACTGTTGTAAGATTATCAGAGAGGTTTTGTTGCACTTGGTAACAGTGTACATTGAATGGTCAGTGGAGCTGGGCATTAGTGCAGCAAGGGACATGGAGGAAATGGGATTGGGTTTTCAAGTACAATTTAGGATGTGAGCACTGTAGCCACCTACAGTGAAGATGAAGTCTTGGATTGTTCCCACACAGAAGCATTCCACTGTTACCATGTTACTGTCAGTCAGTGTCTGGGTTGTAAGTGAAGCTACAGGTGAGGCTGACAATTGTCTCACTTCTCAATATGGCTGGTTATTTAATTCAGGTCTTTGTTGGGATGTATTGACTTGTGACATTGGATGTTCCTGTAGTCCATTGTCCAAGTTCGGATCACCATCAATAGTGTGAAGTCTGCCTGTGATCATGGCAATAGAACCGTAAACATGATGCAGAAAATATATGAGAATTAAAATGTTAAGTATTTCCCAATCATTACCTTTTACCAGGGCTATTTCCAATGGGCGCCTCATCGCCATCATTACCTCGAGGATGGAATTAAACAAATGTTAATAATTATATGCTAATAATATTCCTTGCATTTGATATAGCGCCTTATGTCATTGAGATGTCTCAAAGCACTTCACAGAATACACTGTATTTTTGCCCAGTATTTTATGGACAAAACGTGGCAGCCATTTGCGCACAGCAGTGACCCACTATTATCCCCATAAAAGCGATCGATCCGCCGAGCGACTAACAACCATGTTCCTACTTACTGCTAGGTAAACAGAGACGTGGAGTAAGGTGGTTGACGTGGAGAACTTGGCATTGACTGACACAGTGACATCTTTCCCAAGCAAATATTGCCATGATTTGCTTGGTCAGAATTCACAGTGATTTGATTGCTTGTTCTGAGGTGACAGCACAGATCAATGAATGATTGTTCAGTTCTCAAACCCATTTCCCCCCCACAACAATACAGAAGCAGACATGGCGAAAAGTTTTTCGGATGGGATTGACGTCATAATATTTTACAACTACTGTGAGAGGAAACTTACCATGGCTCTTTGAGAAATGTGTGCTGATTAGGACTGAAACTGGGCAAAGAGCCAGAACCCCAAAGAAGATCCAGCGGAGGATGTCCCACGTATTCCATTCTCTGCAGTTGAACAAAGGTGTTAATGAGCAAAGTACAACTATGGCTTTCAGATACGATTTGTAGGTAAAGTGAGTTTTGCTTATGTAAGTGCCTAAGTGGAATGTCTCTTATGAACATGAACTGTTCTGTGTTTTGGCCGATGACCTTTCTGTACAGCGAAGCACTTGGCAGGGTTGAACAACAACAACAACAGCTTGGATTTATATAACGCTCCCCGCCGGACGGCATCTCAGAGCGCTTCACAGTTACGGATCCCGACCAGGGATTTGTATGAACTACATGACCCTTCTTAATTGAAGATATTAGACTGAATCTAGAGGTCCTGTTTTCAACTGCACTCAGACCCCTGGTCAGGAAGAGCAATGGACGGAGAGATACTTGAGCTCAACCGTTCTGCTGAGGCTGAGAGGGGCAGCCTTTCAGTTGGCCAATTTGACCTACCCAGCAATCCCTTCCAAACTGAAGCAAAATCCACCTAATCATTGAGGCTAAAGATAATTAAGTATCACTTTCAAAGTATTTAAGTATCACTATATCAGTTCCACACAACCATCCCTCCTCTCCCCCACACACCTTCTTCTGGAATTCCATCCCATAGTCCCTCTGCTTCGCCCCTTCCATTGCCTCCTTCAAGGCCTGTCACAAGACCCTCCTCTTCAATCGCATCTTTGGCCACCTTCCTACTCCTACCCTCACTTTCCTCCACCCCTCCTGATTCCAACCCCTGCTCGGAATCAAATCACTGACTGTCCAGTGCCTTGGGACATCCTGACATGAAAGGTGCTTTACAAATGTAATTTGTGGTTGTGGCAAACATATTGCTAACCTGTTCCTCTCCTGGCACCACAGAAATGGCTATGGTGATTCCACCTGGATCTAGATTTACACTCTTAGCACCTCAGAAAGTCCAGCATTTGGCCAATTCACAAATGCAGCCTTAATTTTGAATCCAGTTTTCCATAAATTTAACCAACTTCAACTAAAAACCCTCTTCAAAGTTGATGCTTAATTCAACCGTTTGCCAAATGTTTGCTCCAAAATGCTGCACAATAGAGTAAATATTTAACCAGGTTGGATTCCTCCCCAATTGTGATTGGTTCACAGAACTATATGTGGGAATAGTTTGCCTAAATAGTCTCATTAGTGTCTCATTAATAGTAACCTGTCTTAGGTGTGCCTTCAGACAGAGTTATGTAGATCGATTGATGCACTGATAATTAAATCTTACCTTCCTGCAAAACTGTTGATAGGTCTGGTGATAGCTGTGGTGAACGTTGTGTCAATGAACGATGAGGCGGTTGATCCTGCGAGATACATCAAAGTAAATACAGCAGCACAGATGATAATTCATAATCACCAGCCCCTCGTCATCCCCAAGAGAATGTGAAATAAATGGGGGAAAAATTAACTGCCCGAATCTTCAGTGGGACAGGATAGTTATAAGCTGGGTTCACTTGGTAGCAACAATAACAACAACTTGCATTTATATAGCGCCCTTCACATGGGGTAGAGTCCTGGAGCTCTTAGAGCTCTCACCTGATATTCATTCCTCAGGGAAACAATACTCACTTTCAACACATTTTTATTATAATCTTGTACTACATGTTCTTGATTCTTACCATGAGAGATCTGTAGTATCTTAACCTGTGTGAACTCTACTTCATTCCCACTTGCTGCTCCACACCAGTACTCCCCAGCATCTTCCTCCTTTGCTGAGATAATGGAAATGACCTGACTTTTCCCTTTATGAGTAATGGAAACTCTTCTTTTATACGGTTCATTCACAGCCCCATTAGAATCTGCTATACGAGTACACTCGTTATTGGAGATTACTTTACAAAAGAACTTGCTATAATCGCTCAGTTTCTTGCTGTATTGGCACGTCACAGAGATTCGCTCTCCCAGTTCAGCAGCGACCAGTCTTTTCATTGGTTTCTCTGTACCTGTTGGTGAACAAAATAGGACATTAAAAAGAGAGAACATTTTGCTTCTACTCATTGTCCAATCTGATGCGATGTTTGTTGACAAGTATCTGACCATCTTGTGTCAGGCTCTATTGAAGTGTAAATAGGTTTATACTCGGACAGTCCTTTGGGTAAAGTGCGATGTAAACGCTGATGTGTTTAAGTTGGACCCTGTCTACTCAGCACAGTATAGTTTGCACTTTCCAGCACAATTTGGTTTGCAATGTATCAGTCAATGTAAAGGCATTCTTACCTTTGAACACTTTCAGCAGCACAACCTCTGAAATTTCTATAGTTTTACCATTATCTTTTCCACACCAGTATATCCCAGTGTCTTTCTCTTCAAGTGTCTTCACGGCAGCAGAAATTGGACCATCATTGCTCCCAGTCATTGAAGCTCTCTCATCATATACTGTGTTGAAATCTCCATCAGTACATACAAGATAATTGCAGTAATTATCTTTGGTTTGTTTACACAAACAATTCCTTGATTTCCTGGTTACTTTCGGGTATTGACACTTTATAATGATGTTTTCTCCCAGCTTAGCCATTAGCACTTTTGATTCGATTCGTCCTGATGAACCTGTTGATTAAATGTAACATGAAAAAGTTTGGATAAACACAAATAAACAAAGCCTTGATCAGTCAGTCTGTGGAACAGTTACAGTGAACCATCCACCTGTGCCAGCACCTGTGGGATAGCTGATAGCTCAGTGTTCATGTGAGAGTGTTGGCAGTCATTTAACTGGCGGAAGGCCGAGTTCAGCCCAATTCCAACATGAACATTTTCTAGAAGGAGCCTGTGAGCAATGATCAGGAGCATCTCCAGTGAGATCAGCTCAGCAAAGACCTGGACAGAAACCTGTGACTTCGGGTCTCACAATTTAATGCCAGAGCAGACAAAATATTTCCGCCCTGAGCCACTGAGGTGCCGCTTGATGTTAATTTGGAAGGGACACAACGCACAAGTATAGAGAGCAAGGTGGAGCTATTGCACATTTTGGTTTGGATGTTCTTACCTGATATAAAAGTGAGGAGCAGCAAAGCCAGTAACTTCATAGTTTCCAGTGATGAGATCCACATTCAGTCTTCGCGAGAAACGACAGTATGTATATACACTGTCGAAGTGCTTTCTGATCAGAAGTTTCAGGAAATGTGCAACACAAAGTGAGGAATTGTTGCTTCACAAGCCAAAAAGCTCAGTTTTCAAACCAATAACTAAAGGGAAGTTCAATGGAGGAAGTCTACGTGTACAGTTGTGGAAAGAGAACAAAGTGACCCCAGGCTACATGTGAGGGCAGTTTGCGTGACTGTAAACGCTTGCCTAATAAAATCAAAGGGTCATTTAAATGGGGCTTCCCCGATACTGAAGTTAGAATAAACAGAGCGATTCGACCCATTTTCTGTGCCATTTTCGAACCAAAATATCTCCATTATTTAAGGAATCTGCCTCCCTCTGTGACCTGCAGCCTGTCCTCCTGCTCTTCCCCCTTCGCTCCACACACCTGGACCAGCTCCACAGTCCTCACCCCACCCCAGGCAACCGAACTTTCAGACACTGTCCCTGTCCCCACCCTCTAGAACTCCCACTGTAAATGCCCTCTCCCTCTCCCCCTCCCTCCCTGCCCCCATCACCTCCCTCTCCCCACCTTGCCCCCTGCTCTGTGCCCCGCACGGTCACCATTACTGGATGACATCTCCATGTCCGATTCCACTAATTGAGTAATCTCGCTGGAAATCTCCTTGTTCCAACATCCACAAGTGTAAACATTTCTTTACACTTTAGGTTTGTGCCTAAAGGGTTAGAGTAGATGTCACACAAAGTGATACTGACTTTGTCAGGAGCGCTTGTCCATCGCCTTCTAAATTTTCTTCAATAATAATTGAAAGTCTCATCTCCAGAAGAGAGAGAGAGAGATCTCTAGCCAGCCCAATATTTCCTGATAACTGTATCCACTCATCCCTAGTAACCCTTTTGTAAAATGCAGCAGAAAGGTTCACAAATTCACAATGGAGCTTCAGTTGGGCAGAAGGGCTATTGGGCGATTTGGGCAATCTCATCCCTCCAGAATAAGCACATTACCATCTTCCTCTTAAAACATCGAGCTGTTTCTTAAATGAGTCCAGCATCCTAGTTCCTCTCTCTCTCTCTTACTGGTAACTTGTTTCAGTCATTCATTATCCTCTGTGTGTGTGTGTTTGTGAAATGCTTTACACTGTCCAGCGCCTTGGGACGTCCTCCCGACATGAAAAGCACTTTACAAATGTAATCTTGTGTGTATAAAAAAAAACCTTCCTGGTGTTTGTTCAGAAATTGTCTTTCTAAACCATTGTAGGATGGTTCATCACATATTACATGTGTATTTTGCCCACAAGATATACAGTCAATTCACTTTACAGTATATCCTGAGAAGTGCTTTGAGACGTCTCAACAACGTGATAAGGCATTATAGCAAACACAAGGATTATTATTATTATTATCACCCCTAAGAAATCCATTAGTGAAATGACATTTTATATGGTTGAGCTTCATATTTCTTTAGATCAAGTTTGCATTCATTGGCAGCAGTTAACAATTGTCTAATATACGGTTTGTTTATGTGCAACAAAAACTGTGTGTTTCTTTTTCAGCTTTTTTCCTGTTCGATTTCAAACAGATCTGCTATGATCATCTCCCCAAAGCCTAAAAAATCAATACCTTGAAGCCTCAACAGTTTTGTTCCTCTTTAATCTTCTTCAGGAAACAACGCAACAGCCAAATGGCTTGTACAGCCTTCGATACCTTCCATACCGAGTGTTGAAGACCAGCGATAGAGTGGACTCCCTCAACCACTTAATTTACAGAAACCTTACAGAATAGAGAGAAAGTCACACCTTTGATGCGCTTTCAGTTTCAAAGGTTGGTGATGGGAATCGCGCAACTTCTTCACTGCTCTGTTTCACGATAGTTACCATATGTGATCAATTCTAAAATGGAGTAGAATGAATGGGAAGTATTATCGAAATGCAGGGATTATTATAAGTAGGCTGGGTGAGAGGCAACTTTCGCAAACCAAGAAGAATTAATTATGGGGAACAGAAATTCAACCAAAGTAGTCTAGAGTCGAGTCACTGCAGTAATAAAAAAGCCAAAGGATCTTTTATTTTTGACGAAGGACATGTGGGAAGCATAAATTTACGAGAAAAAATGGAAGAAAGGCAGAGCTCAAAAAAACAATGAGATAGCGAAAGCTTGAAATTTTCACAAACACCATTCCCTTAAAAACACCAGGTTTTGGAAAATGGATTAATGTTCATTTTTATTGGGCGGGAAGCTGCGAAGTTCGGAAATCAAGAGCAACAACTTGCATTTATATGGATTCTTTTAAGTAGCAAGACTTTGCTATTGCAATATGTTTGTGATATTTTTTTTTGGCAAGTTTGGTAGCAGATTGGTTGATGAATCGTGCTAATTTCCGGCACAAAAACAGAAAAGTCTTTCGAGCAAAGGGACACTGAAGGTGCACAATTAATTTAATTCCCCGCTGCTTACTAGGCTTATTCTTTGCACGAACCATTGGGTGGGAGGTCGTAGAATCATAGAATCTTACAGCACAGAAGGAGGCCATTTGGCCCATCGTTCCTGTGCCGGTTCTTTGAAACAGCTACCGACTAGTCCCACTCCCCCGCCCGTTCTTACCCCATAGCCCTGCACACTTTTCCTTTCTAAGTACCTATCCAATTCCATTTTGAAACCTTTGGGCGAATCTGCTTTCAGGCAGTGCATTCCAGACCGTAACAACTCTCGGGTTTAAAAAAAATTCTTCTCCCCTCCCCTCTGGTACTTTTTTCTTTTGACATTGTCATTAAAATCTCATTATTGCGGCTACTTGAGAATTCCTTACGTGGCATTTGGTTCTCATTGCTGAAGTTCATCCCACACATTGGAGGTCTTGCAAACAAAATGCCTTATTTCAGACGACTGTAGAATATATGACGGATTCTGAAACCGGTTGGTTTGTGCTGGCTGGTTGGCTGCCTTCTTGCGTGTTGAGCTCCTTAACATTAACATACACGTTGTTCACATCAGCCGGGGGTACAAACTGCACGAGTGAGTACGTCAATTCTCCTCCATTGTTGGAACGCTAAGATAAATGGAGTATATTAGCAATAGCAACATCAGAAGTTATCAACAGGAAGCGATCACTGCTTCCTATACCAGCATACTCAACTATTAACCTGGCTTCCAGCGCAGAGTTTTCTCTTGAAACATTCTATTGTTGAGGTACAGATCAACTATGATATAATATAATAATAATAATATTCCTTGCATTTGATATAGCACCTTATCACGTCTTTGAGACGTCTCAAAGCGCTTCACAGGATATGCTGTGAAGTGGATGGATCATATATTTTGCGGGCACGTCAGCTCTTCCATGTTGAGAAGATGTCTTAAAATGTTTTACAGCAGTTAAAGCATTCTACATAATAGAAAAACATAAGAGCGCATGTGGGGGCCTGACGTGGCGCTTGCTCCTTACCTGATTGTTCCCCGCTTGATTTTCTAAAGCAATCCTGTCTTTCTCATTTATACCTTTTAAAAAAATATATAAAACCACATTTCAGAAGAGACACTTATTGAATTTGAACTTGCTTAAATTCTGGCATCCCTGATCTGTCTTCTGACTTGTCTTTATACCATACCTTGCGCGTGAAATGGGGGGAAAAAGGGAGAGGAGGATTAAGGGTTTCTGTGAGTTCGTATGAACATTTAATAGTTTGCCAAATCTGATGGAATGTAATTGACGAATTAAGATGTTACAGCACAAACTGAAGTCCTCTGCAACAGGAACAGCTGTGTGTTGCACTGTTATTTAAAGCGATCTTAATTGTAAGCAGTCCACCACATGAACTGCCTCTCGTTGTCCTGTTGGCTTACTTTGCGGGTGGGGGGAGAGAAGTAATGGATTCACTGGAGACAACTTGATTTTAGTTGAGGTTTGCAGTAGATACTTGCTTCTATTCTCCAGTTTCCAACCGTGCAAATCCCCAAGAGGGGGTGGCTCAGTTTGCTTATAATCAAGGAAATGTACAGCGCACTTCATCTCATCATGGCTACTCTCTTAGATAATAATATTAATAATAATCCTTGCATTCGATATAGCGCCTTATCACGTTGTTGAGACGTCTCAAAGCGCTTCACAGAATATACTGTAAGGTGAATTGACTGTATATTTTGTGGGCGCAACGTGGCATAATAATAATAATGTTTAGGCACACAATAGATACGTGCCTAAACCGTGCCTTTTCTATCTAATAGCTTAAAAGCGGAGTGGCCCGTTTCCTTTGGTTTGGTTGTGCCTGAACTCACCAACGTGTTTGCGCTGCCTCGCCTTCACGCAAAAGACAGCAATGGCAACAAACAGAAGCGAGACGATGACTCCAAGCACTGGAAGGACAATGGAACTCATAGCATTCCTGGAAAAATACAAGTACAGCATTTGACTGTATATTTTGTGGGCGAAACACGGCAGCCAATTGCGTACTAGCGGTGTCCCACGTACAGTCGTGGATTGAGTGACCAAATTATTTATTCATTTGATTACTATTAACAAAGTGCTTTCTATTCGAGCTACGATTGAGACCAGTCAGTTAATTTTTTTTTTTGTATTCGTTTACGATGCTGCGTGCAATGTCAGCCTGAATTTGTCATTTAGAATTTGTGCATTATAGAATTGCCTAAAAAGAGTCATTGACATCAGTGTTATTTTCCTTGGAAAATGATTGCAGAACTTGTCAATTTGCAGATAACATCAAACGGGAGTGGTGGGAGGGCTGGGGGATGGGGAATAATAAAGAGGATAGCAAAAGAATGCGGGAAGATATAAACAAGCTTGCAGAATGGGCAGATGAAATTTAACATGAAGAAATGATCCTTTTGGTAAGAGGAATAAGGAAGATCACAAAAGCCCTGCGGTGCAATAATCTAAGGTGAGTATCGGGGAAAAGAGATCGAAGGTTTCAGTTCACGAGGCTCCAAATGAAGTCGCTGTGAAAAAAAACCAAATAAACAAGGCTATGCAAATTAACAAGGCTTTTTATAAAGAATAAAAATAGTACTTGGTTTATGGCCAGAGTAATCGAATACAAAAGGAATCATTAGCCATAGTGATGAATTCGTATAAAACTTTGGTTAGACCACATTTGGAGAACTGTGTGCAGTTCTGGTCAGCATTGCTCCAGAAAGGACATTATAGCAATGGAGAGATTGCAGCAGAGGTATAGTAGGATGTTACCACGGTCTTACCCAGGAGCTGCGGTATTGGAAACAGTGGTACTTGTGGATTCCCTGTTAGTTGGACGCGTTGGTAACTTGCTGGTTGGACGTGTTGGTAACTTGGTCGCTGGACGTGTTGATGTCCTGGTAGTTGGACCCAACGTTGTCTTTGCTCCTGGTGCTGGGGACCATTGAAAAAATGGAGGACATCAGCAGAGTGAACAGTTTATATGTTAAACATCTTGTGTATGTTAGTGGGATAGAATTCCATGTGGCTCCAGATTACATTTACAACAACAAATGACATTTATAGAGAGCTTTTCATGTCAGGAGGACGTCACAAGGCGTTGGACAGTCAGGGGTTTGCTACTCTCTTAACGTAACATTTCAGAGCGTCCACAGTTTGTCAAACTCTTGTAAGTTCTACAGTACTTATTGGGTAGAGTCTGTGATTGAGTAAATTGTACCATGTTCTTCAGAAGAAATGTCTTGCTGTGTTTTATGTTAAGTGAATAGGTCTCGGATAGTCACTGATCTGTGAATTAACCATGGCTGACTGAGAAGCAGATACTAAGTAATATCAAATTCAATTCATAATGCTGTTTTTTTTTAAAAAAACGTAAACGTCAACACTGAAGAAAACGTGCTGTGTAATGTTCTTATTGTAAAAAAAATCCTCTTTGTGAGCTAAAGGTATTGGTCTCATTGCTTTAAAGATCAATTTCACTCAGTATGTGTTCGATGTTACATTTCTTGGCTGAGCAAAGGGTTGGGGTTAGGAATCATCTGTGGAAATTTTGAACCAAGTTACAAATTCAGAGAATCAGATTCCACAGCTACAGATTTGCACATTAATAACCTTAGACAACAGGTGAAACATTGCAAATGCTGGAAATCTGAATTAAAAACAGAAATCGCTGGGAATATCTATGGAGATATAGATACTGAATGTTCCCAGCGACTTCTCTGTTTTTATACTTCATAATCTTAGCGTTGCATTTGTCCCACATCTCGCCAACTGTTAGGAATAACCTGAGATCTACTCTCATTATCAAACTAGAATAAAAATGGCAATTGACATCTTACCTTCAGCAATCCGTAATTCGACATCAAACCTTAAATTGAATTTCAGGAGTCGAGTGTGTACACCACACCGGTACACTCCTTCATCGCTCCTCGTTAGATCACGTATAGTTACTGAAAACATTCCACGCGTCTTGTTATCACTGATTGACAGTCTTCCTCTTGGAGGATCACCAGTAGAAATCAGAGTAGAGCAATAAATTAAAGTAATAGGTTTACACCAGTATTTTTCATTATCCCTGTAATCCTGACTATAGTTACAGGTGACAGTGACTGAACTTCCCAATACTCCAGACACCTCGGACGGTCCTGTTAGCTGACATGAACCTGTAGGGATACAACGGTGAGAGTCAGTTACTAAGTGTACCAGAAACAGTGTCTGTATTTTTATAAACCGCTTTTAAGAGAGAACTGGACGGGTCTCTTGGGCAGACGGGTTTGCAGGGTTATGGGGACAAAGCTGGTGATTGGGGTTAGTGAGAGTGACTTGCTCTGTCAAAGAGCCGCACAGACTCGCTGGGCCGAATGGCCTCCTTCTGTGCCGTAACATTCTATGAATCTATTTAGTACCAAACTAATAATAATAACAAGAACTTGCATTTATATAATGCACTTCACTTGGGGTAGAATCCCCGAGCGCTTAAATAATAATAATCCTTGCATTTGATATAAGCGCCTTATCATGTCTTCGAGACGTCTCAAAGTGCTTCATAGAGTATACTGTAAAGTGAATTGACTGTGTATTTTGGGGGGAAGTGTGGCAGCCAATTGCGCACAGCAGTTTCCCACAAACAATCGTGGGTTGAGTGACCAAATTATTATTATTTAAAACATTTTTTAAAGAGATTATTGCCCCCGATGAACAATCGGGTTCCTACTTATTGCAAGGTAAACAGAGGTGTGTGGAGTAAGGAAACATTTTGCCCCGTCCGGGAATCGAACCCAGGTCCTCTCGCTTGTGAGGCGAGTGCTTTAACCACTGAGCTACAGCCCTCCACTGTTCCTCTGTAAATGGACCATCTCCTACTTCCCATAGAGTGATTAAAACCAATTGTTCATTTCACCACGTCCTGTGAAACAGTGGCTAAGTTTTGTTTTAATCAACTTGTTTCCATGACATGATTGTTTTCATGGCCCAAACCCACGCTGTGAGGTATCTGATGTGGGAAGAAATTCCGAGGAAGAAAAGGGTAAAATAAAACAGCAGAACAAGAAACAGCCAGTGAGCGTGTGGATGGTGAAATATTCACACTGACTTACAGGATGGTGTATCTCGTTCTTTAAGTGACCAAAGCAAAGTGACCCCAGGCCACGTGTGAGCTCAGTTTGTGTGACTGTGAACACCTGCCTAAGAAAATCAAAGGGTCATTTAAATGGGACTTACCCGATACTGAAGTTAGAATAAACAGAGCGATTAAACCCATTTTCTGTGCCATATTCTAACCAGGAAATTAGCATCAACTGTAGAGCCCTTGAATTTGTCTCTTCCTGTATTTCACGTCATTGGATTGGTTTCACACTCTTCTGCTGAACAGGAAACTGAGCAGTTGGTCAACAAATGCAATTAATGCAATGAGCTCTTCAGGGTGAAACATGGTGTTTTTTTTCCACCCCCTCAACGACAACAACAACAACAACAACTTGCACTCAAGAAAGACATTCAGGCTGTTTGATGCTTTGCTACTTCAGGTGACCGAGCAGTTCTGGTGAGCTTTTTGTTTGGAAATATCTCCATTATTTAAGGAATCTGCCTCCTTCTGTGACCTGCAGCCTGTTCTCACCTTCCTCTCGGACATCTCCACCCTCCTACCTTCCCTCTCCCTCTGCTCTGAACGCCTCCTTATCTTAGGCTACTTCAACCTCCACTTCAGCCCCTCCGGCTCTATCTCTGCCGACTTCTCCCTCCTCTTTTCCCTCAACCTCTCCCTCCTCATCCACCCACATCCGTGTGAATCCACCCACATCCATGGCCACCCCCTTGACCTGGTGATCATGCCATCGGCCAGCCCCCTTCCCCTCCCCTCCCTTGGGATTCATTGTAAAAGTTTTGAGTTTTTCTTCCTCTATTTCACATTATTTCCTCAATTGCGCCTTCTAGTAAACATGAAACTGACCAATTGTGTAATAAATGCAGTTACAATTTAATTTAATTAATAGAGTGCCTTTCAGGTCTAGAGGACGTTCGAAGGCGCTTATGAATAATGACTGTGTTAGACACGATACCCCACGTGAAAAGCCCCAAAGTAAATGCAAGTGCACTTAAATTAGAAGTTTATTATTACTTCAATAAAACTCCCATAAATCTATCAGTCGGGTCCATAACATTTAATATGATTTACGTCGAATCCGAGTCGTAAAAAGTCTGATTTAATCGATGACCTACGCTGTGCATACGTAATTCAATGTAGCCGGTAAGTGCTCTTGCTGTGACGAGAGAATTTGCCACCATGCGTTGGAATCGCCTTGAATCGCGGGAAATTAAGTTGTTCTACACACACGTCAACGGGTAACAACAATAACAAATTGCACTTGTGTAGCGCCCTTCACGTCAGAAAGATGTCCCAGGGCGCTGGACAGTTAGGGGGTTTTTGGACCCAAACTGGGTGTTGGGGTCAGGAGGGGTGAATGGCAGTGGGGTGGGGTGGTTAAGGTGGTCGAAGGCACGGTCGAAGGTCTTTAGACGGGATTTGAAGGAGGCAAGAGAGGGTGTGAGGCGGAGGGATTGTGGGATAGAGTTCCAAAGTGTGGGAGTAGAAATGCTGAATGCTCGACCCGCCAATGGTGGGACGGGAAGACGTCATTTTTCCCGGGATTCAACGCTCTGGTTTTATTTTTAGGACATTCTCCTGAAAGGGAGACGGGGAAACAAACAACACTGGAGTTAAGTAATTGTTGGACATGCCTTTAATACTTGAATCGAAGTGACAAATCTCTGTGTGAATTGAACATGATTTTTCTCTCGTACAGTTTGTGGACTCAGACAAAACAAGGCGGCTTTGAAAGTGGGAGGTGGGATTATCAGCATGGGTGTGAATGATAACCTGTTACCACTGTACGCCTCATGTCATTTTGTGGCCTCACGCCTCATTTTGTGGCGGAAAACTTGCCGTTTTCCGCCACAAAAGCTGTGTGGATGTGAACATGGAATTGGTTTGATGAACAGGGAGCCGATTGAAAGCTCTTGGACCTAATAAAGCTCTTTCAATTGACCTTCATTTAATAATAGTAATCCTTACGTTTGATATAGCGCCTTATCACATTGTTGAGACGTCTCAAAGCGCTTCACAGGATATACATTTCTACCACAAAATACACTTTGCAGTGTATCCTGTGAAGCGCTTTGAGACGTCTCGAAGACGTGATAAAGCGCTATGTCAAATGCAAGGATTATTATTATACATACTGTAAAGCGTACTGACTGATTTTGTGGGCGAAAAGTGGCAGCCAATTGTGGACAGCATTGTCCCAACAAACAGTCATGGATTGAGTGACCAAATAATTATTATTATTTGTTTTGGAGCGATTATTACCTCCGGAAAGCGATCCACTAGTCGACTAACATCCGGGTTCCCACCTACTGCTAGGTAAACAGAGGTGTGCGGAGTAAGGAAACTTTTGGAATGGTCAGACAATGGGGGTTTAACATAAACTTCGGAGACTTAGTAATCATGGGTTTGGTTAAAGTTGAGGTGAAATGGCACTACGTAAATGCAGGGTGTTGTCCTTGTTGGTGGTGGGTTGTGAGTACTTAATGCTAGGTTTCTGTAGATGTACTGAGAGTTGGCGAAGCATTATGATTCCAATCGAAGGGTAGAAAATTCAACTGATGGCGGAACAGGTCCCGAGTTGTGCAACTGGATCACGTTATTGTGACCGTGGACACCTTTCATTTTGGTATAAGTTAGAAAGTCTTGATCTGTCTGCGTCCCCGGCTTAGTTACCACCGTGCTGTACAGATTATCTTGTCCGTCATCTCTGAAAGACTTCAAAAAGAGGCATGAAATAAAACTCTGTCCGTCTCTGTTCAGTTTCGACCCGGATCAATACATCTATTTCCAATAAATAAAAAAAGAAGCAAATTTAAAAATCATTTCCTTTTGTTTCCTTATAATAGTAATAATCCTTTTTTGCCTTTGATTTGAAATAGCACCTAATCTCAACATGGAAACGCCTCAAAGCACTTTGCAGGATATTACTGTGAAGGGCAGTGGCCGTATATTTGTAAGTGAACATGACAGGCAAATTTGCAAATGCATGCGATGCCTCACAAATAGCCACGAAATAAATGAATGTCTAATTTTATCTGGTGGGTTGTTGGCCAGGACACTGGGGAGAGAGAAACATCCTTCTCTTTTCTTTTGGGATCTGTAATGTCCACCTGAACAGGCACAGATGGTATCTTGGTTCAAGAAGGACGGCACTTCCAACAGCCCCGCAGTGGAGTGTCAGTCTAGACCGTGAGCTCCAGATCCCAACGTGGGACTCTGGTTTTTTTTGTCCCTTACTAATTATCTGTAGCTAAAAGTGAGGACTCGCTTAGCTGAGACAATTAAGCTCATTTTTGTTTCTTAAAAAATATATATATTTAATTCGATTAATTCCCTTAAACCATCGACTCACAATTGATTAACATAGGGTAGAGTTAATGATGCTTCATAAAGTGCTGCTTATGTGAGTTAGCTTTAGCCTTAAACACCAAACTTTACCGCATGTAGAACAAGGTAGTTGCACACTTACAAAAGCTTTGAAGACGGGGTCAACCTCTTCCTCATCTGGCTTCCCTTTCCCACCTAGAAATGGTCCAGAAACGAGATCCAGTACCAATGAATCAGATTAAATGTGTGTCGTAATGAATGATACATTTCCGATTAAGAAATAATACTAAGGATAATCCTTACATTTGTTACAGCACCTTATCAGGTCGTTGAGATGCCTCAAAGCGCTTCGCAGAATATTCTGTCAAGTGAATTGACTGTGTATTTTGTGGGCAAAACCGGACGGCCAAATGCGCACAGCAGCATCCCCACAAACAGTCATGGTTTGACTGAGCAATATATTTTTTGAAGGGATTACTACCCCTGGAAAAGCAATTTGTCAATTCACTAACAACAGGGTTCCTACTTACTGCTAGTTGTGGATTAAGGAAACTCGCCTAAGGTTTCGCTCCAATGCTGCAAACTAGAGCCGAAAATGTGATGATGGATCAATTCGATGTATTAAATCGAACTGACTCTGGCAAAAGAGTCTGAATTCTACCTGGGTCAAATGGATGTAAAATGATTGTAACTCTACGTTTTGGGCCGGTCTCTGCTTTGCCTCTAGTGGGGTTGCGACTAAAATAACCCGCTCAGTTCTCTTTGAACGTGTCACTTACAGGCTACGGATTGTTTTTCGTATCTGATGATGAAGATGGTGATCACCAGGACAACTACGATTGAACCGACAATTAATGGAACCAGCAACGTGGTGGATACCCCATAGCTAAGAGAGAAGTAAAGGAATAAGGTACAGTTAATTAGAATAATAATAATCCTTGCATTTTTGATATAGCGCCTTATCACGTCTTCGAGACGTCTCACGTTCCGGTTAGCTTCCCCTTGAGATACACACAATATACATACACACGCGTACATCGATTGGTTTATTTGATATAACTTACAGGATTTTACTGACTATGAGCTCCATTGCCTTGATGTGGAGCTTGAACCCCCAGATTTCTGACTTGAAGAGAAGAATGCCCCAACTGAGCCAGGCTGATACATATGACATGTACACACACACAGATAGACTTAAAATATACACATTGTATTGTTACCTTCTATTTCCCGGAGGTTTATTTGGTTGGGATCCCACCGTATAAGCTGCTGAAACAATAACACAGTGAGAGAGTTGCTGCCAGAGAGCCACAGGAGCTATAGCTCCACTTTCCCGCCAACCTCAGCCCCAAACCAGAAACATGTCGAGCGCAGTGGGCATCTGTATGTGTCTGAGTGAAAGTAGGAACAGGAGGAGGCCACTCAGCCCCTCGAGCCTGTTCCGCCATTCTATTAGATCAGGGCTGATCTGCACCTCAACTCCAATTGCCCGCCTTTGCCCCATATCCCTTGATATTCCTAAATCACGTTGCGATTATCACAGTAACCAAAACACACCCTCGCAGCACTCCCAAGAATTCCGGACAGACCTTTCCCTATTTATCACCACCCTCTTCTTCCCACTTTACAATCCAGCCCGCTTGCCGATAATTATACGAGCCCTAAACTTTAAAAGTCTCGCACATGGAACTTTTATCAAACGCCTTCCGGGGACCAGGAAATAAATCGGGCGCGCTCGATAGTCCACTGGCTGAAGAAATGAAATGTTTCTTACAGTCAGTGATGTTCAGTTCCACGGGCACCATGATATTGAATTTAGTTATCTTTATCCCACACCAGTAACGGCCGGCATCTTCCATCAACAGTTCGTTCATTGTTACTGAAAATACGCCGCTGGTCTGATTGTCCGTTAGGAATAGTTTTCTGCTGATGTGCTCTTCCTGTAAGCCGTCAATTCTGGCCAATATAACACACGACTCCTGCTCCAACCCTTTGCACCAATACTTCTCGTGGCTCCTATAATGCACGTCGTACTGGCACTCTACAGTCACCGACTCTCCTGGCAACCCCAACACCATTTGAGGTCCGGACAGTAGATGTGGGCCTGTGGGCGATAAATGATAATCCCCGCATTTGATTACAGCACCTTGTCACGTCCTCAAACTTCTCAAAGCTTTTCGCAAGTTTAACTGCAAAGTGTAGTGATTGTCTATCGATCTGTAAGCGAACACGATAGCGAGTTTGCGCACAGCGACATCCCACAGGCAGCCATGAAGTGAATGAACTTTTTTTTTACTGAAAGGACAACTGGTGTTCTTTAAACCTAGAGGGAGAGTAGTCCAGAGTCTCGGGGCTTAGTGGCTGAAAGTGCGGCCGCCGATGATGGAACGGAGGGCATGAGGGGTATGCAGGAGGCCGGAAACCAGTCGAGTGGAGGCAACGTGCAGTGGATTGGGGAGCAAGCAGGTGGGAGAGGTAGGAAAGTGCCAGGGTATTAAGGGATTTGAAGAGGAGTGTGAAATCAAAAAAAAGACCAGGAAGAACGGTACAGACAAGGACCCTTGACTTTTTTTCTTTATATGTTCAAAAAAGGAGAACATTTGGGTTGTGTTGATTCGGTCAAAACGGGTGGTTGGGGTCCTTCATTATCTAACCATCGCTTGAGTGCCTCTGAGGAACTCCTGACCGCTTCCCTTCCGAGCATTCCATCGGAGGGGCCGCTCTCTTTGTCAGAACGATTGGTTCTTTTCTTTTTGGGTGGAGTAAAAGGTCAAACGTCGAACTGGGAGTTGGTAAATGTTGCCTTACCGTCAATGACCTGGAGCTCGACGCGTAACATTAGGTCTCTGCCTTTCTGTGTTATCCCGCACCAGTACGAACCGGTGTCCTCCAAAGTCAGTTCATCCATCGTTATAGAAAATGCCCCCGAATTCGGATCGTCTGTGATGAGTGCTCGTTGGTCCATCACGGTGCATATCCACCAACGTCCGCCCTTGCACCAGTATTTTTTCTGGTTAGCGTAGATGTTACTGTACTGGCACTTCAAAGTCACTGACCCTCCGGCCACTCCGTACACCGTCTGTGGTCCATTTAATCCGTGCGTACCTGTGGCAGAAAGAGCATTGCACGTTCCGGAAAGCTAACATTGGTTATCGCATTGGAAGCGATGAAAAAGGGGCCTTCGAGTCAGTGCAATCTGGAGTCCCTAAGCGTAGTGGTTAGCGTGCTCGCCTCGCAAGCGAGAGGACCCGGGTTCAATTCCTGGGCCGGGCAAAACTTTAGGCTAGTTTCAACAAGTTTCCTTACTCCACAAGTCTCTGTTTACCTGGCAAGTAGGAACCCGGTTGTTAGTCGATTGGCGAATTGGTTTCCGGGGGTAATAATCCGTCAAATAAAAAATTGGGGTCACTCAATCCACGACTGTTTGTGGGGCACAGCAGTGCGCAATTGGCTGCTGCGTTTCACCAACAAAGTACACAGTCGGTCCACTTTACAGTATATGTTCTGTGAAGCACTTTGAGTCTCAATGACGTGGTAAGGCGCTCTATCAAACGCAAAGGTTATTATTATTATTAAGTGTAGTAACTGTATTTTTTGTGGGCGAATGTGGCAGCCAATATGAGCACTTTAATGCCCTGCCAAACAGGCATGAAGTGAGTGACCAATTTTATTCAAAAGAGGGAGTGCCGGAAAAACTATTGACCAGTGCGCACGAGGGGCCAAACATGTCAGTTCTTCACGTGACGAGCTTAAATTTTACGCAAACCGGTGTTGGTCGGTTGTGTACAACGTGTAGAAATAGTGTAAAGTAACAATTTCTGCGAGTGGTTGGGCAGAAGGTGATGTTGACAGTTTGGCGATTGAGAATATAGCCATAACCGAACAGTAAGGGACAGTGTCCAATGTACAAGGACTTTATACTGATTGCCCGTGTCAGTGACACGAGCTGACTGTAGACTGCTGTCCAGTGTTGAACCTGTTTGAAATGTAAGAGCAGTAGTTGAGATTTCTTTATTCCGGCTTTGACGAGCGGAGGGAGGGGGAAGCGAGTGGGGGCTGGGGGGGTGGGGGGTGGGGGGCAGATCCTGGTAGATATTGGTTCAGGTATTGATCCAGACCAGTTGTGGATCAGGAAGAAATAGGAACGGCTGGAGACGTGGATCTGGGAAAACAGAATGGACCGAAAACAAAGAGGGAGTTTGCTTAAAGCCAAATCGATAGTAAGATAAACAATTCAGAAAGCACCAGATAGATAGCAAGATCAGGAAAACAGATTAGGGACGTTCAGGGAGCAAAGAGGTACATTGGCATCGACATAAATCTTTTACTCTCTGGAAGCCACAAAGGTGAAAGTAAATAATACAGTGGTGTGATCTTTGTGTACGTTTGAATAGACATTCGACCTGTCATTGGTGCTCACTTTGGCAGGGCATGGAGTCCTGTAGCTCAGTGGTTAGAGCACTCGCTTTGCAAGTGAGAGACCTGAGTTCGATCCCCGGCAGAGGGTGAAACCTCGGGCAAGTTTCCTTACCCCACACAGAGCCTAATAATAATCCCTCCAAACACCCAAAACAATAATTAATTGGTCATTTTCAATCTACGACTGTTTGTGGGACATTGCTGTGCGCAATTGGTTGCCGCGTTCGCCCACAAATATACAGTCAATTCACTTTACAGTGTGTTATGTGAAGCGCTTTGGGACGTCCTCCCGACGTGAAAAGCGCTATATCAAATGCAAGGATTATTATTATTATTATTATTATTATCAACCGTGGGTTGAAAGCTCGCTTACTCTGCGATGGTCTGTTAAATGTATCACTGTATTATTGCATTGTGGAGTCCCATAGCACTGCGGTTAAAGCATTTGCCTCGCAAGCAAGAGGACCCAGGTTCGATTCCCGGGCAGAGCGAAACCTTAAAAAAAAATAATGATTTGGTCACTGAATCCGCGACTGTGTGTGGGGACGCTGCTGTGCGCGATTGGCGGCTGCGTTTTGCCCACAAAGTACGCAGTCGATTCACTTTACACTATATTCTGCGAAGCTCTTTGAGACATTTCGAAGTGACCTTTAACGTCCGACCCGAACAGGGAGACGTCCGTTTAACATCATATCTGAAGGACGGAAGGGTCGGGGGGAGAGAGAGAGAGAGAGAGAGAGAGAGTGGGACTAACTGGAGAGCTCTACCAGGGAGCAGACACAGTCTAGATGGAGCGGACAGCCGCGTTCTGTCCTGTGCTGCGAAATTCCGTACCATTAATAACTAGGAGTAGTAACACTGGAGCGAGCAGGTTCTGGCACCATTTCCTTACCTGGTATCATGGTGACGAGGAAGAGGAGAGCGAGTTCAGTGAATACCATGGTTCGAAAGAGCAGCTGAATGTGTAGAGTGGAGACAGTTTGTAGAATGTGTTAACTGGAATTCTGCTTACAACCCCTCCCTCCCTCCCTCCTCCCTCCGTCCAGCGCTGGTAAATAAAACCCATGGTGCAAGAGGTTATTCAATCAATAATAAAATATTTGCTGACAGTTGTGCAAGGACCACTGCTGGCCACTTGTTCCAGAGATAACACAGTTGGCTTCGCTACATGGGGTGATATTCTAATTTGCTTTCATGCAGCGCCTTATCAGGTCTTTGAGACACCTCAAAGCGCTTCACGGGATATATGGCAAAGTGAATTGACCGCGTATGTTGGTGGGTGAAACGCGGCAGCCAATTTCGCACAGCAGAGTCCCACAAACAGTCGTGGACCGAGTGTCCAAATTATTATTATTTTTATATTTTTTGAAGGTTTTATTACCCCTGGAAAAGCGATCCGCTAATCGACTAACAACCGGGTACCTACTTACCGATAGGTAAACAGAGGAGTGTGGAGTAAGGAAACTTGCCCAAAGGTTTGCCCTCCCCGGGGATCGAAACCAGGCAAATGCACTGAGCTACAGGACTCCACAGGTATTGCAGTCTTTCACCTGTTATGTTTGTTAAACATTTTGTGGTCATTACAAAGTGTAGCCACCAGTTCACAACATCAGCTGTCATTGTGTTCTTCTTCTTGTGTCTTCATCGGGACTCGCCATCTCTGGAGGGACTTACCTGATAACACTGACCCTCTAAGACACTGCTGTCCTCCATTCTCCACCCCAGCCCCCCGGCTTGGGATTGCGCTCTACCATTATCAAGCGCTATGGGACTCTACCCTGTGTCTCTCTCCCTCTCTGTCCCTCCTTCCCTTCCTGGAGTAACGTGCCCTTTAATCTTGGAGAGTATTAGGCGTAGGTCGGCAAGAGCAATAGTTTAGGGACCCCAGAGTGTGCGTTGGGGATAACTGCTGGAGTTTAATCAGCTAAAACCATGCAGCTTGTCATTGAGTGTGGTAAGCTTCCCCGCTGCTTGTCCAGCTAGGACCACCCTACCCATTAGGGCATTAGCTTGTAGGGTTAACGGGAGCCGAGTGGGTCAGATTACTAGTATGGTACATGATATTAATAATAATAATCCTTGCATTTCATATAGCACCTTATCATGTCTTCGAGACGTCTAAAAGCGCTTCACAGGCCATACTGTAAAGTGAACTGACTGCAAAACTTTACAAGAGCATCAGCGTGTGACACATTTTTTTTTGTAAACTTTTAATGTTATTTGGAAAGGAACCATTTTACCGGCTATTGAACAGACTACACAGGGCTGAAGGTGAACAGTTAACAAGGAGTGAAGTTACATTCGGGAAACTGTAAATTAGTGAACTGCATCATTACATTTTCAGTAAATAAATCCGAAAATTGTGCGGAAATTTCTAAGAGTTGCCGAACAGAACTATACTTAACCACCAACTAACATACAGAAATTTCAAAATTCATTTCACACCTTGAGAAAAATAACAGCAAACAATTTCAACCTGGAAGCTGTATATTTGCCCCATTAACAAAACTTTAAGTTTTATTCCCCCCCCCCCACCCACCCCCGAGAAGAGATTCTAATTGCTTAGATTGACGGTTAAATAAAACCGTCTGTTCGTCCGTCGTAAAACAAACGCATCAGATCACTCAGTTGGGTTTGGATACTCTTAAGCACGGTGATGGGTTTCCGCGTGTGTCAGACACCCGGCTGACCAAAAAAAAACTAGAAAATCTCGCCGCAAGCACACGGCAACCCAGGTCGCTAACTTTATTTCTGTCTGGTCCCATTCGAAATAAATGAGTTAAAAAACGCGACTTGGATTTCAGCTCTGAAATGTCGCAGGACATCAAGGATGATGGTTTCTCATCAACCGGTTCCTTATCGCTCCCCAATGCTGCCCAAACGTCAACCAACAGACGAAGCAGGGGGCTGGAGAGAGCCTTAGGGTTAAACTGGTGTCAATCATTCTCAGTCAAGAACAAACAATTAGCTGTTAATTGTTCTTAGTACATTCCCAAATTACTGAGCGGTTAAAACATCAATAAAACGTTATTATCGTTAATGTTGTTAACAGTGAGAAAGCTGCTTAGGTGAAGCCACGTTATTTATGCCTGTTCCGCAGAGTATGTGCTTGATTGGCACAGCCACTGAATCAGATAAGGATTCAAATAAATAAATAAACAAACAAATGTCTCCATCTGTCCCCACCTCCCCCCAATGCCCCCACCCTCAACCATCCATTCTCTAATAAAAAATATATCCGTGATGCTTTGACTTCCCCAAACCCTGGTCACTGGTCAGATACCAGAGGGCTGCGATGCTCTGGAAAATACCAGCTTCCAAATTGAACGGGGTGGGGGGTGGGGGTGGCGGGGTGGGGGGGTGGTTGCAGGCAAAACAGTCTTGCAGGCTAAGAGCAGGTGGAATTTCGGGACCCGACCTCAATGTCTGATGATAGGAGAACATCCCACCCGTGCTCTGATAATACTATAATAATAATAATAATAATAATAACAATAATCCTTGCATTTGATACAGCGCCTTAGCCCGTCGTTCAGACGTCTCAAAGCGCTTCACAGGATACACACTGTAGGGTGGGGAGACTCTGTGTTTTGATGGACGAATGGGCCAGCGTTGGGGACATTGTTTCCGAGGAGGGTTGAGGTACCTTTGCGCGCGCACACGGACGCCGTCATTGTTTGATGACGATCGTGGAGTACTCTGTTGTTTCGGAAGCGACTGGGGCGCTGGCCGGTGGCTTGATGGCTTCCTGGCTCTGGGAAGTTTTGACGTTCTCGTACGATGTCGCTCCGTCCTGTGCGGGCGGATCGTGGGGCTGAATCGTCACCGTGCTGTAGGTAACCCCCTCCTCCACTTCTTTGAACAGCTGAGTGGGAAAGAGCATAACAATAGTAATAATAATACTAATAATAATAGTCCTTGCATTTGATATAGCGCCTTATCACGTCGTTGAGGCATCTCAGAGCGCTTCACAGGACACCCTGCAACGTGGATTGACCGTGTATTTTGTCGGTGAAAGGCGACAGCCAGTTTGCGCACGGCAATTGTCCCACAAGCAGCAACGGGGGGCGAGGGACCGATTTTACTTGGAGGATTGTCAGCCAGGACACCGGGAGAGAAAGAGAGAGAGAGAAACTCCCTTCTCATTTCGAATAGGGCCGCGGGATCTTTGACGTCCACCTGAACAGGCAGACGGGACCTCTCTTTAACGTCTCCAAAGGGAAGGGCACCTCGGACAATGCAACGCCCTCCTCCCCACTCCCCCCCCACCCCCCCACCCCCAACCCCAGCGTTGCATTGGACCTTCAGTTCCAGTCTAGATGAGTTCCAGTCGCAAGTTACATCTCAGAAGACTGTATTCTTACCACAGAGTTTGAAGTTGGGATGGAGTTTTCCACTTGCGGTGTTATGTCTTTACCTTTTTGGGAGGGAGGGAGTGGGGGGAAAACACAAGGTCAGGCAGTGCAAGAAGGTTTTCAAATTACGGGTGCGATAAAATGCGTCGTGTGTCGTTTTGAATTTACCCCCAATTCGGTCGCAGGCCGTGACCTCTGGCTCTACAGTTCCGGACTGGATAAAACCTCTCACATGATCCGGTCTATTCAGAGCCCCTTTGAGGACCCACGACACAAACGGTGCTTTTTAATCGAGGCAATCAAGTCACCTTTTGTGCTGACTGATACCGTGGCCGTGCCTCTCCGGACACAGCTATAGATTGCGGCGATCGGGAACAATGTCCCTTTGTCACGAACCACGGAACACATTGCCACATTGTGAACCTCTCCGGTGTGGGAGGGTGTCACCATTATTGTGTGCATTGAATAGACAGTGTAAGACAGTTACTATTTCAATCCCACACCCCCCTCACCCCCCAAAACACACGCACGCACACACACACCCTGACACAAAACACACGCACGCCGGGAATTAAAGAAAGCTCCATCACCAACATTGAACCGTGCGACTTTACCACAGGGAAGAAGAAAAGAGCTTAAAACCCTTACGTCTCACACAACGCCTTTCGCGCTGTCGGAAAGACGTCTTAAAGAGCTTCATGCGATGGACTGTAATTTCGTCCCCTCGTCTGTTCATGAGATTTTAGGAGGTCTTTTAGTCCCAGCGCTCTGCCCTTTCACCAGACCCCTTAATACCTCTCTTACCGAATTGTCCATCCATGTCTCAGACACTGTCAATCCACTTTACAGTATATCCTGTGAAGCGCTTTGAGACGTCTCAACGAAGTGATAAGAGAGAGAGAGAGAGTGTGCGTATTCTATTCCAGACACCGGGAAATGTCCACGCAGGCACGTACATGTACAACGCTGGGTTTCTGCGTGAGTCAGACTCCCGCCCGCCTCAGTACAGGTGCTCTCGATCCAGGTTAAGACACAGAGACTTACTGTTGCTGTGATGACGTCTTATCTTTTTGACAATAAGGACCACGAGTCCGATCAACAACAGCATCAACACTCCAAAAATGATGCCCAGAGCGATGTGCAGGCTTGATAAATTATCAGAGAGAGAGAGAAAGAGAGAGACTACGTCAACACAGAAACAGCCCATCTCAGGTAGGATATGTGGTGTGGAAGCAACTGTAGACTGACCTATCTTAATCTGCTTCCCACCTTTAATTTTATTCAACCGTTTTAATTTTTTTTTAAAAAGCAGACTTGATGGGCTGAATGGCCTCCTCCTGTTCCTATATATTTCGCAATGGGGCTTAAATTAAGAGATTTCTTTGGTGTGTTGGACATGAATTGCTGAATGCGATGCATTAAGTGACCAATGAAAGCCAGAGCTGTTGGGTGACTGAATGTGAACAGTGAGAACCGGTTGTGTGTGGGGGGCGGTGGGGGGTGTGGGTATGGGTGTGGAGAAGGGGGTGGAAAGGGAAGGGGGTTAGATGGTAACATCTCCTGGGTTTCCAGACGTTTCAGATTGGATCCCTCGGTTTAAGCTTCGATAAACCATCGCTCCCTCCCCATCATGTGTAACAGTCGGAGACACTGACCACACTCTGTAATAGGCCACAACTGGCAGCAGATCTATGATCTGATCATGCGAATAAAGCCAACAATTGTATATGTGTTACTGATCGCTGGGAGGAGAGTCTGCAGCTATATAATACATAGTGAAGTGTCAGTGATGGGTGTGAAAAGTGTCAGTGACAGTGAACCCGATAATAAAGGGTTATTATGCAAAGTGCCTCCATTGTAATCTCGGTCCTTGTCCTTGTGAGCTTAGCACTACAACAACAACTTGCATTTATACAGTGCCCTTCATGCGAGGTAGCTTCCTGGCAGCGCTAGGCAGTGGCGGAGTCTGACACTGAGCCGGGAGGGAGGGAGGTGACTGTAGACACGGTCAAAAGGGGAATTTGAAAGTGGGGAGGGAACGGGGGAGGCAAGGCAAAGTGATTGAGGGAGAGAGTTCCAGAGTTTCGGAACGTAGTAGCTGTAAGGCACGGCTACCGATGGTGGAGCAGAGGGGACTAGGAACCAACAGGAGGCCGGAGCCAGGCGAGCGGAGGGTATATTACTACCCTATAATGGAACAATATTTGTATTGCCTTTCACGTCAGGAGGAAGTTTCAAAATGCTTTACACAGCGTGCTGGGCACCCGAGCCAGGCGTGGGGGAGGGAGGGGGGAGTGGGGTAGAAGAGGTTAAAACAAGTTTACCCTTTCTTATCTTTCTTTGGATTGATTGGCTTGTGAGCTGTTGAAATAATGGCAAAGAGCAGCAGTTATTAACATGCAAACACTCAAACACTGACACCAGTGCTATTTTTGTAGAATATAACAACAACAACTTGCATTTACACAGCCTCGCCCCCCACCCCCCTAATGCAGGGCAGGGTCCCAGAGCGCTTGACAGTGGCGGAGCATGTCACCAATCCGGGGGGGGGGGAGGGGAGGTGACCATAGGCACGTTTGAAGAGGAAGGTCTTCAGGCGCGACCCGAAGATGGGGAAGGAAGGGGGCAAGGCAGAGGGAGGGAGTGTGGAAGAGTGTTGCGGAGTTTCGGGGATAACGGTAACATACGCGAGTTCTGACGTCTAACGGACACGTGGTTTAAGAATACAGCAACAGCTTGCCAGTGGTATCTCACCTTCGAAAACTCTGAGAAATACGGGGTGTTGTATATCCAGAATGTGAGGTCTTTCTATTCCACACCAATACCACCCGGCATCTCTCAGTGTTACCTTCCGCAGAATCACTGTGAATTCGCCCTTCTTATTATTGGCTTTCACTGTTAGTCTGCCGTTGTAACTTATCCTTTCATGTTCTGAGGTTATCCCTAAGATATTGCAGGACCTCCTGTAGTAGCCCTGGCACCAATACTTGTTATAGGCTCTGTACGAGTTGTCGAATCGACACATGATAGTCACTTGAGATTCCACAGTTGCGTTCTTTTCGCTCGGTCCTTTGAGCGAAGCATAGGTAACTGTGGAACAAACGGACAATGTTACAGTACAATGCAAGTCCCATTTATTGCAGCCAACTTTCACATCCACAAGGGCATCTTCCCAGTGTTTCACACAACCGGCGGGGGTTCGAGTGGGTGGAGGTGCGAGGGTGGGAGCGGTGGCCGGGGGCGCGGGGGGGGCCACAACAAAACCAACAACAAAATGCCGTTTATATAGTGCCCAAAGGAACCGTAAAAGAGCCAAGTCTTGAGAAAGGTTTTGAAAGTTGAAGGGAGGCTTGGTTATGGTTAAGGTGGTGGTGGGGAGGGGAGATGGGTGGGTGGGGGGAGTCGGGGAGGGAGAGAGAGAGAGAGAGTTCATTTTGACACGGAGTAAAGACGTCAGATGGACAATCCTGTTTGTGTAAGATTGTCCTCTGCCCCAGTAATGACTGCCGGTGGTGCCTGGCGCAATAGGAGGTCACGTGATCAGCCAGATGTTGCCCCAAGCTGACGTGTAATTAATTTTGTGATGAACCACAGATTTCTTTTTGTCCGCTCTGAGCCACAGCCGGGCTCGCACATCCTGTCTCTTTACATAGCGTGACTCCCGCGAGCAACACAATCAGGAAGTGAAGCTGCTTATTGCTCCTCGTGATCTCCTGGGGACCAGAGTCAGCACTTTCCCCTGCCCGCCCCCTCTCCCACTCCCGCTTTCCCCCCCACCTCTCCCACCTCGCTCCCCACCCCACCTGCACCTCCGTCCCCCCTCGCCCTCCCCCCACCCTCTCCTCCCCTCGCCCTTTCCCCCCCGGTTTGGTTTTTTTCAAGTTGCAAGTTGCCCTCGGTTGATTTGAATGGACTTCAAGAGCTTTGAGACTCTACCTGGAGTGAAGGGCTTTATGATAATAATAATAATACAATACAAAATTACATTTGTATAGCGTTGGGAGGACATGGGCTATGGATCCTGTTTACCCCTGAAGGTTATCAATGAATGGAGACCCAGGACTCTGTAATGGGAGGACAGAGAGATGGGAGGGGGGCGCGTGGGGGGTGGGGGGGGGGGGTGGGTGGCGCGTTGGGGAGGAGGGAGATTCAGGGAAGGACGAGATGATCCAATGAGTCCAAAGGGCTTCTTCGGCCCAAGTCCATATAAAAACTTTGGGCTGATTTCGGGTTCAACGAAGATCGCCTACTTTGACCGCACAGCAATTACTGGACGAAAAAAGACCAAGGACGACCCGTCTAGTTTTCGGTGAAGCGTTCACCTCACGTGCTGCGTTTCGCCCACAAACTGTGCGCAGTCAATTCGCTTTACGGCGCGTCCTGCGAAGGACTTTGGGACGTCACGAAGACGCGATAAATGAGCCGCTACAACAAGCGCGGGGGCTATTACTGTTTCTTCGTCCTCTTTGTCCGCACGCGAATTTTGGGGGGATTTTCTTGCCGATGAATTGTTACTCAGGGGCTGATGTCGAGCGTCACTAAATTTCGGTCCGTGGCCTGGTTTTGGTGGATTGCTGCGTCACAGGCACGGTTAGACGGTTTTGCGTCCAGCTGGTACGACGCTGAGTGAAGGGACACATGTGCATCGTGGACGCTGATGTGCGTGCCTTGCCTCGAAATGCATCAATCTGTGCGATGCGTTCCTGTTGAAGGAACTTCCTATTTATTTACAATGGGAGCCCAAGAGACATTACTATTCAGTACAGGGACACGTCATAGGGCTTCAAGTGAACAATAGCTTCTCACAATTGTATCATGTAATTCAGTCCGAGATCCTCTGTGTGTGTGTGTGTGTGTGTGGGTGTGTGTATGGTGTGTGTGTGTGTGTGTTTGTGTGTGGGCAGCTCCCAACTTTTTCTTCCCTTTGCTTTGTTCCTGATCTAGACATGATAAGCATTATAGTTTTTCTTGGCTTTGGCCAACCAGTGCGAATCCATTGGTTTCGCCCAGAAAACACACAGTCACTCCACTTTACCGCGTATCCTTGTGAAGCGCTTTGAGGCGTCCCAACTACGTGATAAGGGGCTCTCTCCAATGCAAGGATTATTATTATTATTATTTCCACTGGTCTGGAATCAATGCGCACTCCCCTATCACCTCCATCCCCCAACCCCTCCCCTCTCATGACGCAAGTCGGATGCACTCAATTCCTGGGGAGTTTAGACGCAGTTTTGGAGGTGGGAGGGGGGGAGAACCATAGAGTCCAAACTGGGGGAGTGGGATTAGTTGGTAGTTCTTCCAAAGAGCCTGCCTGCCCAGGCGCTATGGGCCGAATGGCCTCTTTCTGTGCTGTAATATTCTATGATTCTATGATTTGGATTTGGTGCTAAAAAGTGAGCTCATCTGTGGCCAATCTCCGCTTCTGAAACGTGCAAACAATCTGTCGGCTTCTTACTCCATTATTTTGAGCCAGTTATTTAAATAGTCCTAGATAAAGCCCCAATTATTAGCACAACCCCAGCACCCCCTCCCTGGTACATTGTACCCAACCCGCAGCAGAGTGGGGGGGTGGGGGTGGAGGGATGAAGTATCTGACTACACCTGGCTGGCCGGGGGAAGTTTTATCTCTGTTCAATGTGAATTTGCAATAATTGATTCTTTGGGAGGGTAAGAATTTCTGTTTGTCAAAAGCGAGATATACATATGAGCATAGGAACGGGAGGAGGAGGCCATTCAGCCCCTTGAGCCTGTTCCACCATTCTCCTAAATCAGGGTCGATCTGTACCTCAACTCCAAAGAAAAAAAGGGAAGGCAGGTTACTTGCTTAACTGCCGCTAACATGCGAGCTTTACAGGCACAGACACTTGGAGACATCCCGACGACCTGATGTCGAGACTCTATCCAATGCAAGGATTATTTTTATTAGGTTAGTGGGAATTCTCACCTCCTAAACCCCAGGTCAGAAGCCTGCAAGGAAGTTCCGAGAAGTTTCCAATAGCTGCTAACACATCGTGTACTGACGGTGTTTCATTTCAGGTCGTTGCCAAACGTCAAAAACTATGTTTCTCCAAAACGTTAAATAATTGGGACTCCGCAGCAGTTCTTGTTTCACAAAATCACTTGACGTTTCCGAGCACAGTTTTGGTGACAAACAGCACTTCCTGAGTTTTGTCCACTAACCGAAACTTAACTAATCAACTCAACGCAGCGAACACTCAACTCATAACTCATCAGCGAGGCCCCTTTTCCTCTTGCAGTGCCGAGTTATCAGGAGTGGCCAGTTAGGCATATAGAGATCGATATATACAATTACTAACTCAACGCAGCCGTGATGTTGACAGCCCTGATGACTTAAGCGTAGTAACAGGTTAAGTCAGGGTCGAGTTATCAGAAGTTTACTGTATTTATACCGTCTCCTGACAAGGGCTTAGACAGAAATACATTGCTACCAGTGAGAGGGTGAGAGGGAGCCCCTTTTTTTGGAGGTGGTGGGGGGTGGGGGGGAAGGGAGGATAAACTCCTAACCTCATTGTAGCACCGAGTTAGTTACGATCAGGACGAGTTCCACCGAGTAAAGCCAACAATAAAAACGATCCACGATCTGCGGGTCCCTGTAAATGGCTGTGTATGTTAACGCGACTCGTTCGTTCCTTCACACCCGCTTAAAAGCGACAGATTCCTTACCTGATAAGAAAACCACGGACAGAAGAACTGTAAAACCCATATTCTTACGATATATCTTCTTTTAAGGGGTGGGAGGGGTGGGAGGGGTGGGAGGGGGGAGCAAAACACTAATGAGACTCTCGTTTTCACGCGCAGGTCCTGACTTGAGAGGTTTTGCTTCTGGACTGAGCCGCTCCAGGTTTCATTTCCTTCTATAAACAGCTGCGGGTTTGTGATGAGTAAGTGGCACAGCACAGAGCAGAGTGGCGCAGAAAGGCGAAATCGCAACACCGCCCTCTCAGACCTGACAGCATGTCTAGTGTGGGATAAATAGGTACCAGAGAAGCCCTGGTACAGCCCTCTGCCTCCTGCCCGCACAAGCTCCCGATTGTTCTGTTGCTCGAAGAATCGCATCGACTGTCCAAATTGTTGGTGACTGAAACCGCCCTCAGCAGCGAGGACACAAACCCCACTCTCCGCACAGTGTCCGTGCGATCCTGTGCGTTTGTGCCCAGCGCTTTGCCGTCAAAACCTGTGTTTGCCATAAAAACCTGTGTTTGCCGTCAAAACCTGTGTTTGCCATAAAAACCTGTGTTTGCCATCAAAACCTGTGTTTGCCATAAAAACCTGTGTTTGCCATAAAAACCTGTGTTTGCCATAAAAACCTGTGTTTGCCATAAAAACCTGTGTTTGCCATAAAAACCTGTGTTTGCCATAAAAACCTGTGTTTGCCATAAAAACCTGTGTTTGCCATAAAAACCTGTGTTTGCCATAAAAACCTGTGTTTGCCATAAAAACCTGTGTTTGCCATAAAAACCTGTGTTTGCCATAAAAACCTGTGTTTGCCATAAAAACCTGTGTTTGCCATAAAAACCTGTGTTTGCCATAAAAACCTGTGTTTGCCATAAAAACCTGTGTTTGCCATAAAAACCTGCCTTGCGATTCGAATGAATACGGTGATTCGAATGAATGGGTTTGTATTAAGGTGGAAAATCAGAATAGTTCAACCCCTTTCCTGGACTTCGCCCTCACTATCCTTCACCGTTCTGGTCATCTAACTCCGTCCTCTCGTCGGGTTCTCTGTGTAAAATAGAACACGCACTGTGTGGCATTTATGCAACAAAGCGTTTCCCTTTAGTTTATCTCAACCGCATCTCAAGGTTCAAAAGGATGTGGGTTGGAGCTGGGGCTTTTGAGCTGGAGCTGCTTTGCCTTTCTCTCCAACACAATGCTGGGGGTGCAATGCTTTGTCACAGGTGTTGTCCTCTGGGGGTGGGGGTGGGGGTGGGGGGGGGGGGTTGTGTCTTTGGGTGATAGCTGTGTTTTATTTTTCTTGTTTGTTTTGCTTCCCCGACGGCGTGATTAATCAAAAGGAGGTAAATGTGTTCATGATAATCATTAATAAGAAGCAACCCTTGCCCTCGATTCGTCTCCTTGTCAGATCACCAATGTCTCAAAGCACTTCACAGGTTTTTACTATGTAGTGTAGTGACTGGGTATTTGGTCAACAAATGCCACACATGCTTTGCACACAGCAAAGTCCCCCAAAAAACAGCTGTGAAGTGAGTGACTGATTTTATTTGTTGGCCTAGACACTGAAGGAGAAAAACTCCCTTCTCCTTTCTAACAATACCACAGGATCTTTAACATCCACGTGAACAGGGAGACGTGAGATCATTCTAACGTTTCATTCAAAAGACGTCACCTCCGACAATGAGGTGCTCTTTGTTAATTAACTACAAAGACCACTGTTCATTTACTTTCCCAGAGGTTAGACGTATGGAAAGGCTTTAACGCTTCAAGACAGAGCTGGTCGTGTCGACTTGATTCCAACCCAATAAAGGAAAACCTCAAAGGGTAGAGTTCTCCATAGTCCGCATAGGAGCTTTCAGACAGGAGCAAGCGTTGATCTGGTCTGTTCTCTTGTGGTCGCCCACATGCTCGTTGCGTGTCAGATTAATTTTGTTTGGGAATAGGACGCTGTTGAGCGTCTCAGACTGCATGTTGGGCTGGGCTGGAGAATACAAGTGAAATGACTATGTCAAGGATTTGCAACACTGCTATCGAGTGACGAATTTGTTGGTGATTCGCAGGTAAAGGGCTGAGGTGTGACTGTCCGGTCCCATCAGCAGAAACGCCGCACAATTCACTGGAGTTTACGACGAGTGGACTAATTGTTGAGGTCTACATCTGGGACCTGGGAGAGGAGAGAACAACAACAACAACAACAAGATTACATTTGCATAACGCCTTTCACGTCGGGAGGAATACCCCAGAAACATGATTCCCGCAGCATTTCACCATGTTTATTATTAATAATAATAGTAATCCTTGCACTTGATATGGGAGGACATCTCAAAGCGCTTCGCAGGACTTGCTGTCAAGTGTAGTGACTGTATATTTTGGAGGCGAGCGCGGCAGCCACTTTTGCTAATGTCCCCCATACCGACACCCTCCCCAAACCCCCATTTCCCCCCATTTCCCCCCCCCCCCCCCTCCCCGGGGGAGTGGAGATGTTTGTTGCTTTCCAACAGCTACAGTAATTTTACTCACCAGTTATTCCGCTATTTTTGCCAAATGGTCCAAACGCCCCAACAGAGGAGGACAGCGAAGAAAACCCAACGTATAATGTTCCACGTGAGGTAATGTGTAGCCGCTCCCTCCCTGGATCAATAGAAACAAACAACGATTCAACTTGCATTCACACAGCGACCCCCTCACTCGTGCGGGGGAGCGCCCCAGACAGTGGCGGAGAGCGACGCTGAGCCGGGTGGCGGGGGGGGTGGTGGTAAATGACTAGGCACGGACGAAGAGGAACTTCTTCTACAACCAGCCAGGAAACCAAGGGTGAGTTGGTCTTTGAGTCAGAATGATGTGGGTTCAAGCTTCCCTCGTCTGGATTTCGAGCTCACAGTCTGAGCTGATGCAAGATTGGGCTGGGGTGGGGGGGGGGTGGGGTTGAGGGGGTGGGGGGGCGGTAAAGGTGGGGGGAACGCTGTATTTGTCAGTGGCGCTGTCCCGTGTAGCGGTGCGAGTGGAAGTTTACCTTTGTTGTTCACCCGTTGGATTCCACGTCTCGATTCCTGCTTAAACGCAATCCAATACGACAGACACAATTCATAATTATTATTAATAATACTTATTATTAATAATAACTAATGATGCTCATTAATTATCAAATAATTAATCATTAATTAACGACACTCATTAATTATCAATACTCATTGATATAATAATACTACTCATTGGCCGCAAAGTTAGACAATGCGAAGCTCTGCAATGAAAATTAATTAATGAATTAACATCAACAACAACAATTAATTAATGAAATTCTCTCCCTCCCCCAAAAGGCTGCGGATTACGGCTGGATTCATTCACGTTTTCAAGACTGAGGTGGACAGATGTTTCTTAGGTCAGAGGCTCAAGCGATATAGGGCAAAGGCGGGTAATTGGAGTTGGGGTACAGATCAGCCTTGATCTAACAAAATGGAGGAACAGGCTCGAGGGGCTGAAAGGCCTCCTCCTGTTCCTGTCTTCCTATTAAAAGTTTTGTTATTGCTTGTTACTCATACGTTGCTGTACTTTCTAGGGGTTCTGCTCAGTTTCCAACCCAGCAACGTTCGACAAACTAATAATCATAATCCTTGCATTTGATGACGTCCAAAAAGCACTTCACAGAATATGTTGTAAAGTGAATTGACTGTGTATTTTGCGGGCGAGACGCGGCAGCCAATTGCGCACAGCAGCGTCCCCACAAACAGTCATGGGTTGAGTTACCGAATTATTATTATTGACTTATTAATTTGGAAGAGATTATTACCCCCGGAAAAGAGATCCGCCAATCGACTAACAACTGGGTTCCTACTTACCGCTGGGTAAACAGAGGCGCACGGGGGAGAATCAGGAAACTTACTCCTCTGAAGAGGTAAAAGAGCTGATTTTGCTTAGAAGTTGCGTCCGACCATACAAAACCTTTACAGTAACACGTCGTTAGCAAGACACAGCGGAGAGGCAGTTCCTTACCTTCGTAAACTCTGAGCCAGACGGAGTGTTTCATGTTGAGAATATGCGGGTGTTCTATACCACACCAATACCATCCCGCATCACTCAATGTTAACTTCCTCATGGTCACTGAAAACTCGCCCCTGTTATTATCCACTTCCACTGTTATTCTGCCATCCTCGGTTGTATTTTGAGGCCCCAACGTCTGTGCCAGGACATTGCAGTGTCTCCTGTAGTAGCCTTTACACCAGTACTTGCTGTACGTGCTATAAACTGTGTCGTATTCACACCTGATCTGCACCTGAGACCCCACTGAACCATTCACTGCCTTGGGTCCACTGATTGCCCTCGCAGCTGGGAATGAAAAAGACAAAAGTTCCTCTTTTTTTGTTAAAAAGAAAGATAAATGTCTATCGCAGTGTGTAAAAAAAACCCTCAAACCTCTAATTAGAAGGTGTTTAATTAATGGTGATAACAATAATCCTTGCATTTGATACAGCGCCCTCTCACGTTCTTTGAGACGTCTCACGGAATGCATCACGGAAAAGTGGATCGACTGAGTATTTTGTGGGCGAAACACGGCAGCCAATTGCGCACAGCAGCGTCCCACAAACAGTCGTGTGTTGAGTGACCAATTTGTTTTGAAGGATTGTTACCCATGGAAAGCGATCCGACAATCGACTAACAACCGGGTTCCTGCTTATTGCTGGTTGAGGCGTGTGGAGTAGGGAAACTTGCCAAAGAGTTTGCCCCACCCAGGAATCGAACCCAGATCCTCTCGCTTGCCAGGTGAGTGCTCTAACTACTAAACTACGGGTCTGCACGTAGTTATTCTGTGAATAATGGTGGTCCCATGGTTGCCGACTGAACATTAAGCAAAGCTTCTGTGACCCTTTAATACAGCTTGACAGTTCGAACATTTATACTGGGTGACCGTACACCGATTGGATTGTTCTTACCTGATGATAAGCAACTAATGAATACGAACAATGTTAAATCCATATTTGTTTGGTCGTTGTTGTTTAAAAGACTCTCCAAGTTTCATAAAGATGTTGTCTGCTGTAGTGCCCTGCACTCAATACTAAGATTTGCCTGTTCCTAAATCTCTTGTTCCGTTTGGCAGCTTTGCATACTCCTGTGACTTGTGCTGATGTCCGACAATACTTGTGAAACTCACACCATAAATTTAAGGAACTGGGAGCGTGTTTGGCACATGAGCGCAGGCCTCCAGTTTCATCTAGCCTCAACCCCACGGGATGCCTTCTGCTTCATAATAATAATAATCCTTGCATTTGATACAGCACCTTATCACATCGTTGGGACGTCTCAAAGCGCTTCACAGGATGCACCGTAACATGGATTGATGGTGCATTTCTGTGGGCGAAACGCGGCAGCCAATTGCGCACAGCGGCGGATTGAGTCACCAATTTTTTTTTGGGTGGTGGGGTGGGGGGAACGAGGAGGGATTATTACCTCCGGAAAGCGATCCACAATTGGGTTCATACTTATTGCGAGGTAAACTCCCTCCCCACACCCTCACTGTTCTGTGTGCTTTGCAGACCTACCGCAAGGTCAAGGCACTGGCAGGGTTTAATCACAGTTCCATAGCCTTGCCAAGGGATCGTTGCCAATGCATGCGTCCTTGTAGTTGGCAATGGACGGGGACAGCAGTGATAGCAGGCTCCAAGCCATTTCTCTTGCGCCATTCTCGAACTTGTGGGCATCACTAGTAACCGTCTGTTTGCCTTTACCTAAAACGATCCCTGCATTTGAATCCAAGTCACTTGGAACTGACTTTCTGCTGAACTCCAGTGAGCTCTTGTTTACAAGTCTTTTGTGCTGATTGTATGGAGACACAAAGTTCAGACACATGACCCTCAATCTCACCATCCGTCTCTCTCCGTCTTATAAACTCAAAGTCGCTTACCAATCATTATCTCTTGAGTTTAACCCCACTCCCTCTCCCTCCTCCCCCTATCCCCTCCCCCACTTCCCTCCTTCCCTGGATTGAGTGAGTGACCGAATTATTATTATTATTTTTTTTGAAGGGTTTATTACCCCTGGAAAAGCGATCCGCCAATCGACTAACAACCACATTCCTACTTAATGCCGGGTGAACAGGAGTGTGCGTGGAGGAAGGAAACTTGCCCAATGTGTCCCCTGCCCGGCAATCAAACCCAGGTCCTCTCACCTGCGAGGCTAGCGCTCTGCGTGTTAATATGCTAAAGTAACAGGAACCGAGAGCAGCAGAGGTTGAATTTTATATTGTATGTGTATTTTATGAGTGTATTTTAGTAACAGCTTCAAATCTACAGCAGATCAAACAGAAGCCACAACCTTCTTGTGTGAAACAAAGACACGAAAGGACTGACATTTCTAAGAAACTGTCCTTAATCTCCGCCTTTGAAAAATAGCGCCTTATCACGTGTTCGAGACTTCTTTGAAGGCACCTCGCGGAACACACCGCAAAGCGAGTCGGCTGTGTGTTTTGTGGGAGAAACTGTGCTCGTCTTTGAACAAGGCTGTGGTTTCCCTTGCTGTCGCTCTGGTGAGCCACTTGCTTCAAAGCCACACATTTACATAGACGATGCCTTCCTCCCCTGGAGGTTTGTCTGTGGTTTCCTCTCTGTCCCCAGACCGCGACCTGCCCTGAAGTTGCACAACCGCATACGTGATGCCATCCTCCTCGCCGCTGCCCACTGCTGGCCTTCTCCCCTCGGCCCCGACCGTCTCGTACGTGATGTCCTCTCCACCGCTGGACCCAGCCCCGCTTCCCTGCGCGTCCCCTTCTGTCGGGTCGGGAACCCTCTGCCCCATGTCGTCAGCAACGCAGTCTTCCCCTACGCGTGACACCTTAAATAGAAAGCGCGAATCGTTTGCAATGAACACAGAGGGATGGGGAGAGGGGAGCTATAAGATTATTAATAATTAAAAATAATAATAATAATTAATAATAGAAGCTTCCCCGTGTGAAGGGCACTGTATTATTATTATTATTGTGCGCAACTAGTCTGCCACGTTTCGCCCACAAAATACACAGTCGCTACGCTTTACAGTATATCCCGCGAAGCGCTTTGAGGCGTGTCAAAGACGCGATATCAAATGCAAGGGTTATTATTATACATAAACATGCCAGATAAATTATTATTATTACATATAAATATAGTATATAAATGGATTCTTTCAGACAAACCTACTTGCTCAAGATCAAAGGATGTTAGTAATAATCGTATAATAATAATAATCCTTGCGTTTGATGCAGCAACTTATCCCAAGCCTCAAAGCGCTTCACAGGATATACTGTGAAGTGGAGTGACTGTGTGTGTTGTGGGTGAAACGCGGCAGCCAGCTTGCGCACAGCAACGTGCCACAAACAGTGGTGGAGTGAGCGACCGATTTTATTTGGGGGATTGTCGGCCATTATCGACACGATCAAGAGCGAATGTTTGTACCTGAGCGACAAAGTCCTGTCTATTCCCGGTGTGTCGCGAGGCTTCACTTGCTTTTTACCTGCGAACAGATACGGTCGGTTATACAACAACAACAACAACAAGATTCCATTTATAAGCGCCTTTCACGTCAGGAGGACGTCCCAAGGCGCTTCGCAGGATTTGACTGTACAGTGTAGTGACCGTGTGTGTTTTTTTTTAGGTAAACGCAGCCGCCGTTTTGCATGGTGCAGTGTCCCACAAAGCAGCCAGGAAGCGGGATGGCAGATTTTATTTGATTGTCGGCCAGGACACACTCCCTGGTCTTTGTGTCGTCCCACGGGATCTTTAAGGTCCACCTGGACAGGCAGACGGGACCCCGGTCAGTGTTGTGGTTTGTTTAACAGTTGAATGGAACGGAATCTCCTGTGAAACACAAGCCACTTACTCATTTTCCTTCTCCTTTTGTAGAAAATGCCCGAAATTACCAACACGACACCCAGCAAACCCAGGATACAGAGCACGCAGTGAATCACCCTGCTTTAGTGGAATGAAGAAATAACAGGTTAAATAACGTTATTATTGTTATTATTATTATTATTATTATTGACCGGACGCAAGAGACGTGTTTGTTTTCTTTGATAACGACTCAACAACACAACGCTTGAGCTGCAGTGTGTTTGCATGATTGTAATAATAATCCTTGCATTCGATACAGCGCTTTATCACGTCGCTGAGATGTCTCAAAGCGCTTCACAGGATATGCTGTGAAGTGGAGTGACTGTGTGTTTCGTGGGCGAAACGCGGCATCCAGTTAAGCCGCAGTAGTCCAAGGCGTTCACACCTTTTGCCCTTGTGAATCTCCTCGCTTGTTTTCGCCTCCTCTCTGCTGCAGTGTCGACAGCCGTCCTCGCAGGAGTAGCCCTTCCCTGTAATTAGAGTTTTTACCCATTAACCATTGCATTCCCCTCAACAGAGAAACCAAACAGGGTATCCATCCTCGTGCTGCTGGATCACTATTCATCTGGTTAAAAAAAATTGATTAATTGATTGATTGGTTGATTGATTGATTGATTGATTGATTGATTGATGCTTAGTTACTTAGTTGTTATAATTTCCAGTGCCTTCAGTTGAACGGGTGAACCAGAGTAAGTCGTACCTTCGGAGTGGATTTGCACGACATAGACGCAGTTCTCTTCCCCCGTCTTCAAGACGGACACTTGGAGAGCATCGCTGGATTGGCTGCCCGGCCCATTCCGGGCGCTGCAGTAATACCCGTGTCCGTGCCCGATATTTCCGCACCGGAGCGTGAGGTTCCCACTGTCCGATACCCGCAGGTCTGTGGTGTTCACTGATTTCTGGTACCAGGAGTAGTCGATGGGAAGGGAGCCATCGACGGACTCGCAAGAGATTGACACCGTTTGCCCGGAACAAGAGGCCCTGTACGGACTCAGAAACCGGAGGATCGGCTTAGAGACAGCCACTGCAGGAGAGAAACACAGGGTAAAGCTGACCGTGTCCCTTAAGGAAAGGCATTAACGCATTAATGTTGCATCAACAATAGCAAAAATTATTATACTCTATAGTAATAACCCTTGCGTTTGATACAGCCCCTTATCACGTCTTCGAGACGTCTCAAAGGGCTTCAGGGCACGTACTGTAAAGTGAATTGACTCGGTATTTCGTGGGCGCAATGATTAGATATGCTATATATGTAATCATTAGTAATATTAATTAGTAATAACTAGCATTACATTTATAACTATAATGTGTACTTTTGAAACACCACAACAACATAGCACCCGTCAGGCGGGTGGTAGCGTCTCGGAGCATTTAATAATAACAATAATAATTATAATTATAATAATTATCCGTGCATTTGATATTAGCGCCTTAGCGCGTCTTGGAGGCGTCTCAAAGCGCTTCGAAGAATATACTGCCAAGCGAATCGACCGTGTGTATTTTGTGGGTGAAACGCGGGGGAGCCAATTGCGCACGGCAGTGTCCCCGCAAGCAGTCGTGACCAAATTATTACTGATCATTATCAATTAAAGGAGGAAGGAGCTTGGTCAACATTACCGTCATCTACTTGTACGGTAACAGGGAAATGCGGGTTGAATCCGACCGTGTATATGCCACACCAGTACTGGCCTGTGTCGTCAGCCTGTAGTTTCTCCATAGCTACGGACAACACTCCGTCTGCGATGTTGTCTGCGATTGACACCCTGCCCTGGTGTCTGGGCTGTTGTCTTGTCCGAGCCAACACCGTGCAGGTGATGTGATTGGACCCTCGGCACCAGTATTTCTCATGTTGCCGGTACTTTTCCGTCTCGTAGTGACACTCTACGACAACCCCGCGCCCCACCACTCCCGTTACGGTCTTCACTCCCCGCATTTGGCCTGAAACTTAAGGGAGGACTCGTCATGTCATGTCATGTCATATCACGTGCTGAGATCAAATTTGTATCAGTCGCTGAGGCAGAACCTCGGTGACTGTGACCGGCGCTAAACATTATAATAATAATAAGTTGGTCGCGCTGCCTTTCACGTCGGCAGGTCGTCCGAAAGCCCGTCACGGTATCTTGCTGTGAGGTGGAGTGACTGCGCACTTGCCAACCTGCGACTAATACTCGCCGGAATTGGCTAAGCAGGACGCATGCGTCCCTCCAGGGAGAGAGCGAGAGAGCGCGCATTCCATTCCACCAATCTATCTCTAGGATTTCCACGTGTCGGTGAGGAGACGTGGAACTCTGAGTTGGGTTTGGAGCAACGGTGATGGGTTTCCGCACGTGTCAGACACCCCGGCTGAGCAAAGAACAAATCCTACAGCTGCCTCTAAATTCTAATGCCACTGATTAATTTATTGCTCCCAAGATGTCTTTTCTTACCCGGCTGGAATGCCATCAAAAATATCAGAGCGAACATCATGGCACTTCTGCGAGAGAAGAGAACAAAAACATCTAATTATCTCTACCAGAGATTTTTTTTTAACTAGTAATAAATAATCCTTGCTCTTGGTACAGCGCCTTTCACATCAGGAGGATATCAAAATGCTTCGTATGATTTGCTGCAAAGTGGGGTGACTGTGTATTTTTCAGCCAATTTGCGCACAGCAACGTCCCACAAGCAGCCATGAAGTAAGTGATTAATTTTATTTGGGGGATTGTTTGTTTAGGGCCCAGGGAGAGAGAGAGAGAGGTTCCCTTCTCTTTTCGAATCGTGCCATGGGATCTTTAACGCCCACCTGAGCAGGCGGACGGGACCTTGATCTCAACGGACAACAAAAATAGTTACCCAGAGGATTCCTTCATACAAACATGCAGGCAGACCCAGTTTAAACTCAGCACAAATCAATGAGGAACGTGCAAACTTCTATTGTGTACCCGGGTGTATCTTTACTGGATAGTCTGTCAGAGGAGACGCAGATTGATTTCTGTTAATCTCCCCCATCACCATCCCGAGCTGCGGTGTTTTCTCGGAAAACGACTCTCTGTTTTGGATTAAAGGCTTCGGAAAGAGAAAAGGGGGAAACGCAAGTATTGCTGACTTAAAAGTAGGTGGTGAGTCATGTCTATAGTGGCAGTGTCTGGCTCTGTGCAGTCACTACCCCATTCTACTCCGTTCATGTTGAGTGCAAGGTTCCTTTGTGGTTTTGAGACATTGAAATTACCGGCACTTTTTCAAGATGGTGCACTGCCTAACTGCTGTCAAACTTCTTGCCTCTGCGTGTCTTGTTGGCAAATGCAGCAGACAATTTGCGCACAGCAGTGCCCTTCAAACAGACGTGGATTAAGTGACCAATTTTTCTTTGAGGGCTTATTATAATCGAACCCAGGTCCTCTCGCCTGCGAGGCGAGTGGTCTAAGCAACACTCTCACTTCAAGACTCCACGATTGCGAGCACTGACTCACCTCAATGTCTCACCGTCTAAGCTACGAATGCACAGAGGCTGAGAAACTGAATCCAAAATGTCGTTCAAACCGGATTTAAACAAACGGGTTTCAATCCCACGCAAATTATTTCTGTACCGTAAATTTTCTGAACAGTCTCTGTCCAAATAGGTGTCCACAAACTATATGGCTATTAGTTCACATGAAGTTTTTTCTTCTTTAAAAATCAACCACTTCTTACCTGGACTGAAACTGGAGAGAGATTCGCTGATTCTAAAAGTTAATTGGAAGTTTCCAAACCCGGTTCTTTGTAGAAAAGTGACTACCAAGGTTTCTCCTTCCGAACGACTCTGAAAGGCAAATAAAACTGTGCCCAACACCGTGCTGATTACTTTACCACAAAGGATATCACGTGGTGCTGCTGTGCTATCATGAGGAGTTCATGTTTTTCCGATTCACCGCACTTCTCTCTCTGGTCCGCGGGAACTTCCTTTATTTAGCGTGCTGCATTTTTAAATTAATCGTATTATTTTAATAATCATAATAGTAAGGTGGTCACTTCAATCCACGACCGTTTGTGGGGACGCTGCTGTGCGCAATTGGCTGCCTCGTTTCGCCCACAAAATATACAGTCAATTCACTTGACAGTATATCCTGTGAAGCGCTTTGAGACGTCTCGAAGACGTGATGAGGCGCTGTATCAAATGCGAGGATTATCATTATTATTATTGATTCTGCCCGTTAAGCATTAACTTCTTTGCAAATCGATGGTAAATAAAAAACGTATATCAGAACCTGTCTCTTCCCTTCTTGACGTCCTCCCGGGGATGGAGGTGAGATGGCGGTCAGGCAGCCTCACTGTTTAGCACCAACGCTAAAACAGCGAGTGTCTGGCTCGATTGCCGTACAACTCACTGCTTATTTGGTCATCGTTAACACACACTGGAAAAAGCTGAGTGCAAGCATTCCCTTCTCAATATCACGAGGTTCTGCTTTTCCACCTGGCTCTAACTTCAAGGTTCCAAGAGCCGTCACTCGGTTTCGGCTGCTCGCTTGACTTCCAGACCCACCAGTAGTTTCGTGACTCACACTAGACTCAAAAAGAACATTTGCAATTATCGCAAGTGACCTCCGCGCCGACCGTTGGCCCCACTCCCCTTGCGGTAAGGAATAATAGTCTTACATTAGCACAGTTGATGCTCGAACGAGTCAAACGAGTCCGCCACTGGCAGCGGTTCACACAACAAGCTGATGGTTTCACACTGTAGGGATACTGGTTGGTTGGTGCGGGGGGACAGGAGGCGGTGACATGGTTCTATGAGAAGTGAAAGTAGTGTCTGAGAGTCTGTCTCGTCTGTAGTCTTTGTTGCCAACAGCCCGAACAGCCACACAGTGAATTGCTTGATCAGGACCAGCACCACGGACAGCTCATGGCGATTGAGTCCCTTTATCCTCCCGTCATGTTTTCGATAAGAGTTTAAATTGTCCCTTTATTTTCTATTTTTGGGGCTAATAGTCCAACCGGTTGGAACAGAACCGAACGTGCAAATAAACTTTCGATCTGAGGAGCAACTATTGCAAACCAGAAATGGTGGGTATAATAAGACCTCCTCCAGATCGAGTGCATTATACGAAAGGGGAACAGAATTAACCCAGTGTGTCCAGACAGGGAGGGTGTCAATGTCAGAGTTCCTGTGTTGTGCATTGTGTACAGAGTGGGGAGAGAACTCTTTTCACTTTGTTTGGAAGCCAGAAGCCAAGTCAGACACACGGCTAACACGTGCGGAAACCCATGACCGTGCTTAAGAGTCTCCAAAACCAAGCTGAGAATTCCACACAACCCCACCGACACGTGGAAATCCCAGAAATTCCCCAAATTCTCGATGTGAGTGAGACTCTTTGTCGATCTACTTTTGTGTTGTTCCCCAGGATCGCAGGAAACCCAGAAACTTTTGGTTTGCAGACGCGGCTGTATAGATCCCGGCATGACTAGGTTGGGATCAATCCTTGCCTTGGGAGAGGTGGGATAATGATAAGCTCACCGCGAACCCATCAAAACGTTTTTGCGTGTGCTTTATTTTTGTGGAGTGTGGTGTTTTTTGTTCAAAAAAACTTGGGGGGTTTTCACTCAATCTGCGACGGTTTGTGGGACACTGCTGTGCACAAATGGAATCCGCGTTTCACTCACAAAATACACAGTCACTCCACTGCGCGATATATACTGTGAAGCGCTTTGAGACATCTCAACGACGTGATAAGGCGCTGTAATAAATAATAATCCTTGCATTTGACATAAAGCCTTATCACGTCGTTGAGATGTCTCAAAGTGCTTCACAGAATATACCGTAAAGTGTATACCAAATGCAAGGATTATTATTATTATTAATTATCCCAAATTGTAGTAACTTGCTTCATCCTCACGAGGGCTCATGTGTAGCAAAAGAGGCAGAACTGAGGTATCCAAAAGGCTCATTCTGTCTCTGTCCGCAATCTGAAAATTGGTTCTGCCTAAAACTTCTGTACTCCACAATTGGCCACTGGCTTTGACAAAGATGACGCAGAGGGGGAAACACACAACATGTAACGATTGCTCCTACAAGTTACACAGTCACTCCACTTTACAGTGTATCCTGTGAAGCGCTTTGAGACGTCTCAAAGATGTGATAAGGCGCTGCATCAAATGCAAGGATTATTATTATTTTACCCATGAGCTTCGTAGTAATGATAATAATAATCCTTGTATTTGATATAGCGCCTGATCACTACATTATTCATTTTATTTTATTTCATTTATTTATTTTATTTCTCTCTGTGAGCATCTGAGCACAACAGCTACAGGGAATCCAACTCGTGACATCCTGTTGACTGGGTTCTGTGCTAACGTGCATTCATTTGAACGTAATTTCCTGCCCCACAGAGAGGAATAAAATCCACTGCCCTCAAACGAGTGCTCAGCCACCGCGAGATCAGACCAGGCATCGCTTTCACCCGAGAAAATGATCCCCATTCTGACTCTTCTTCTCTGTTCAGCGTCAGGTAAGAACGGGGAATATTTAAACAGGGCAGCGTTTTAAAGTACTGTAAAGTGAACTGACTGTATGTGTACAGCAGTGACCCACATTGGATTGAGGGACCACATTTGTATTATTACTATAATTTTTCAGGGGATTATTACCCCTGCAAAAGCGCTCTAACCACTGCACTACAGGCCGCCATTGTAGGGACCAACCACCACCACAACAACAACTTGCATTTGTAGAGCGCCCTTCACGCAGGGTAGTGTCTCGGAGCACTTGGTCCCTCAATGTTCGGTCCTCGTTTACTCAGAGGTCAAGAGGCAGAATCAGTCGGCTTCGAGCACCGAGGTTTCCAAATGTATTTACACTTCATACTGCATTTAGCAATTACAATCCGATACCTGATACGCTGTCTCTTTAGTTTCAGACACATTACGGGCGACACATCCAGTAACAGGAGTTGTGGGACGAGCGATCACAATAAACTGTCACTATCAGAAACAGTGGTACCGGAACAACAAGAAATATTGGTGTTGGGGATATTATCGCGACAGTTGTCAGGTTGTAATTGATACAAAAGCCAACAATGGACGACGAGGAAGATTCTCAATCACAGATAACAGAGACGGGATATTTACTGTAACTATGGAGAATCTCACCACGGGAGATGCAGGATGGTATAACTGTGGGATTGAGATGTCTATCAATGATCCAATGTTTGCTATAAAGCTACACGTCCTTGAGGGTAAGCTATCTGAGCTACTGATTCTTATCTGATTCTTATTTTAATGTGTTAAACTCTTATATGTGAGAGTAATCAGGAAGATCCAACGTCTACAATACAATAAGATTAACAATTTTACAGTGTCTTTCACATGGGGAGCACTAGTCAGTGTTGGTTGGGCACTCGAGCTGGGGGTGGGAGCCAAGGGGTGGGGGGAAGGTGACCAAAGAACGGTCAAAGAGGGTATGTTGTGAGACGTATGGTATGTTTTGCTGTAACGGTTGACAAGATGACAGTACTTTAGTTTCAGATATTTATTCTTATGAACATTTTGGGTTTAGATCGTGATGGCTTTAGCTGTATCTGGGAGTTGATTGAGGAATGGACACTGTGGGATTTTAACAGAAATAAACTCGACTTGTCAGCGCAGGGAGGAAGTGAAGTTATTTTTATGAGCCTTGAAACTTTCCAACCGCACAGAAATGATTAATGGTCCCATTGCACCCACAGCGGGTGTTGTAGCACCTTCTGTGTCCCCACTCGCTCAGCTCTCTGAAGCAGAAATAGTCCGCATTGCAGCATAAAATCTAACACTACATTTTTATTGTGAGAGCGAAATGAAGATTTAACAGCGTACATAATAAACGATGGTTTGCTGTGACTGACTAGCCAGTCTGGCTCATTGGCAGAACTTAAGATAGACCAGTCACCTGGAATAGATATTTCTCCCAATCAACTTCTGTCAAGCACTTCAAACACTTTGGGATATCCTCATAATGTGAAAGGTGCTGTATAAGCGTATATTGTATTGTTAACCCTGCAAAGCCAAAGCCCTTGACCTGTAGGGTGATCCAGGCTGGGCAAGTAGCGGGAAGCTTGCCAGGCAGCGCTCTCAAAGGCAATCTAAGCGGTTTTAGTCGTTTGAGCTGGTTAAACTCTAACAAGTACCCCAAAGCTCACTCTGGGTTCTCCAAGCCTTGGCTCTTGCCAACCTGCACCTGAAACTCTCCAGAATTAGGTACACAGGTGAGTCCCTCCAGGGAGGGAGAGAGTGCGCGTTCCATTCCTGACACAGGGAAATTTCCATGTACGTATGTGGGAAGGGAATAATTTGCACAGCGGTAGATTGCTAAATATGCAGCATAAACGTGATACAGGGCAATAGAGTGAATGTGAGCAACAGTGTAAACCTGGTACAGACTCAATGTGAACGTTTGACACGTCCGTGATGATTGACGGCTAAAGCAAATGTGATCAGCTTCTTCCTTCTTTCTTGTTGACTAGAACTTAATGGTGCTGTATATAGGGGACTTGCTCTCTGGTGAGACTTTGTGGTTTCCTGCTGTGGCCGCCGGCTTCTTTTTAATGTTTAAATAAACGTCCTGAAATAAAAACACATTACTGATCAACAAAGTTATACACACATTCACAATCTTTTAATCCGAACGCCAACCAACCAGTAATTTGGGTTCTTAAGTTCAAATAATAATACTAATAACGCTTATATTTGTCACGTCTTCGAGAAGTCTCAAAGCACTTTACAGGATATACTGTAGCTATTAAACGACAGGTGTTAGAAATAGTCGCATTTAGCTCAGCGGTTAGAGCACTCGCCTTTGCAAGCGAGAGTATCTGGGTTTGCTTCCCGGCAGAGTGAAGCCTTGGGCAAGTTTCGTTTCTCCACAAGCCTAATAATAATCCCTCAAGAAAAAAAATGATAAATCGGTCACTTCAATCCCCGACTGTTTGTGGGTCTGTTTCTGTGAAGCACTTTGAGACGTCTCGAAGATGTGATAAGGCGCTGTATCAAAAGAAAGGATGATTATTATTATTGTTTATAACAGACTCTAACTGCGTTCAGAAATCCAAGTCTCGTTTGTACACTCGCCTCTCCCTGTGTCTTCTCGGTCTGGGACCAGTGGTGATGTACAATACTCGCATATACCACGTCTTTGTCTCCTTCTCTAGTAACCTGGAAAACAAAACGGGGTTATTAAGGGCACACAATGTGTTGGCTTTATCCTCTAATATTCAATATTAAAATAGTTAATGTCAACTAATATTCATAGTGCATTGGGAAATACACTATAATTTTATGAAGGTTTAAATACAACCTGCGTGAGACTTGTCTCGACCTAATGTAAGGGAGTGTGAAGACATTTTGAATACAGTAAAAAAATAATAATAATAATTTGGTCACTTAATCCACGATTTTTGTGGGACACGGCTGTGCGCAATTGGCTGTTGTGTTTCCCACCAAAACATACGGTCAATTCACTTTACAGTATATTCTGAGAATAGCTTTGAAAAGTCTAGAAGACCTGATAAGGCACTATATCAAATGTAAGCAGTATTATTATATCAAATGCAAGATTATTATATTATTCTTCTTCAACTCAAAGCCTTATGAAGGGACGTGCAAAAAATAAGTTGAGGTTACCTTTAATTAGTATTTACTTTAACATTCTCACCTGAACAGCTTCAATGTCGTTTTCTTGATCCTGTGAGTCTGTCCTCTCTTTACCTGGAAATACCAAAGGTGGAAGAATTTAATATTCTGTCAGATACCGTATATCCTCTGCACCCCCCGACCTCTCTGATCTCCTCTCTCCTCAAAACAGTGCCCGTTGCCTTCGTTCCTCCGAGTCTGGCCTCCTCCTCGTCCCCCGAGTCCTCCGCTCCATCCTCGATGGCCGTACCTTCAGCCACTGCGCCCCGAGGCTCTGGAACTCCCTTCCTCACTCCCTTCCCCTCGCTCCCCTCTCTTCCTATGTTCAGGTCTCGGCTGAAGGCCTTTGGTCACCTTCCCCTCCCCCTGGCTCCCCCAATCTGGGGGATTGTTGGCCAGGACACTGGGAGAGAGAATAGTGCCGCTGGAACTTTAACATCCACCTGATCAGGCAGACAGGACCTCAGTTTAACGTCTCATCTGAAAGATGGCGCCTCTGACGATGCAACACCCCCCGCCCCAGCGCTGCCTTGGAGCATCATTTTAGACTGTGTGATTCAAAGTCCTGACACGGGGCTTGAACCCACAACCTTCCGACTCAGAGGCGAGGGAGAGTGCTACCCCCTGCGCCAGGCCAACAGACATTTCTTGTGTTTAGAACAGTTGAGGATTGTGGAGAGGAAGATGAGAGAAAGGGCTTCACTGGGATCACTCGCACGTATCGGTGCAAATTAAAGTTTTGAACGTACCGTCGACTTTCGTCATCTTTCTGTAGAAACAATAAGATGAAACGAGTCCCACAATGAGCAGCACCAGCGCAGCCACAGCAATGTAGAGGTACGTCAGCTTTTCCCTGAAGAACAACAACAAGAAAGGCGTCTCTTGCTTTCTTTTGGGGGGGAGAATATCAGCGGAACTTTAGAGCGAGAAATTTGTGTTATGTGTGTTTGGCCTGAGCCATGAAACACAACACTACTCTCAGTCAAGGTAACACATAGACACTGACACACACACCAACACACACACACACACAAGATGGAGTGTCAGAAAATTGCAGCTGTGATGTGCTAATTATCACAAGTTGCAATTTTTACCCCACGTTTGCTTCAAGAAATGTTCCACCAAACCTCCACTCAGGATGACTGTTACTGGGGACTTGTGAAGTTCTGTCAGTTAATCTCATTGCACTTGAAGGCTCTGCTGTTGTGTACACAGTAATTGGGGTCTGTATCGTTGTGAGTGGGTCACAAATAATCTGATTTCCTGAAACACAGAATAAAAAGCCTCGAGTTACATTGCCGCAGAGAAGAAATATGTCGTTTGTACACTGTTTGTATTGGATACAGTGCCAGTAGCCTTTTCTGTGTGTTTCTTTAATGAATGGCAAAATAAAATAAGGTCAGGGTTTAAGAGGTCTGTAAATCACTGAAGCTGAGAGGAGAACAGATCATTGTGGTTTTGCTGCTAAGGTGGGCGACAAATTGATGTTATTCCTAAACTCAGTCCGTTCCTGAATATTGACCCAGTGAACTCTGGTCTGCTCCATGTCCCTGTCTGCGGTGCTGGTGTTGTGTTTTCTTGTTTAACAATAATAATTTGGTCACTCAATAAACGACTGTTTGTATAACATTGCTGTGCGCAATTGGCTGCCGTGTTTCGCCCACAAAATATACAGTCTCTATATTCTGTATGTTCTCTGAATCGCTTTGAGACGTCTCAAAGATGTGATAAGACGTAATATCAAATGCAAGGAATAGTGTTTATTGTTTGGGAATAAGGCAATCTTCAACCCCAATTTTCATTGTTCAGTCTCAGATCTATTTCGAGTCGAAGGAATTTGAATCCTGTGAACAATGCGGAATGTGTACAGAACGTCTGAATGTTCAGGCGCTGAGCAATGAAAAGCAATGCTGTACGAGTGAGAGTAAACCGTACCAGCACTTTCGATGTGTACCGAGTAACTGCAGACTGTCTGCGCAGATTGTAAGGCTGAGACTGCAACCGTTTCACTGGATTGTTGTCCTTTGCTATTTGAGGCTACGCAGTAGCATTGGGGACACTGGGAGGTGGAGGTACATTGTATGTCTAGTTTGTTGCTGTGAGAGATCTCTGAAGTTCTACCCTTCGACTTTCTCATCCATTTATACCGAATGGGAAGGGATCCACTGATGGACTCACAGGAGATGGAGACATAACCTCCTGAACACGAGGCAGTGGGTGCTGATAAAAATCTCAGTACAGGCACAGACACGGGCTCTGTGGGGAAAGAAACAATTGTTTAGATGATACGCAAAGTCTGGCTCTCTGAAAGATCGTTATATTTATTATCTGCAACAGATGGATTCAAAATTGCAGACTCCACCAATAATATTAATAATTTGACCATTTAATCCACGAGTGTTTGTGGGACACTGCTGTGCGCAATAGGCTGCCGCATTTCGCCCACAAAATATACAGTCAATTCGCTTTACAGTATATCCTGTGAAGCGCTTTAAGACGTCTCAATGACGTGATGAGGCTCTGTATCAAATGCAATGATTATTATTATTATTACACCTGGGCTTGAGAAAGCTGAATATCTGAAAGTGAAGGTCACTGTTGCTCATTCTGATGGGTCACATTTATCCTTAAATACTTCAATCATTAAGAACATTAATTTAATGCAATCTGTAAACTCTCGTCCCTCCCCTCCGCCTTCCTTCCCCCCCCCCCACACACACGAATAATAATCCTTGCATGTGCGAGAAGAGAAATTCCCTTCTCTTTTCTAATAGCACCATCTGTAAGGGAGAAGGGACATCAGTTTAACATCTCATCCAAATGACAGCGGCTCTGATAGTGCAGTGTTCCCCCAGCTCCGCATTTGACAACCAGCCCCGACTGTGCTCCAAGTCCTGATGTGGGGCTTGAACCCACATTGTTCATAACTCAGAGGCAGGAGTGCGACCGACTGAGCCAGACGGACACAGAGCTGATACACTATCACACCGGCCTTGCCTTGTGACTATCACCTTGCATGGCCCCTCACACTGAGCTGAATGTTAGGCAGGATGTGGGCTGATGTCAGGAGCCGCAGCTCTCACTCACTGGTCCGGCTGTTGCACTTCACCATCAGTTTGTGTTTTACTTCTGCTTCAGAGAGCTGAGCGAGTGGGGACACAGAAGGTGCTACAACACCCGCTGTGGGTGCAATGGGACCATTAATCATTTCTGTGCGGTTGGAAAGTTTCAAGGCTCATAAAAATAACTTCACTTCCTCCCTGCGCTGACAAGTCGAGTTTATTTCTGCTAAAATCCCACAGTGTCCATTCCTCAATCAACTCCCAGATACAGCTAAAGCCATCACGATCTAAACCCAAAATGTTCATAAGAATAAATATCTGAAACTAAAGTACTGTCATCTTGTCAACCGTTACAGCAAAACATACCATACGTCTCACAACATACCCTCTTTGACCGTTCTTTGGTCACCTTCCCCCCACCCCTTGGCTCCCACCCCCAGCTCGAGTGCCCAACCAACACTGACTAGTGCTCTCCCTGTGAAAGACACTGTATAATAATAATAATAATCCTTGCATTTGATATAGCGCTTTTCACGTAGGGAGGACGTCCCAAAGCGCTTCACAGAATACACTGCAAAGTGAATTGACTGTATATTTGTGGGCGAATGCAGCAGCCAATTGCGCACAGCAATGTCCCAGAAACAGTCGTAGATTGAAAATGACCAATTTATTATTGTTTTGTTTTTGGAGGGATTATTATTAGGCTCTGTGTGGAGTAAGGAAACTTGCCCAAGGTTTCGCCCTGTGCCTGGAATTGTATATCTTATTGTATTGTAGACGTTGGATCTTCCTGATTACTCTCACATATAAGAGTTTTACACATTAAAATAAGAATCAGTAGCTCAGATAGCTTACCCTCAGAGACGTGTAGCTCTACACCAAACATTGGATCAAAGACAGGAATCTCAATCCCACAGTTATACCATCCTGCATCTCCCGTGGTGAGATTCTCCATAGTTACAGTAAATACCCCGTCTCTGTTATCTGTGATTGAGAATCTTCCTCTTCGTCCATTGTTGGCTTTTGTATCAATTACAACCTGACAACTGTCGCGATAATATCCCCAACACCAATATTTCTTGTTGTTCCGGTACCACTGTTTCTGATAGTGACAGTCTATTGTGATCGCTCGTCCCACAACTCCTGTTACTGACTGTGTCGCCCGTAATGTGTCTGAAACTAAAGAGACAGCGGATCAGGTATCGGATTGTAATTGCTAAATGCAGTATGAAGTGTAAATACATTTGGAAACCTCGGTGCTCGAAGCCGACTGATTCTGCCTCTTGACCTCTGATTAAACGAGGACCGAACATTGAGGGACCAAGTGCTCCGAGACACTGCCCTGCGTGAAGGGCGCTCTACAAATGCAAGTTGTTGTTGTTGTGGTGGTTGGTCCCTACAATGGCAGCCTGTAGTGCAGCGGTTAGAGCGCTTTTGCAGGGGTAATAATCCCCTGAAAAATTATAGTAATAATACAAATGTGGTCCCTCAATCCAATGTGGGACACTGCTGTGCACATACAGTCAGTTCACTTTACAGTACATTAAAACGCTGCCCTGTTTAAATATTCCCCGTTCTTACCTGACGCTGAACAGAGAAGAAGAGTCAGAATGGGGACATGTTTATGTCAGTGTATGTGTGGATATTAATGTGTGCGCTTGTCTTAATATGTGCACACGTATGTTGGTGGCAGGGGAGGGTATCAAACTTTATCTCAATCCTTGGGTGACACTTGCTCATTGTGTGATCTACGTCAGATCATTGCAAATTCTTAAGGAAGTTTATTCTTTCTAGTTTTTTAAAACCCAAAGATAGAAAGAAACAGCGCTTTCGTGAGCTTGACTTCCTCTTCGCTTTAACCCACAAGCTGCCTTCTCAGTAGGAAGCGCTGAGAGCTGCCACACAACAGACGTTGGTCTCTTCGCTCCTGATGGACATCAGCTTGATTCTTCTCTTCTCTTCTCTCGCAGGTGAGTGACACCCGGAGCTGAGCAGCCAGATGTTCTGATGGTTGAACTGGTTGCCAGTTTGAAAGCTGTTGTTAAAAATGTTTCCTTTTCTCTCCCTATCTCTCTCTATCTCTCCCTCTCTTTCTCTCTCAAAATTTTCCAACAATTGCTGAACAGTATTGAGATTTCGGTAAAGAAAAAAACTGGTAGTTTCATGACTTCCCGTTACTCACGGACACACTCTGATCTCCGGCCTGAGGTGTGCATCTTGTGAACGTTTCAAGTCTTTTTGACAAAATACAAGTTAGACGTTGCTTTGCAAACCTTGGTCTGAGCGCTGTTACTATCACTGAACATTCTCAGGATTTGACCAGTTTGAGATCGGTCCCAAATACAATGAAAATTAATGTACAATACTGAAAAGGGAGAACAACAAAAAATCGTCATAAAATCAACCTTGTTTTTGGAGATGAGGTACAGATCAGCCACGATCTAATAGAAGGGCGAAACAGGCTCGGATGGACTGAATGGTCTCCTCCTGTTCCTGTGTAACACAGGAAGAAATGTAAAAATTTGTTGTTCATTTCTGCAAAACTGTCTAAAGAGCAAATTAACGCCTGTAACCCACGGTCGCTGTATTTATGGTGTGAATTTGTTCAACTCCTTGGGGGAAATTCACAGATTTTTCCCAACGACGATTATAATAATCCTTGCGTTCGGTATAGCGCCTGATCACGTCATCGGGACGTCTGCCTCAAAGCGCTCCACCGGATACACTGTAAAGTCGGTTGAATGTGTATATTTTTTGGGGAAAACTAAATAACAGAAAACGATGAAAAAGAAAAGAGAATTTGATGGGGCGCCAGAGATCAGCCTCGGGTGTGGTGGTCAGTTCCTCTTTCCCAGACCTGATACAGTACAAACAGCAATAACATCAGCGCCAGCCTCAGTGATCGATGCTTAAACCCCAATCACAGTGTATGGATAAGAGCAGTGGTGCACCAGTCTGTACACAGTGGGAATCTTTTACCGAAGGATGTGTTTGTGTTGAGCGGTTATGGTTCGTTTGATTCGTGACGTTTTGTCTCTGGTTTCAGACCTATTATGGGCAGAAGCTGAAGTAACAGGAGTTGTGGGACGAGCGATCAGAATAAACTGTCGATATGATGAACAGAAGTACTCGGGACACACAAAATATTGGTGTCGCGGGTATTATCTCTCCAGTTGTGAAGATGTAATTGATACAAAAGCCGTCAACGGACAACGAGGAAGATTCTCAATCACAGATAAGAGAGACGGGGTATTTACTGTAACTATGGAGAATCTCACCATGAGAGATGCAGGATGGTATAACTGTGGGATTGATCAGTTTGGCAGAGATACAATGGTTGCTGTAAAGGTACACATATCTGACGGTAAGATACCTGACTGTTGATTCTTATTTCAATGTGTAAAACTGTGAGCTGTGAGTCCAGCCAGGATAATACAACCTTTGCAGAAAGCTACACACATCTGACTGTACGTTAAACCATTCCCTTTAATGTGACTGATGCACTTCACTAACACAATGTGTAAACTCGGCGCATATTCAGCTCATAAGTCGAGTCCGATTCCGAGGAAAAGTGACTTCTCTCTTCTACGATGACCTGTAAAGGGATCGGATGCAGAAATTGGAATCTGTCGGCCTGTGACTGATTGCTTCTTTCCCCACAGAGTCTGTGTCTGTGCCTGTAATTAGGTTTGTATCAGCACTCACTGACTCATGTTCAGGAGGTCATGTCTCCATCTCCTGTGAGTCCATCAGTGGATCCCTTCCCATTCGGTATAAATGGTACAGACAGACAGAGGCTGAAGCTTCAGAGATCTCTCACAGCAACAAACTAGACATACAATGTACCTCCACCTCCCAGTGTCCCCAATACTACTGCACAGCCTCAAATAGCAAAGGAACTGAATCCAGTGAAATGGTTGAAGAGTCGGTCTTACAGCTAATACAGGAAGCCTGCAATTGCTCAGTACCAATCAACATTCATGGAAAGTCCTTTATAAAGACACTGGAATTGCTCAATACACCTACTGTATATTTATTTGCCTATATGAGAACTGACTGAATTTAAAGCAGGGAACCTCTCCTGGTGTCCTGGCCAACAATCCCCAAATACAATTAAATGTCACGGCTGCTTGTGGGACATTGCTGTGCACAAAATAGCTGCTGGTTTTACCCAGAAGATAGCGAATCAACTGAGCAATTGTCCGCACTGAAGAAACTCACTCTATTTTGTCCGCTGCACTAAATGGGTGACCACTAACCAGTCCATGACAGGGAGGATGTCCCAAGGCACTGAACAGTCAGGGAAGGTTGAGCTGAAGGTTGGGATAAGGGAGTGTGGAGGGCAGGGAGGGAAGAGGGTAGGAGGGTGACCAAAGGCGTGATCGAAGAGGAGGGTCTTGAGACGTGCCTTGAAAGACTCAAGGGAGGGAGTGAGGCGAAGGGACTGTCAGATGGAAATCCAAACCGTGGGGACAGAGAGCCTGAAGGCCCGACCGGAGATGGTGTGGCAATAAATTAAGAGAATCAATGGCGAGTGCATCAGTACTGACACTCCCTGCTGACCAGCACCATGACTATCACAGAGAAAGTGTTGTTTCTTACTCAAGCCTGACGTGCAGTTTGGTATCAAAGCTTTCTCCTGAGCAGTTGTTGAGCAAATCTGAATTGTGTTCTTTCCCTTGAAAGGAACTGAATTTTCCAGTCCCAAGATCACAACCAAGTCAATGCCAACTGCACATGTTCCAGCTGCACGCATCTCCTTCATGGTCACACAAGCCACCATCATGGCAACTAAAGGTCAACAGCACAGGTAGGAATGGACGAGTGATGATTATCACATCACAGTCACAATTTCTGACCCTCCATCTTGTGTGTGTGTTGTTAAAAATCACTGTCTATCCAGTGCCTTGGGACATCCTCCCAACGTGAAAAGCGCTTTACAAATGTAACTTGTTGTTGTTGTAACCTTGACTGAGAACCGTGTCGGGGCGATTGGCTCGGGGCCCAACACACAGAACACAAATGTCACCCTGGATATTTCCCAACGGTTCCTCCATTATTCTCTTAAAAATCGTCAGGAGAAAGTGAGCGCCTCAATCCTCTTTCCTCAAACACATCACTTTTCAAAAGCTTCACACGTTATTCTCAACTCACAAAACTCCAACCCACATGTGTGTCGCACTCTCAGTGTCCTTTTATACATCCTGTCTTCTTCTGATTGTCTCTCTCCTGATTATCACTCACGCCTTCAAGCAATATCCTACAGAAGACATCCCTGAGCCCAACAGTAGGACCTCCAGATTAGACGATTGCTGGTCCATAAACCCCGGTTATGTTGAGTTTCGGATCTCTAATTTGCATTTAGACTTTTCTCTAAAACGTCAACAGCAAAAGTCTAATCCGCAGCCAAAGCCCAATATCTGATCGTTCTTGCATTAAGGTTACAGTCAGAACGGAGGAAAATGATGGTGTTTGGCACACGCGGATACTGTCTCTTTTAAGACTGACTGTTTTGTTCTGTGGTTTTGCTCAGTTACACCCTGTGGAGCTGGCTACGCTGGGTCTTGTTTGCCGTCCTGCTTATTTCTCTGATTTCGGCCATTTACTGTTCAAAGAAAAGACACGGTGAGGATTATGTGTTTTTGTCGTTAATTAGTTAACAATAATCCTTTCTTATTAATCCTTAAAATAAAAAGTTTTACACAGCTGCAGTCGGAGGTTGGTACTTTTTCTGAGAAATTCAGAAATAATAATAATAATAATAATAATAATAATAATCCTTGCATTTGATATAGCGCTTTTCACGTCGGGAGGACGTCCCAAAGCGCTTCACAGAACACACTGTAAAGTGAATTGACTGTATATTTGTGGGCGAACGCGGCAGCCAATTGCGCACAGCAATGTCCCACAAACAGTCGTAGATTGAAAATGACCAATTTAATTATTGTTTTTAGTTTTGGAGGGATTATTATTAGGCGTGTGGAGTAAGGAAACTTGCCCAAGGTTTATCAGTAAAATATCAGTAAAATAAAACACACTCGTAAACTGATAAGTAAAATGCCCTTTTGATACACAGTCACATCAATAAAATCTCTGGATTAATTATTTGTTTTTTCAGCTGAACCCGAGCAACACCATAAGATCCTCACTGGGCATCCGACCTGGTCGGTGAGAAATCCGGATCACGTGGATTTGCAATGTTTATAGCTCATTATGGCTCATTATCAAAACGTCTCAAAGCACTTTACTTTGAGGTGTGCAACGCAGCAGTCATTACATGCACATCAAGGTCCCACACACAGGCATCGGCTGGTAAATAGCTGGAGAATCGTTGACCAGGACACGGAGAGAAACTGTCTTCTCTTAATGGAAAGATCACAGAGCCTTTGACGTTCAGCTGAACAAGTAGATGAGACCTCGGCTTAATGTCCTTATCTGAAGGACGACGACACTTCTGGAAACGCAGCTCCCTCCAGGATGTTACTAACTGTGCCAAACAGACACAGCCGCCGCTTCGATATTCCTCAATGTTGATATTATTCTTAAACAAAAATTAATGTTTGTTCTACTGAATCGTTCATGAAAACCTTGAATGTCTTTTCTATGAATTCCATATAATAAAAAGATACAACGACACCTGAATCAATGGCTGTGTACTTGCACATGTCCATCCGGCTGCTCCCAAAGTAACATATCTTACCCTATTCCCATCTCTGAGTCAGTTTCTTCATCAAATGTTAAATATCAGCCTTTTAATCGATTGGCGGATCACTTTTCCAGGGGTAACAATCCCTTCTAAATAATAATCATTTGCTCACTCAATCCACGACTGCCTGTGGGACGCTGCCGTGTGCAATTGGCTGCCGCGTTTCGCCCACAAAACATACAGTCAATTCACTTTACAGTGTATCCTGTGAAGCGCTTTGAGACGTCTCAAGGATGTGATAAGGCTCTGTATCAAATGCAAGGATTATTATTATTTTACCCATGAGCTTATAATAATAATACTAATCTTTGCATTTGGTATAGCGTCTTATCACTATGTTATTCCTGTGCCTAACCCAACCTCAGTATTGTATAGACCCTGACAATAGACTATAGACTATGATCAGCACATGCAACACATCTTATTTAGAAGCCTAACATGTGTCACACTCACTCACATGTCACACATGAGGAAAAGGGCCTGTTAACATGATTAAAAAAAAAGTCTTGAAAACTGTCAGGGACTCAAAGAGTTTGTGGCTGTAAGTGTGACGCAATTTATTTGCATGTCGACAGACACTATGTTTTTCATAATGATACGCAGAGAAGAAACCAGAACTTCCCTGTGTTGTCAATATATGTGGGATTTCAACATAATTGAGTTTGACAGAAATGGGTGGGACTGTATATAAATGCAAGGATTCTTATTATTAACTTTGTTTAAGTAAGTATATGCATATGTTTATGTAGGTATATTAATATGTGTGCTTGTCTTAGTGTGTGCACACGTGTGTTGGTGGCAGGGGAGGGGATCAAACTTTGGGTGACCCTTGGTCGTTGAGTGATCTTCATCAGGTCATTGCAAATTGTTAATAATAATACTAATAATCCTTGCATTTGATATAGTGCTTTTCACGTCGGGAGTCTTCCCAAAGCGCTTCACAGAACACACTGTAATCTGAATTGACTGTATATTTGTGGGCGAACGCGGCAGCCAATTGCGCACAGCAATGTCCCACAAACAGTCGTGGATTGAAAATGACCAATTTATTATTGTTTTTGGTTTTGGAGGGATTATTATTAGGCTCTGTGTGGAGTAAGGAAACTTGCCCAAGGTTTGGCCCTCACCTGCCGGGGATTGAACTCAGGTCTCTCACTTGCAAAGCGAGTGCTCTAACCACTGAGCTACAGGACTCCACTAATTTAAGGAAGTTTGTTCTTTCTTTCTGCATTTTTTAAAACCCAAAGATAGAAAGAAACGGCACTTTCGTGAGCTTGACTTCCTCTTCCCTTTAACACACAAGCTGCCTTTTCAGTAGGAAGCGATGAGAGCTGCCACACAACAGACGTTGGTCTCTTCGCTCCTGATGGACATCAGCTTGATTCTTCTCTTCACTTCTCTCGCAGGTGAGTGACACCCGGAGCTGAGCAGCCAGATGTTCTGATGGTTGAACTGGTTGCCAGTTTGAAAGCTGTTGTTAAAAATGTTTCCTTTTCTCTCCCTATCTCTCTCTATCTCTCCCTCTCTTTCTCTCTCAAAATTTTCCAACAATTGCTGAACAGTATTGAGATTTCGGTAAAGAAAAAAACTGGTAGTTTCATGACTTCCCGTTACTCACGGACACACTCTGATCTCCGGCCTGAGGTGTGCATCTTGTGAACGTTTCAAGTCTTTTTGACAAAATACAAGTTAGACGTTGCTTTGCAAACCTTGGTCTGAGCGCTGTTACTATCACTGAACATTCTCAGGATTTGACCAGTTTGAGATCGGTCCCAAATACAATGAGAACAACAAAAAATCGTCATTGTAAAATCAACCCTTTTTTTGGAGATGAGGTACAGATCAGCCACGATCTAATAGAAGGGCGAAACAGGCTCGGATGGACTGAATGGTCTCCTCCTGTTCCTGTGTAACACAGGAAGAAATGTAAAAATTTGTTGTTCATTTCTGCAAAACTGTCTAAAGAGCAAATTAACGCCTGTAACCCACGGTCGCTGTATTTATGGTGTGAATTTGTTCAACTCCTTGGGGGAAATTCACAGATTTTTCCCAACGACGATTATAATAATCCTTGCGTTCGGTATAGCGCCTGATCACGTCATCGGGACGTCTGCCTCAAAGCGCTCCACCGGATACACTGTAAAGTCGGTTGAATGTGTATATTTTTGGGGGAAAACTAAATAACAGAAAACGATGAAAAAGAAAAGAGAATTTGATGGGGCGCCAGAGATCAGCCTCGGGTGTGGTGGTCAGTTCCTCTTTCCCAGACCTGATACAGTACAAACAGCAATAACATCAGCGCCAGCCTCAGTGATCGATGCTTAAACCCCAATCACAGTGTATGGATAAGAGCAGTGGTGCACCAGTCTGTACACAGTGGGAATCTTTTACCGAAGGATGTGTTTGTGTTGAGCGGTTATGGTTCGTTTGATTCGTGACGTTTTGTCTCTGGTTTCAGACCTATTATGGGCAGAAGCTGAAGTAACAGGAGTTGTGGGACGAGCGATCAGAATAAACTGTCGATATGATGAACAGAAGTACTCGGGACACACAAAATATTGGTGTCGCGGGTATTATCGCTCCAGTTGTGAAGATGTAATTGATACAAAAGCCGTCAACGGACAACGAGGAAGATTCTCAATCACAGATAAGAGAGACGGGGTATTTACTGTAACTATGGAGAATCTCACCATGAGAGATGCAGGATGGTATAACTGTGGGATTGATCAGTTTGGCAGAGATACAATGGTTGCTGTAAAGGTACACATATCTGACGGTAAGATACCTGACTGTTGATTCTTATTTCAATGTGTAAAACTGTGAGCTGTCAGTCCAGCCAGGATAATACAACCTTTGCAGAAAGCTACACACATCTGACTGTACGTTAAACCATTCCCTTTAATGTGACTGATGCACTTCACTAACACAATGTGTAAACTCGGCGCATATTCAGCTCATAAGTCGAGTCCGATTCCGAGGAAAAGTGACTTCTCTCTTCTACGATGACCTGTAAAGGGATCGGATGCAGAAATTGGAATCTGTCGGCCTGTGACTGATTGCTTCTTTCCCCACAGAGTCTGTGTCTGTGCCTGTAATTAGGTTTGTATCAGCACTCACTGACTCATGTTCAGGAGGTCATGTCTCCATCTCCTGTGAGTCCATCAGTGGATCCCTTCCCATTCGGTATAAATGGTACAGAGAGACAGAGGCTGAAGCTTCAGAGATCTCTCACAGCAACAAACTAGACATACAATGCATCTCCACCGCCCAGTGTCCCCAATACTACTGCACAGCCTCAAATAGCAAAGGAACTGAATCCAGTGAAATGGTTGAAGAGTCGGTCTTACAGCTAATACAGGAAGCCTGCAATTGCTCAGTACCAATCAACATTCATGGAAAGTCCTTTATAAAGACACTGGAATTGCTCAATACACCTACTGTATATTTATTTGCCTATATGAGAACTGACTGAATTTAAAGCAGGGAACCTCTCCTGGTGTCCTGGCCAACAATCCCCAAATACAATTAAATGTCACGGCTGCTTGTGGGACATTGCTGTGCACAAAATAGCTGCTGGTTTTACCCAGAAGATAGCGAATCAACTGAGCAATTGTCCGCACTGAAGAAACTCACTCTATTTTGTCCGCTGCACTAAATGGGTGACCACTAACCAGTCCATGACAGGGAGGATGTCCCAAGGCACTGAACAGTCAGGGAAGGTTGAGCTGAAGGTTGGGATAAGGGAGTGTGGAGGGCACGGAGGGAAGAGGGTAGGAGGGTGACCGAAGGCGTGATCGAAGAGGAGGGTCTTGAGACGTGCCTTGAAAGACTCAAGGGAGGGAGTGAGGCGAAGGGACTGTCAGGTGGAATTCCAAACCGTGGGGACAGAGAGCCTGAAGGCCCAGAGATGGTGTGGCAATAAATTAAGAGAATCAATGGCGAGTGCATCAGTACTGACACTCCCTGCTGACCAGCACCATGACTATCACAGAGAAAGTGTTGTTTCTTACTCAAGCCTGACGTGCAGTTTGGTATCAAAGCTTTCTCCTGAGCAGTTGTTGAGCAAATCTGAATTGTGTTCTTTCCCTTGAAAGGATCTGAATTTTCCAGTCCCAAGATCAAAACCAAGTCAATGCCAACTGCACATGTTCCAGCTGCAAGCAACTCTTTCACCATCACAACTGAAGCCAAAACTGAAGGTGGATTGGGCAGGTAGGAATGGAATTATCACCTCATGTGTCAAACCCCGACATGTCAGCGGGTCTGGAAGGGGCAAACCGATCACTGAGAATATGGATTCGTCTCATTCCTCTACTTTTAACCCTGTAAACTAATGAATATGGTGGTGCTAAACCAACCATCTGATGGATAGGGTGATCCTAACTGGAGAAACAGTGGGAAAACTACTTTTCAATCTTTCAATGGTAAATTATGCACTTTTAGCTGATTAAACTCCAACACTTATCCCATTGGGGTCCACAGACCTCGTCTCTCGCCAACCGGCAGCTAATAATCTCTGGAACTGGATAAACAGGGTGGGTCACACCAGAGACAGACAGAGAGAGTGCACGTTCCATTGCTCCCACAGGGACATTTCCATGTGTAGGTGGCATTCTCTCAGCCTGGTTTGGATACCCTTAAACACGGTGCTGGGTTTCCGCATGTGTCAGACACGTGGCTGCCCCCCCAAAAAACACAAAAGATTCTCACCAGCCATTCTGACATTAAGGTTTGAAAGTTGCAAAACGAGCCCTCCTCATTGTGTTATATTTCACAAACTTGGCAAAGAGTTGGGCGCTTCTCGAAAAGCGTTCCCACTTCCTGTTCTCTGCTCAGTACGTTAATGTACATTGGTTACTGTTCACTGTCACACAAGCCACCATCATGGCAACTAAAGGTCAACAACACAGGTAGGAATGGACGAGTGATGATTATCACATCACAGTCACAATTTCTGACCCTCCATCTTGTGTGTGTGTTGTTAAAAATCATTGACTCTCCAGTGCCTTGGGACATCCTCCCAACGTGAGAAGCGCTTTACAAATATAACTTGTTGTTGTTGTAACCTTGACTGAGAACCGTGTCGGGGCGATTGGCTCGGGGCCCAACACACAGAACACAAATGTCACCCTGGATATTTCCCAACGGTTCCTCCATTATTCTCTTAAAAATCGTCAGGAGAAAGTGAGCGCCTCAATCCTCTTTCCTCAAACACATCACTTTTCAAAAGCTTCACACTTTATTCTCAACTCACAAAACTCCAACCCACATGTGTGTCGCACTCTCAGTGTCCTTTTATACATCCTGTCTTCTTCTGATTGTCTCTCTCCTGATTATCACTCACGCCTTCAAGCAATATCCTACAGAAGACATCCCTGAGCCCAACAGTAGGACCTCCAGATTAGACGATTGCTGGTCCATAAACCCCGGTTATGTTGAGTTTCGGATCTCTAATTTGCATTTAGACTTTTCTCTAAAACGTCAACAGCAAAAGTCTAATCCGCAGCCAAAGCCCAATATCTGATCGTTCTTGCATTAAGGTTACAGTCAGAACGGAGGAAAATGATGGTGTTTGGCACACGCGGATACTGTCTCTTTTAAGACTGACTGTTTTGTTCTGTGGTTTTGCTCAGTTACACCCTGTGGAGGAGGTTGGTACTTTTTCTGAGAAATTCAGAAATATCAGTAAAATAAAACACACTCGTAAACTGATAAGTAAAATGCCCTTTTGATACACAGTCACATCAATAAAATCTCTGGATTAATTATTTGTTTTTTCAGCTGAACCCGAGCAACACCATAAGATCCTCACTGGGCATCCGACCTGGTCGGTGAGAAATCCGGATCACGTGGATTTGCAATGTTTATAGCTCATTATGGCTCATTATCAAAACGTCTCAAAGCACTTTACTTTGAGGTGTGCAACGCAGCAGTCATTACATGCACATCAAGGTCCCACACACAGGCATCGGCTGGTAAATAGCTGGAGAATCGTTGACCAGGACACGGAGAGAAACTGTCTTCTCTTAATGGAAAGATCACAGAGCCTTTGACGTTCAGCTGAACAAGTAGATGAGACCTCGGCTTAATGTCCTTATCTGAAGGACGACGACACTTCTGGAAACGCAGCTCCCTCCAGGATGTTACTAACTGTGCCAAACAGACACAGCCGCCGCTTCGATATTCCTCAATGTTGATATTATTCTTAAACAAAAATTAATGTTTGTTCTACTGAATCGTTCATGAAAACCTTGAATGTCTTTTCTATGAATTCCATATAATAAAAAGATACAACGACACCTGAATCAATGGCTGTGTATTTGCACATGTCCATCCGGCTGCTCCCAAAGTAACATATCTTACCCTATTCCCATCTCTGAGTCAGTTTCTTCATCAAATGTTAATTATCAGCCTTTTAATCGATTGGCGGATCACTTTTCCAGGGGTAACAATCCCTTCTAAATAATAATCATTTGCTCACTCAATCCACGACTGCCTGTGGGACGCTGCCGTGTGCAATTGGCTGCCGCGTTTCGCCCACAAAACATACAGTCAATTCACTTTACAGTGTATCCTGTGAAGCGCTTTGAGACGTCTCAAGGATGTGATAAGGCTCTGTATCAAATGCAAGGATTATTATTATTTTACCCATGAGCTTATAATAATAATACTAATCTTTGCATTTGGTATAGCGTCTTATCACTATGTTATTCCTGTGCCTAACCCAACCTCAGTATTGTATAGACCCTGACAATAGACTATAGACTATGATCAGCACATGCAACACATCTTATTTAGAAGCCTAACATGTGTCACACTCACTCACATGTCACACATGAGGAAAAGGGCCTGTTAACATGATTAAAAAAAAAGTCTTGAAAACTGTCAGGGACTCAAAGAGTTTGTGGCTGTAAGTGTGACGCAATTTATTTGCATGTCGACAGACACTATGTTTTTCATAATGATACGCAGAGAAGAAACCAGAACTTCCCTGTGTTGTCAATATATGTGGGATTTCAACATAATTGAGTTTGACAGAAATGGGTGGGACTGTATATAAATGCAAGGATTCTTATTATTATCTTTGTTTATGTAAGTATATGTATATGTTTATGTATGTATATTAATATGTGTGCTTGTCTTAGTGTGTGCACACGTGTGTTGGTGGCAGGGGAGGGGATCAAACTTTGGGTGACCCTTGGTCGTTGAGTGATCTTCATCAGGTCATTGCAAATTGTTAATAATAATACTAATAATCCTTGCATTTGATATAGCGCTTTTCACGTCGGGAGGACTTCCCAAAGCGCTTCACAGAACACACTATAATCTGAATTGACTGTATATTTGTGGGCGAACGCGGCAGCCAATTGCGCACAGCAATGTCCCACAAACAGTCGTGGATTGAAAATGACCAATTTATTATTGTTTTTGGTTTTGGAGGGATTATTATTAGGCTCTGTGTGGAGTAAGGAAACTTGCCTGAGGTTTGGCCCTCACCTGCCGGGGATTGAACTCAGGTCTCTCACTTGCAAAGCGAGTGCTCTAACCACTGAGCTACAGGACTCCACTAATTTAAGGAAGTTTGTTCTTTCTTTCTGCATTTTTTAAAACCCAAAGATAGAAAGAAACGGCACTTTCGTGAGCTTGACTTCCTCTTCCCTTTAACACACAAGCTGCCTTTTCAGTAGGAAGCGATGAGAGCTGCCACACAACAGACGTTGGTCTCTTCGCTCCTGATGGACATCAGCTTGATTCTTCTCTTCACTTCTCTCGCAGGTGAGTGACACCCGGAGCTGAGCAGCCAGATGTTCTGATGGTTGAACTGGTTGCCAGTTTGAAAGCTGTTGTTAAAAATGTTTCCTTTTCTCTCCCTCTCCCTCTCTCTCCCTCTCTTTCTCTCTCAAAATTTTCCAACAATTGCTGAACAGTATTGAGATTTCGGTAAAGAAAAAAACTGGTAGTTTCATGACTTCCCGTTACTCACGGACACACTCTGATCTCCGGCCTGAGGTGTGCATCTTGTGAACGTTTCAAGTCTTTTCGACAAAATACAAGTTAGACGTTGCTTTGCAAACCTTGGTCTGAGCGCTGTTACTATCACTGAACATTCTCAGGATTTGACCAGTTTGAGATCGGTCCCAAATACAATAAGAACAACAAAAAAATCATTGTAAAATCAAGCCCTTTTTCTTGGAGATGAGGTACAGATCAGCCACAATCTAATAGAAGGGCGAAACAGGCTCGGATGGACTGAATGGTCTCCTCCTGTTCCTGTGTAACACAGGAAGAAATGTAAAAATTTGTTGTTCATTTCTGCAAAACTGTCTAAAGAGCAAATTAACGCCTGTAACCCACGGTCGCTGTATTTATGGTGTGAATTTGTTCAACTCCTTGGGGGAAATTCACAGATTTTTCCCAACGACGATTATAATAATCCTTGCGTTCGGTGTCGCGCCTGATCACGTCATCGGGACGTCTGCCTCAAAGCGCTCCACCGGATACACTGTAAAGTCGGTTGAATGTGTATATTTTTGGGGGAAAACTAAATAACAGAAAACGATGAAAAAGAAAAGAGAATTTGATGGGGCGCCAGAGATCAGCCTCGGGTGTGGTGGTCAGTTCCTCTTTCCCAGACCTGATACAGTACAAACAGCAATAACATCAGCGCCAGCCTCAGTGATCGATGCTTAAAGCCCAATCACAGTGTATGGATAAGAGCAGTGGTGCACCAGTCTGTACACAGTGGGAATCTTTTACCGAAGGATGTGTTTCTGTTGAGCGGTTGTGGTTCGTTTGATTCGTGACGTTTTGTCTCTGGTTTCAGACCTATTATGGGCAGAAGCTAAAGTAACAGGAGTTGTGGGACGAGCGATCAGAATAAACTGTCGATATGATAAAAAGACGTACTCGGGACACAGGAAATATTGGTGTCACGGGTATTATCGCTCCAGTTGTGAAGATGTAATTGATACAAAAGCCGTCAACGGACAACGAGGAAGATTCTCAATCACAGATAAGAGAGACGGGGTATTTACTGTAACTATGGAGAATCTCACCATGAGAGATGCAGGATGGTATAACTGTGGGATTGATAAGCCTGGCTTTGATACAATGGTTGCTGTAAAGTTACACATATCTGACGGTAAGATACCTGACTGTTGATTCTTATTTCAATGTGTAAAACTGTGAGCTGTCAGTCCAGCCAGGATAATACAACCTTTGCAGAAAGCTACACACATCTGACTGTACGTTAAACCATTCCCTTTAATGTGACTGATGCACTTCACTAACACAATGTGTAAACTCGGCGCATATTCAGCTCATAAGTCGAGTCCGATTCCGAGGGAAAGTGACTTCTCTCTTCTACGATGACCTGTAAAGGGATCGGATGCAGAAATTGGAATCTGTCGGCCTGTGACTGATTGCTTCTTTCCCCACAGAGTCTGTGTCTGTGCCTGTAATTAGGTTTGTATCAGCACTCACTGACTCATGTTCAGGAGGTCATGTCTCCATCTCCTGTGAGTCCATCAGTGGATCCCTTCCCATTCGGTATAAATGGTACAGAGAGACAGAGGCTGAAGCTTCAGAGATCTCTCACAGCAACAAACTAGACATACAATGCATCTCCACCGCCCAGTGTCCCCAATACTACTGCACAGCCTCAAATAGCAAAGGAACTGAATCCAGTGAAATGGTTGAAGAGTCGGTCTTACAGCTAATACAGGAAGCCTGCAATTGCTCAGTACCAATCAACATTCCTGGTAAGTCCTTTATAAAGACACTGGAATTGCTCAATACACCTACTGTATATTTATTTACCTATATGAGAACTGACTGAATTTAAAGCAGGGAACCTCTCCTGGTGTCCTGGCCAACAATCCCCAAATACAATTAAATGTCACGGCTGCTTGTGGGACATTGCTGTGCACAAAATAGCTGCTGGTTTTACCCAGAAGATAGCGACTCAACTGAGCAATTGACCGCACTGCAGAAACTCACTCTATTTTGTCCGCTGCGCTAAATGGGTGACCACTAACCAGTCCATGACAGGGACGATGTCCCAAGGCACTGAACAGTCAGGGAAGGTTGAGCTGAAGGTTGGGATAAGGGAGTGTGGAGGGCACGGAGGGAAGAGGGTAGGAGGGTGACCGAAGGCGTGATCGAAGAGGAGGGTCTTGAGACGTGCCTTGAAAGAGACAATGGAGGGAGTGAGGTGAAGGGACTGTCAGATGGAATTCCAAACCGTGGGGACAGAGAGCCTGAAGGCCCGGAGATGGTGTGGCAATAAATTAAGAGAATCAATGGCGAGTGCATCAGTACTGACACTCCCTGCTGACCAGCACCATGACTATCACAGAGAAAGTGTTGTTTCTTACTCAAGCCTGACGTGCAGTTTGGTATCAAAGCTTTCTCCTGAGCAGTTGTTGAGCAAATCTGAATTGTGTTCTTTCCCTTGAAAGGAACTGAATTTTCCAGTCCCGAGATCACAACCAAGTCAATGCCAACTGCACATGTTCCAGCTGCAAGCAACTCTTTCACCATCACAACTGAAGCCAAAACTGAAGGTGGATTGGGCAGGTAGGAATGGAATTATCACCTCATGTGTCAAACCCCGACATGTCAGCGGGTCTGGAAGGGGCAAACCGATCACTGAGAATATGGATTCGTCTCATTCCTCTACTTTTAACCCTGTAAACTAATGAATATGGTGGTGCTAAACCAACCATCTGATGGATAGGGTGATCCTAACTGGAGAAACAGTGGGAAAACTACTTTTCAATCTTTCAATGGTAAATTATGCACTTTTAGCTGATTAAACTCCAACACTTATCCCATTGGGGTCCACAGACCTCGTCTCTCGCCAACCGGCAGCTAATAATCTCTGGAACTGGATAAACAGGGTGGGTCACACCAGAGACAGACAGAGAGAGTGCACGTTCCATTGCTCCCACAGGGACATTTCCATGTGTAGGTGGCATTCTCTCAGCCTGGTTTGGATACCCTTAAACACGGTGCTGGGTTTCCGCATGTGTCAGACACGTGGCTGCCCCCCCAAAAAACACAAAAGATTCTCACCAGCCATTCTGACATTAAGGTTTGAAAGTTGCAAAACGAGCCCTCCTCATTGTGTTATATTTCACAAACTTGGCAAAGAGTTGGGCGCTTCTCGAAAAGCGTTCCCACTTCCTGTTCTCTGCTCCGCAGGTTACTGTACATTGTGCTGGGAGTGCTGGGGCTGCTGCTGATTGCAGGCATTCTGTCTGTACTTTTGCTCAGGAAGCAAAAGCAAAAGAAAAAGCACGGTAGGTGTCTGGCTCATTAACATTTAATTATTTATATTGACATTTATATTAATTATGTCATTGTTGTCAAGTGGCTGCCCAAAACATATACAGTTAATTCACTTTACAGTATATTCTGTGAAGCGCTTTGAGACGTCTCGAAGACGTGATAAGGCGCTTTATCAAATGCAAGGATTATTATTATTATTATTATTAGGAAGTGGATGATTCTTGCCAACATTTCTCCTCTGTTTAAGATCTCCGCCTTCCTGTTTCAGGTAAAAGAACGGTTGGCTCACGTGGAGCAGGGAATGGTGATGAGGTAAGACGTTTAATATACGCTTTATGACGCCAAGAAAAGTTAAAACTGATGTCCTGGGGTCTGTCTACAAGTGGATGTTAAAGAACCACTATTCAAAAAGAGACAGGAGTTTCTCCCCATGTTTTGGCCAACAATCCGCCAGCTTAACTGGTCATTCACGTCCCGGCTGTTTGTGGGACATTGTGTGCGCAGATTGTGAAGCGAGCGATTTGAGACAGTGACATTATAGACGCGATTTCAATCGCAAAATTATTACTCAGTTCTATGCAAGCGTGACTGAGCATTGCATTGACTGGTGAAATTAATTTCAGCTTGAAAGCAATATTACATACGCAACTGTGCAGAAGAGGCAAGCTCGTTCTGTGGCTGGGAGCAGCGAGGGAGCCACATTTACTGGAGATGCCGACATCAATTACGCAGAAGTGCAGTTAGTTCAGAGATCGGCAGAGAGTGGAACACCAGCCACGCTCTCACCTGACACTGGCAACACACCATTTACAGCAATATCATGGTTCAAAATCCACCGTCGCAGGACAGAAAGGAAAATTGGAATCGGTTGGAATCAACAGAATATGCTACAGTTGCACATTAGCAGCAAGAATAGTGATGGGTATGTGTGTGTGGTGGGGGAGAGGGAATGCAACCCATGATGTGCTATTGATCACAAGTCGCAATTTTCGCTATATTGATGCATCGCGATGTGGGGCAGGAGTAGCTCACAATGCCTTTATTCCCATTAGCCGTTTTTGGCTCCAGTAAAATGCGCAGGGCTTTATGCGGCAATCCTTTTATGTTATTTTTGTCGGACGTCCAGAGATGCTGCACTATTTGTGTCCAAACTGTCCACAAAAAAAAACATCACCCTGATGGGATTTCCTCTGTCTGGCTGAGCAGGTAGACACATGCTGCGGGATTTCCTCTGGCTCCAATTAAACAACTCAGGGGATCCCATGTGTGTGACCGGCATTGCCTAATGTAACGCTGCGCTGAATGTTTACGCCTTTCGCTGAGTTAAATAAAAGTCTCAACTTCTTGACTTTCAGTGTTCATTTGCCTCAATAGTTGGGGAAGTGGAGCTGTGGGCGGAGCCACCACAACAAGCTGTCCCTGATATTAACACACACACCGTTCACATCTTAGTGTCATGTGTCCCATTGCGTTAGTTCTGAGGACATAGTTGTCACAAAAATACAAACGTGTTCAATCGATGACAAGAAAGAAAGCCAATCACATACAGGTGCCTCTCTGGAAATAGATTATCAGGATTTAACAGGAATATCCATGTCCAGATGGCATATATGAAGCATCGAGATGGGGTCATGCTTGTATCATACACCCGGCTGCTTACTGTGATGGTTTTCTGTGTGTTAGAAACCCGGCTGATCACGGTGATGGGTTTCTGTGTGTCAGAAACCCGGCTGATCACGGTTATGAACTTCTACATTTGTCGTAACTAATACCCCCGAGAGTTCCAATGGAACACAGGTCACATTCCCAATGTGAACAAATGGTTATATTTATTTAAGGACATATATAATTCACCATCTTTACACATTATCGACTGTAATTTTGCAAACTGTTGACTGTTAAGTACTGTATTACATAACACTCTGACTATGCACATTCTGAACAGACTTGGCTAAAAAATCAAGCAGTATTACCTGGGGCCTAGAGAAAGGAAATGTGACAAGTGTCCAGCAAAGCATCAAGAAAAGGTGAGATTGCTCCCCACTGAGCCAGGCTGACACCTTAATGTGACATGTGATTACAAGGCTGAAAGAGCTCAGAGATAAGCAAGCATTAAGTTAAAGGGAATTTGGAGTTCTGGAGCGTAGTGGTTAGAGCACTTGCCTCGCAAGGAAGAGGACCCAGTTTTGATTCCCAGGTGGGACGAAACCTAGGGCAAGTTTCCTTACTCCACACGCTGTTTACCTAGCAGTTGGTAGGAACCCAGTTAATTGGCAAATCGCTTTTCGGGAGTAAGGAACCCCTCCAAAAACTATAATAATCATTTTGTCACTCAATCCACGACTGTTTGTGGGACACTGCTGTGTGCATTGGCTGCCGAGTTTTGCCCACAGAATACGCAGTCAATTCATTTTACAGTATATCCTGTGAAGTGCTTTGGGATATCTCAACGACATGATGAGGCGCTGTATCAAATGCAAGGATTATCATTATTTTCGACAGTGTCCGTCACTGATTTCGACTGATCAAATGTCTTTGGAGGCTGGAAAAACTTGATGGTGGCGTATGTTGTGTTGGTGTCCGAGCCAACTGGACATTCGTCTCCACTCTCCAACAACGTTTCCCGGCCAAACTGTACTTCTGCGTATGTGATGTTGTCATCTCCACCAAATAAAGGCGAGGCTCCCTCACTGTCCCTGACCACCGAGTGGGCCTGTCTCTTCTCCACATCATCGTATGTGACATTGAATTCAGACTCCCTTAAACACTGAAATAAAGTACAGCCGTTAACGAGGCCTTACAGGAGGTCTCGTGATCATCACTGACACACCGACAAACAAGCAGACAATGAATTTAACAGTAAAACCCTACTATCAGGCTCTTACTTGACTGTCACGAAGAGCCTTGTGTGCTGTGCCCAATCCGAGCTGCATTTTACCTGAAAAACAATAAGTTTACCCCACGTGAAGGGCGCTGTATAAACGCAAGTTGTTTTTGTTGTTATAATGTTATTGGTGAAAAGAGCATTTTTTTTCTAATCACACGTTGTGTGAATAGAGGAGTGACACAACATTAAAAAATGCACATGTTTGATTTGTATCAATCATATAATCACCCATGGGAGAGCAATCCATTTAGCCCTGTCTTTTCCCCACATCCTGTATATGCATTCCTTTTTACAATATATGAAGCCTCCCGGCCTGCTCCCACTCTGCCCAATGTCTGAGCTCTATCACAACTCCAGTTTAGGGGCAAAGATATTCTGTTGGTAAGTAAACACTAATAATAATAATAATAATTCTTGCATTTGATATAGCGCCTTATCACGTCGTCAAGACGTCTCAAAGTGCTTCACACTATATACTCTAAAGTGAATTGACTGTGTATTTCGTGAGCAAAACGCAGGCAAAACGTTGAGAGATTTAAAAACCTACCATGCTTTTTCAAAAGAACAGACAGAACACAGAGCATTAGCAGTGGTCCCAGAACTCCCAGTGCAATGTATGGAGAACTGCAGAGCAAAGAAACAGGAAGTAGTCAGTAAGTACACTGTGTCAAAAGGCTCAACTCTTTACTCCATTTGTAGAAGGTTAGAACGATTGGAAGGAAATGTTTGTAGAAAAATACTATTTATAACTCTGCAACAAGACGCAGAACCCGATAAAAAGCTTTCACACGTGCTGATTACAATCCTTGCTTTTGATGTACCGCCACCATTACTCAGAAGCTCTCAGCTGACATTTCCGGTCCAATTCATTCTATTTCAAATGACTGATGAAATTGTCATTGCCTCCTCCCGCCCCCACAGCTATTAAAGAACATTTTATCTGTGGTACGAGTTCTTTGACCTACCCAATTCTAAGAAAGTAAGTTTCATACCTGCTGCTTTCACATTTGGATTCTTTGTCTTGTGGCCTTGTTGAGTAAGCAATGGTCTGTTGTCTTATAGTTGTGGGATGTCCAGTGGTGGGGCTGGATATTGGGGGGCTTGTGGTTTGCGGGCTTGAGGTTTGGGGGCTTGAAGTTTGGGGGCTTGAGGTTTGGGGGCTTGAGGTTTGGGGGCTTGAAGTTTGGGGGCTTGAGGTTTCGGGGCTTATGGTTGAGGGGCTGGATGTTGGCAGACTGGTTGCTGTGGAGTTGTTTTGGGGGGGATTGATTGGTGTGAGGCTGGATAATGGAGTTGAAAGCTGTTCGTAAAGATAGCAGTTTCCTATTAAGACAAAGCAACACATTTCAGTTTCACTGGTAACTATTATTCTAACAATAATCCTTGCATTTGATATAGCGCCTTATCATGTCATTGAGACATCTCAAGGTGCTTCACAGAATATATTGTAAAGTGGAGTAACTATGTATTTTGTTGGCCAAACGTAATAATTCTATCCAGCGCCTTGGGACGTCCTCCTGACGTGAAAGGCTCTATACAAATGTAATCTTGTTGTTGTTGTTGTTGTTGTTGCTGTGTTACAAAAACAAAAAGCCACTGGTGTTTGATTTAATCTCCGTTCCCGAACAAATGCCTGAATACACTGAGTCACCACATTTAATTTTCTCTGTGATTTCCAGCTCAGTGGTGCCAGGTCGGGACGCTGTTGATTTGAGGACCCTGGTTCTTCCTCACAATGGCTCAGAGAGTTAGTGGTGCCAAGGCAATGGTAGCCAAACATTAAAATGGGGGGGGGGGGACATGACCAAAAAGCTATCAATGAGGGCCAGAGAAAGAGAGAGGGAGGAGTACGTTGGAGATGAAGAGTCAAACATTTACACAAATGTTTCACTTCCTTTTTCACTGTAACAAACCTATATCTGAGAGAGGTGATAAGGAGGATTGCGGCTCATTTTGAATATAAACAGGCTTGTTGGGCTGAATGGCCCATTTCCATGCAATATTCACTGCAATGAAAATAATAATAATCCTTGCATTTGATATAGCGTCTTATCACGTTATTGTAAAGTGGAGTGACTGTGTATTTTGTTTGCCAAACGTAATAATTCTATGTAACGACTGTTTCCATTGGATATAGTTTGACATCTAGTACCTGTTAGTTTGCAGTGCTCTGAGACGCTATCCTACGTGAAAAGTGCTATATAACAAACAACAACAGTAACAACAACTTGCATATATACAGCATCCTTCAGGTGGGTATCGTCTCAGCTGCGAAGAGAGGGGGTGGGGGCAGGGGTTGACAGCAGGCAAAGGCAAAGGCCAAGAGGAAAGTCTTCAGGTGAAGATGGGCAAAGAGGAGGAGAGATGGAAGGATTGATGCAGGGAGTTCAAGAGATTCGGGGCATAGTAACTGAAAGCATGGCCGCGACGTGCAAAAGACCAGAGCCAGCTAAGCGAAGGCGGGGGTTAGTGCAGTGAGGCGTGAGCAGACCAGAGACAGGAAGGTGCCACTTCCCTTTTAATGCAAGTTATTGTTGAGTCGTGTAACCTTGTCATCGACAAAATAATTCACAGTTAACTGTTTCCCAAGCAGTAAGATGAATTGATCTTATAACTCGTTTTCCTTTGTAAAAACAGAATCATTATTTTGTGAAGTTTAAAATCTAGTTGTCACAAATTCTAATTTTCCTTGAGTTTTTTGTGACAGAATGTTTCACTTCCTATTTCACAGGAACAAATTTAGAAACTTTCAATTCTCTTTTTCTACAATTAGCCTCTTTTCTACAGATAGTATTTTAATTGATCTTTTAAACGAGACCCAAAATTTATTGTCTCTTATACTGTTAGTATTGTCTGTGAAAACCTAACCTTAAAACTCTACACCACATTTTGCAGTAAAAAAGAAAGCATTATCATACTGTTACTGTATTATTAATGAAAGAAAGCAATATTATTACTATTATTTCACCATTACTATTTTTATTACCCATTTTTAAGTTTATGAAAATGTAACCTGAACACTTTACATCACATTTTTGCTGCAAAAGAAAAGTTCAATTTTAAAAGCAGAAATAAAATGACGTTCCGGTAATTGTTTAAACTGCCGGAGTAATAATAATAATAATCCTGGCAAACATCTCAAAACACTTCACGGAATATTCTGTAAAATGAATTGACTGAACATTTTGTTGGTGAACAGTGGCAGCTAATCACACACAGCAAAAACTACAGAGAATGGGGAACGGGGTGGGGGTTGGGGGCAAAGGCAGCTAATTGGGACTGAAAGGTTTGCTCTTTGAAAGAACCGGCACAGATACAATGAGCCAAATGGATACCTTCTGTGCTGTAAGTTTCTATGGTTCTGTAGTAGTGGTAAAACCCAGTTCAGGTTGTCACTCACCTGAGAGAGAAGAATAGAGAAGAATCACAATGGCCAATGTTTTCTTTGGGGTGAAGAGTAGATCAACTTGGTTTGCAGAGGCCAACGGAATGAGAATTGGAGGCACCGAAAATGGCAGGAACATGATTAGCTCTGTCCTTGTCTTCAGATATCAATTTCAGAGTTAAGCTCAGGAACTGGCAGTAGCTCACAGTAGACTATTGAGCATTCATGTGATCTAGATGATCTCTTCCTGTATATTTCAGAAAATGAAACCAAGCTGGTTATATTCGGCTACAATTTATTTTCAGGTGTCAGCCAGGTGTCCAACCCATGTCTGACACATGCGGAAACCCATCACCATAATCAGCCGGGTGTCTGACACACGCACAAATCCATCATCGTGCTTCACGGCATTCGAACTAGACAGAGATCATGTATCCCACCTGCATGTGGAAATCCCAGAAAGTATTAGGTGCAGGGAGGCACCTGTATGTGACTGACTTTCTTTCTTGTCATCCATTGCTCATATGTGTATCAACTAAATCCTCAGAACTAGCACAACGGTACATGTGACACTAAGATTTCCCATGTGAACGGTGTGTGTGTTAATATCAGGGACAGCTTGTTGTGGTGGCTCCGCCCACAGCTCCACTTCCCCAACTATTGAGGCAAATGAACACTGAAAGTCAAGAAGTTGAGACTTTTATTCAACTCAGCGAAAGGCGTAAACATTCAGCGCAGCGTTACATTAGGCAATGCCGGTCACACACATGGGATCCCCTGAGTTGTTTAATTGGAGCCAGAGGAAATCCCGCAGCATGTGTCTACCTGCTCAGCCAGACAGAGGAAATCCCATCAGGGTGATGTTTTTTTTTGTGGACAGTTTGGACACAAATAGTGCAGCATCTCTGAACGTCCGACAAAAATAACATAAAAGGATTGCCGCATAAAGCCCTGCGCATTTTACTGGAGCCAAAAACGGCTAATGGGAATAAAGGCATTGTGAGCTACTCCTGCCCCACATCGCGATGCATCAATATAGCGAAAATTGCGACTTGTGATCAATAGCACATCATGGGTTGCATTCCCTCTCCCCCACCACACACACATACCCATCACTATTCTTGCTGCTAATGTGCAACTGTAGCATATTCTGTTGATTCCAACCGATTCCAATTTTCCTTTCTGTCCTGCGACGGTGGATTTTGAACCATGATATTGCTGTAAATGGTGGTGTTGCCAGTGTCAGGTGAGAGCGTGGCTGGTGTTCCACTCTCTGCCGATCTCTGAACTAACTGCACTTCTGCGTAATTGATGTCGGCATCTCCAGTAAATGTGGCTCCCTCGCTGCTCCCAGCCACAGAACGAGCTTGCCTCTTCTGCACAGTTGCGTATGTAATATTGCTTTCAAGCTGAAATTAATTTCACCAGTCAATGCAATGCTCAGTCACGCTTGCATAGAACTGAGTAATAATTTTGCGATTGAAATCGCGTCTATAATGTCACTGTCTCAAATCGCTCGCTTCACAATCTGCGCACACAATGTCCCACAAACAGCCGGGACGTGAATGACCAGTTAAGCTGGCGGATTGTTGGCCAAAACATGGGGAGAAACTCCTGTCTCTTTTTGAATAGTGGTTCTTTAACATCCACTTGTAGACAGACCCCAGGACATCAGTTTTAACTTTTCTTGGCGTCATAAAGCGTATATTAAACGTCTTACCTCATCACCATTCCCTGCTCCACGTGAGCCAACCGTTCTTTTACCTGAAACAGGAAGGCGGAGATCTTAAACAGAGGAGAAATGTTGGCAAGAATCATCCACTTCCTAATAATAATAATAATAATAATCCTTGCATTTGATAAAGCGCCTTATCACGTCTTCGAGACGTCTCAAAGCGCTTCACAGAATATACTGTAAAGTGAATTAACTGTATATGTTTTGGGCAGCCACTTGACAACAATGACATAATTAATATAAATGTCAATATAAATAATTAAATGTTAATGAGCCAGACACCTACCGTGCTTTTTCTTTTGCTTTTGCTTCCTGAGCAAAAGTACAGACAGAATGCCTGCAATCAGCAGCAGCCCCAGCACTCCCAGCACAATGTACAGTAACCTGCGGAGCAGAGAACAGGAAGTGGGAACGCTTTTCGAGAAGCGCCCAACTCTTTGCCAAGTTTGTGAAATATAACACAATGAGGAGGGCTCGTTTTGCAACTTTCAAACCTTAATGTCAGAATGGCTGGTGAGAATCTTTTGTGTTTTTTGGGGGGGCAGCCACGTGTCTGACACATGCGGAAACCCAGCACCGTGTTTAAGGGTATCCAAACCAGGCTGAGAGAATGCCACCTACACATGGAAATGTCCCTATGGGAGTAATGGAATGTGCACTCTCTCTCTCTCTCTCTGTCTCTGGAATGACGCACCCTGTTTATCCAATTCCAGAGATTATTAGCTGCCAGTTGGCGAGAGACGAGGTTTGTGGTAAATATTGGAGTTTAATCAGCTAAAAGTGCATAATTTACCACTGAAAGTACTGAAAGGCAGTTTTCCCACTGTTTCTCCAGTTAGGATCACCCTATCCATCAGATGGTTGGTTTAGGACCACGCTATTCATTAGTTTACAGGGTTAAAAGTAGATGAGTGAGAAGAATCCATGCTCTCAGTGATCGGTTTGCCCCTTCAAGACTCGCTGACATGCCAGGGCCAGACACATGTGGTGATAGTTCCATTCCTACCTGTACTGTTCACCTTCAGTTGCCGTGAAGGTGGCTTGTGTGACAGTGGAGGAGATGCTTGCAGCTGGAACATGTGCAGTTGATGTTGGCTTGGTTGTGATCTCGGGACAGGAATATTTATGTCCTTTCAAGGGAAAGAACACAATTCAGATTTACTCAATAGCTGCTCAGGAGAAAGCTTTGATACCAAACTGCACCTCAGGCTTGAAAAACAGACAACACTTTCTCTGTGATTGTGACCATATTGGTCAGCACGGGACATTAGTACTAATGCACTCGCCATTTATACTGTTAATTTACTGTCCCACCACCGGCCTTCAGCCTCTCTGCCCCCAACCTTTGGAACTCCATACCACAATCCCTTTGCCTCACTCCCTCCCTTGCCTCCGTCAAGGCATGTCTCAAGAATCTCCTCTTCCATCGCACCTTCAGTCACCCTCCTACCCCTACCCTCCACCCCTCCTGATCCCAGGCTCCTGCTTGGCTCCAAATCTCTGACTGTCCAGTGCCTTGGGACGAACTCCCGATGTGAAGGTGGTGTGTAAATGTCATCTGTGGTTGATCTTGTTATTTCAAAGTTTCAGAATTTTCTCTCGAGAATCAATTAAATTACCCCCCCAAATCTGAGACCAGAACAAGTCTGGCTAGAAATTGACTTTAGCTCATTGGCCTTAGCTCTATGATCCTCTCAACGATTAAGGTCTGGGATGTTGTGCTCACAAACAGAGCAGGGCTGAGCCACAATGTGTGTGAAACTGGAGGTCAGGCTCACTGACCCGCTGCTGCTGCTCAATATTATTACTCTTAAGTTTGTGGAAGGTGTGCATTAGGCAGGATAATCACCAAAATAAAACGTGGCAAATTTAAATAATAATAATAATAATAATCCTTGCATTTGATATAGCGCTTTTCACGTCTGGAAGACGTCCCAAAGCGCTTCACAGAACACACTGTAAAGTGAATTGACTGTATATTTGTGGACAAAGGCGGCAGCCAATTGCGCACAGCAATTTGGTTAACACTGTTGGTTAACAAACAAGTGGAATCTCAGCGCGTGAAATCCAAGTGCAAAATGTACAGTGTAGACAATTTCTCAGTTGATTGTGTAGCTTATGGGTGAAACGCACCTGCTATTTTGTGCACAGCAATGTCTCACAAGCAGCCATGAAGTGTAATCATATTTGGGGATTGGTGGCCAGGACACCAGGAGAGGCTCCCTGCTTTAAATTCAGTCAGTTCTCATATAGGTAAATAAATATACAGTAGATATATTAGGCAATTCCAGTGTCTTTATAAAGGAGCACTTACCAGGAATGTTGATTTGTACGGAGCAACTGCAGGCTGTCTGTACAGGTTGTAAGACTGAGACTTCAACATTTTCACTGGATTGTTTTCCTTTGCTATTTGAGGCTGTGCAGTAGTACTGGTGACACTGGGCGGTGGAGATGCATTGTATGTCTAGTTTGTTGCTGTGAGAGATCTCTAAAGCTTCATTCTCTGTCTCTCTGTACCATTCATACTGAATGGGAAGGGATCCATTGATGGTCTCACAGGAGATGGAGACATAACCTTCCGAACATGAGGCAGTGGGTGCTGATAAAAATCTAATTACAGGCATAGACACGGGCGCTGTGGGGAAAGAAGCAATCAGTCACAGGCTGACAGATTCCAATTTCTGCAACGGTACTCTTTACAGGTGGCCATAGAAGAGAGAAATAACTTTTCATGTAATCTGACTTGTCTTAAATTAGAAAGAGCTTCTTCTGCTTTCAAATAGCGTCATTGGATCTTTAACATTCATCTGAACAAGGAGATCCAACTGTGATTTAACCTCTCATCCAAAGGACTGCAATTTCGATACTGCAGCACTCCCCACAGTGTCATCCTGGGGGTTTAGCCCAGACAGTGAGCTCAAAGCCCCAATATTGAGCTGGAAGCCGTAACCATCTGACCCAGAAGTGAGAGTGCAACTAACAGAAGTGCTGAGGAGCTGGACACTTGCTGAGTTTATACATTGTTCGCAAAATTTATCAGTCAAATGAAAATAGTTTAAAGTGTGGTCAGATATGAGTAGCTTTACACAAACATTATATTGTCCTGAATACTCTCACATACAAGTTTTACACATTAAAATAAGAATCAATAGCTCAGACAGCTTACCGTCAGATATGTGTAGTTTTACAGCAAACATTCGATCGTTGGCAAGCTTATCAATACCACACCAATACCATCCTGTATCTCTCGTGTTGAGATTCTTCATAGTTACAGTAAATACCCCGTCTCTGGCGTTATCTACGATTGAGAAATTTCCTCGTTGTCCATTGTCGGCTCTTGTATCAATTACAACTTTACAAGTGGAGCGAAAGTGCCCCCGACACCAATATTTCCTGTGTCGCGAGTACGTCTGCTTACCATATCGACAGTCTATTGTGATCGCTCGTCCCACAACTCCTGTTACTTCAGCTTCTGCCCATAATCCACCTGAATCTATAGACAAAATGTCACAAATCGAACTATAACTGCTTAATACAAGCGCATCCTTCAGTAAAAGATTCCCAAATGTGTACAGACTGTGTGCACCACTGCTCTTATCCATACAGTTAAATGTCTTGTGTATTGTGATTGGGGTTTAAGCATTGATCACTGAGGCTGGGCACAGCTGTTAAAAGTCAATTCACTTTACAATATATTCTGTGAAGCGCTTTGAGATGTCTAGAAGACATGATAAGGTGCTATATCAAATGCAAGGATTCTTATTATTATTGTATTGCAGTTTAAGCACTCCCGAGATGCTGCTGGTGTGACGGTTGCTATATAAATGCAAGTTGTTGTTCTGCATCTAGTTGAGGAGGAGGCACTAACAGTGACAACCAAAGCTGATCTCAAATTGGTCAAATACTGAGACCAAGGATTGCAAAGTAACTTATAACTTGTATTTTGAGAACAAAGGTTGCATTAAAACTGCTGCTCAGTTCAGCCAATACATCGGCCAGTGGGTGTTGTTGAAAATATAGTACCATCGATCCACATCAAATAGTTTTACTTTCATTGTTTATTATTACAGAAGAGGTGCGTGTCCATTTGATACGTGTACAGTAAAGTTGCATTTTTCCTGCTGAGTCTTAGACAAAATTTTTTAATTGTTTCTATTTAGTAATAAACTAGTTTATCACAACAAACATTTCAAAGGTTCATTTGTAACAAGTTATTGCGGAGAAAGACTTACAGACACGAGCCACAACGTAAACCTGGAGGTTGATGAGACTCGGAACATCTGGCTGCTCAGCTCCGGGTGTCACTCACCTGCGAGAGAAGTGAAGAGAAGAATCAAGCTGATGTCCATCAGGAGCGAAGAGAACAACGTCTGCTGTGTGGCAGCTCTCATCGCTTCCTACTGAAAAGGCAGCTTGAGCGTTAAAAGAAAGAGCAAGTCAAGCTCACCGAAGCACCATTTCTTTCTACTGTTGAGTTGTATACCACATTTCGTCTTCAAAACTCTGAAAGAAAGAACTTCCTGATTTAATTTGCAACTGACTGGACCTGAATCACTCAAAGAGGAAGTTTGAGATGAGGTTTGTTCCCTTGCTCCGCACCAACGCATGCGTGCATATATTAAGACGCGCGCACACATTAATATCCATACGTTCACATACATATACAATCCTACCCAACAGTCCTGGTTTTCTCTGCATATTATCACCAAAACCGTATAGTGTCTGTCAATATATTTTTGGTAATGATGTGCAGAGATGCTCCAGCACACTTATATAATATACTTATATCATATAATATAATATGATATACTTATATTATATACTTATGCACTTGTAACCTAACGTTTTAAGTCCCTAACAGTATTAAAATCAAATTAAAGATAAACATTGGTGTTTATCAATTGGTGTTTATATGTAAGCACAAGAATTTGCAGGGGAAAATTAGTCCCGGCTTTTACCTCCTCAACATTCACTTCATGACTAATTCATCTTATTTTGTCAAGCTCCCTTGAGGCTCTTTCTTTCACACGTATAAGTGCACGTTGGTGTTGCAACTGTCTTTACACAACACTGAGGATGGGTTAGGCACATGGGGCTCACGGGTAAAAAGGCTGACATTTGACGTTTGATGAAGAAACTGACTCAGAGATGGTGAGCAATGGGGAGGAGCGTAAGATTTGTTACTTTGGGAGCGGCCGGGATGGACATGTGCAAACTCATGGGTAAAATATATAACAATCCTTGCATTTGATATAGCACCTTATCACATCTTCGAGACGTCTCAAGGCGCTTCACAGGATATACTATAAAGTGAGTTGACTGTAGGTTGCGTGGGCGAAACGCGGCAGCCAATTGCGCACGGCAGCGTCCCACACAAAGCAGTCGTGGGATCCTTCCCTCACTCCCTCCCCTCCCTCATCCTCCCTCATCCTTCCCTCACTCCCCTCCCTCATCCTCCCTCATCCTTCCCTCACTCCCCTCCCTCATCCTTCCCCTCCCTCATCCTTCCCCTCCCTCATCCTTCCCCTCCCTCATCCTTCCCCTCCCTCATCCTTCCCCTCCCTCATCCTTCCCCTCCCTCATCCTTCCCCTCCCTCATCCTTCCCTCCTCCCCTCCCTCATCCTTCCCCTCCCTCATCCTTCCCTCCCTCCCTCCTCATCCTTCCTTCCCTCACTCCCCTCCCACATCCTTCCTTCCCTCATCCTTCCCTCCCTCATCCTTCCCTCCCTCATCCTTCCTCCCTCATCCTTCCCTCACTCCCCTCCCTCATCCTTTCCCCTCCCTCATCCTTCCCTCCCTCCCCTCCTCATCCTTCCCTCCTCCCCTCCTCATCCTTCCCTCCCTCCCCTCCCTCATCCTTCCCTCCCTCCCCTCCCTCATCCTTCCCTCACTCCCCTCCCTCATCCTTCCCTCACTCCCCTCCCTCATCCTTCCCTCACTCCCCTCCCTCATCCTTCCCTCCCTCGTCCTCCCCTCCCTCGCTCCCCTGCCCCATCTCCCTCCACTCCTTCTCCGCACCCCTCCCTCCCTCCCTCCCTCCGTCGCTTCCACTTACTTTCCCTCTCCTTCTCGGCCGGGCGCCAGCGGTTGTGAGCGAGTAGTAGTCGAAGTTGTTGTTGTGGTGGCGGCGGCGGCGGGTGTCGCTGCCGCTGCTGTTCCAACCGCCACTGACTGAACTGTCAGGCGCGAGCGAACTACAGGGGCGGGAACTACAGCTCCCGGCAGGCTTAGCGCCCAGGCTGGGGGGGGGGGGGGCGTGGGCGAGGCAGGGGCGGCGGCGCCATTTCCGGTTCCGGCGGCAGGACGGCCGAGAGTGTTTTTCCTGTGGTGTCTGTCGCTCGCTCGCGCCCGTCTCCCTTTTTTTCGAACAGTAACCGCCGCGGCTCGAGCGAGTGAGCGAGGGGAGGGCGGGAAAAAGCCCCCCCTCACCCACCACCCCCTCCCCACACACACACACACACACACCGAAGCGCGAGTGACGGGAGAGAGAGAGAGAGAGAGAGAATTGTCCGCTTCTTCGAGGGACTCCGGCGCCGCTTTCTTCTTCTTCTCCTCCTCCTCCTCCTCCTTCTCGTCGTCGCTTTGTGAAGGATAAAAGCCTCTTTTTTTTTGAGGGGAGGGGACGGATGTGGTGAGAGAAGAAGAAGACGACGACGCCGCCGCCGCCTTCTGAGGTGGGGAAGAGAGAACGAGGGGGGAAGTGCGGGAAAGGCCATCCTTGGGCCCCGCCCGCGCGCGCTTCTTTTTTTTCTTTCTTTTTCTTTTGGCGAGTGTGAGGTGAGGCGGGAGGAGGAGGAGGAGGAGACGGTGGGGCGGGAAGGAGGAGGAGGAGGAGGAGGAAGAAGAAGAAGAAAAAAAAAGGATGCGAGGGTCGAGGCCTGAGGCCTAAAAACCGTTGGGTGTCCGTCGCCACAGAGAGAGAGAGAGAGAGAGAAAGGGTTTCTTCTCCTCCTTCTTCTTCTTCTTCTTCTCCTCGTTTTTTTTTCTCTCTCACTCTCACCCTCACACACCCACCCACCCCACCCCGGACGCCACCATGGGCTGCACCATGAGCGCCGAGGACAAGGCGGCGGTGGAGAGGAGCAAAATGATCGATCGGAACCTGCGGGAGGACGGCGAGAAATCGTCTCGGGAAGTCAAACTTCTGCTGCTGGGTAAGGGGATTCTTTTTCATATATATATATATCAATGCCCTGGATCTTCCGTTCCCCCTTTCCCCATCACCCAGGTCCATCCTTCCCCCACTCCCCCCCCCCCCCATCTTTCGCCCACGCAATCCACCAGTCAACTCCACTTCACCACAGTACATTCCGTGAAGCGCTCGTGAGACGTCTCAACCTGTTGTGATAATGCGCTCTGTCAGACGCGAGCATCATTATTATTGTGTACATATTATCTCTTGAGACACGAAAAAGGCATTGTATCAAGTGCGACGATTATTATTGTTGTTGTCATCACTCGTCCCCCCCCCCCCCCACCCATCCCCTCCTGTTAGCAAATAATATCTCAGGATTCATTACATAGTTCGGGACACGGCATGTCAAGTGACTGCCAGGAAGGTGAAATGAATAGATCCTGGTCTTCTTTGGCCCAGCAACTTCTTGTGTTCTTTAGCCCTAGGTCCAGTTTCCAGGTCCAGTTCTTGGGCTCCCCCTTTCCCAGGTACATGGCTACAAAGCCCCCACCCCCACACCGACCTCCAGTTGACTGTTGACTAACGCATCCCATAGTTGACATACAAAAGGAACTCTGAATGCTGCAGATCTGAAGTACATGCAGAAAATGCTGGAAATTATCACGTGAATCTGTGGCTGAAAAGTGCCTCATAAATATTTTGGTGCATTACCCTTTTTTTCACAATCCGTTCACATCTGAAATGTGTTTTGATCGAACTGTGGATTTCCAGCACTTTCTGTTTTAACATTATGCCAAGTTCAGTACAATTTGGGAATCAGGCATTTTTTTAGCCAGTGACTAATTGTGGTAAACCTGGAACTATAGCTGTACCCACTGAAAACAGACCAGCTTGCAAATGCAAAGTTGCTTTTCTATAAAAGTCTCTCAAAATGTTAGATGCAGGCAAGGTATTTTGAGGGAATGTCCACTGAGAGGGGAATCTGGATAGTGTTTTCTCCTCTGTTAACTTGAAATATCCCCAGATTTCAAGAAGATCATAGGAAGTGAGTTGGGATTGTATCAAAATGGATCAGATTCATATGTCAGTGCATTTGGGTACTAATTGAGGAAAATTTGAAGATACAGTAGTGAAATATAGACATTTAACCAGTTGTGGGAAACTGACTAATGAATCCTTTTTGTTACTGATGGGTGTGGTTTATCTGAGGGCTGTAGACCAATCGACCCCGTAGTAGTTAACCACCTTTTAAGGGTTTAAAACTCTTCCCTCAACCTAGTTACAGTTGTATCCTAACTTTTAAACAAAGTTCAAGCTTTGAGTGAGTGGGATTTGGGTGGCACTGTTGATGCTAGTGAAATGAAGGCCTGTTACTGTGCTGTGGACTCTGCAGTTCCAATCTCCGAAGGTGACTCGAGTGGACTTGCTCCATTGCTCCAGTTTCCTAAACATGTCCGCTGAAGAAATCTTAAGTGAGACAATAGTTTGACATTAAAATGGAGGATTGAAAGGGGATGTGGTAGCTCCCTTCAGTTGCTGCCTGCTGATGCCTTTGCTGGAGGTAAATATAGTATGTGATGCAATCAGTGGAATGTAAGCTAAAGTAGTTTAGTGAGAAATAACACTGCTCTACATTGGATTTTATTCGTGTAGCTTCCTTCCTTTCTGTTTGTTTTCCTGTCTGCAGTACAGTTATTTCTCTCATAATACTCTACCATATGATTCTTGTAAGCAACATTATCAGTGTTTCGTTGTGAAACTACAATCACTCCATGCTTCCCTTTTAAATTGTTATGTTTGCACCATGTTAGGCTCTGTCTGGGGACAGCAAGAGTTATGTTTACGATTGTTCTCCTTTCTGTTCCATTGTTGGGAATCGATTACGTGCCGAGATCCATGAGCTACAGTCCTAAACCTGCCAAATACACAGTGATTCTCCAGTACAAATCATGCAATTTATGCAATCTTTTCCACAGGTGAAAACAATCAGTGTGGAGCCTTTTTCCAAAACAAACCAAATAGTATTTTTTATTGCCCGTTTGATTGAAAGGGGTTGCTTATCTGGTAGATGATTATTTCATGAAAATGGGTCCTATCCACTCTTAAGGCAAACTGACATTCCTAGGTTTTTGCTCACACTCAACTACAGTGATGTATGTTGTGAAAATGAGCTAAGTGTTTCTTAGCTTACATCGTCCCATGGTTGTTAAAGTTGTTGATTTTCAGCCAAGTTAGTGGAAAATGAATCCTTACAAGAAAATATCTCCTGCAATGTTGGGAATATGCAGTACTATTATTGTACATTACAGAGATGGAGGAATAATGTACTCTGCACACATGTAGAGTAATTTGCTGCGATTGGCACAGGGCTCAAGTGTTGAAAGTTTTATGGGGCCTTTGTAGGTAGTAAATAACTGGCAGTAAGCACTTGCTTCCTCTGCAGAAAGCAATTGCAATATGTGCAGGAAAACAAATAAGTATGGTGGAAACGCAGTGTCACCTGGCTCCCATTTTGCTTGTGTTATCAGTATCTCCAAGTCCAAAAGAGACCAGGCTATTGGCATGGAATTAAATCTTAGCTCATTGTCCACCATTACATTTGGCAAGCTTTTTGAGGTGTTTTTACATGAAAGATGCTAAGTAAATGCAAATTACTGTAAAGCTAGTCGCTTCAGTCTGCAAACTGTTTCTCCAATGCTATCAGGTCCTTAATTGAAGTAAAAGGAAATTGAAGGAATTTTCAAATTATAAATCTCAAATTTTGGCATGATTCAAGGCCTGTTAAGAGTCCAGTAGGTATGTAAATTAGTGGGCCCACATACTGATCAAGCATGTGCAGAACTTTTAAAATCATCCTTTGTTTTGGGGCCAGCTGTTTTGGAAAATCCGTTGACTGCAGCCAGCAAAGCATCTCACTAAAATTTGTTGATTTAATCTGTTAAAGATGAAAATGATGCATTCTGAAGTATGATTTGGAAACCCAAGGAGGCCTGGTAGAATTGGAGAACTTTTCTTTGCAAAGCATTGAAACAAAAAAAGAGTTGAATGGGAATGGTAAATCGAGTAACTTGTGATTTCCTATGGAATATATGTACCCTTGGTAAAAATAATGGGTTTAAAACAAATTATGCACCAATATCTTATGTCTATATTAATAATTTATGACATTAAAATGTTGAATATATTTGTGTGACATGGTTTTTACTCCTTTGGAAAATTTTACTTTGTATCCCTGTCAACTCAGATTTTTTACATTGCAGGGTACAGCCTCAATTATAACTTTCATGGTGCTAGTTTACATTTTCAAAGAGTTTGAGTTATTTTTGAGTTAAAAGTAGACAAAAATTTAAATTCGTGGAAGACACGTTTGCAGGACTATGGGGAGAGCGTGAGGGAGTGGGATTGATTTGGATAGCACTTTTAAAAGAGCCAGCACAGACACGATGGGTCCCAATTGTTGGACGTGGTAAAGCAGTCTCTCATTTATTCAGGACATTTGGTCTCTTAAAATCAGCAGTACCTCCAGGAAAGTGCTTCTCTTGTTACTTACCTGACAGACTTCGAATACTTAAAATGTCTACAGCCTCGTTAAACTGGTGTCCACTTCTTAAGGCTTGGTAAAACTGCAAAACACAATTTAAGAGCAGTGCATTCATTTAATGCATTTGTTATGGTTGTACTTTGGGAGCAATTGTAATGAACTGCTCAAATTAGATTTATTTTTATTTTGTTTTCAGATACTCCTCAAATTTAAATAAATCCTTTCCTTAGAGCAAAGGCATATTTAATGTGAGAGACAGCATGTTATTAAAGTGTAGAATATTTTCAGTTTTTGGGCAACACCAACACAAACATTGAATATTGATCCTGTGCCAGTGGTGTGGTAAACTTTTCAAAAATGCAAACTACAGTAAAACTCACATAAATCATATCAGTCGGGACCGTTACACTTCATATGACTTGCGTGAAGTTTATAGGCAAACGTGTATAAGTCTCATTTTATACCACTAACACATAACAATAAACAAGTACTTTGTTTCCTCCTCTTATTTGGTCAAGACATTGTTTCCAGCACTTGTTTGAAGCGTAACACTGCAGCAGCAAGTGCATTACAAGTTAGGAGGTGATTTGCATGGTATTTAGGATTATTTGGGACCAAGAAACCATTAAGATTTAACCGTTTTTCCAATTTATAAAATACAGCTAGTATTTTAACAAACCTAAAAGTTTTTTGGTTGGAAACTGAATGGGACTTGGGCACGTGTACTGTTTAGGAGATTATACAATTTATAAATGGACGACTCAAGTTTTATTGTAATGTCAAGTTTAACTTGCAGTTTGTTTCAAATGGCAGGGCTAAGGCCGACGACGCTGTTGCAAAGTAAATAAAAGCCTTTTTAGCAAGAAATGATGATGAATAATTTAGTAAAAAGGTGGCACTTTATGAAACGAGTCCTGCTGTTGTTTCAATCGTGATGCTCTCTTCCTGTTGGCATATTGCATGCTGTGAACAGTAAGCACATATTTACTGTGATATTGGTACATTACGCCACCATGCACACTGTAAGCTTACAATTATAATCCTATATGATTGATGGGCAATAGGAGACCTGATTCGATGCTTTCAGATTAATTTTTCAGAGAATATCACGACTGCTTGACAATCGGAGCCCATTTTTTGTGCTCCCGAAGCTTTGGACTTGTTTGGGTTCCAGCACTGAACTCAGCAAGGCAGCAGAACTGATAATGTTGTGATGGCTTTATCATGTACACAGTGATGGCATTGTCTCCATTGCCAGACACGCTGCAACCTGTGAATGCAGGAATAGGTATTTTACATAACTGGCACAATATTTTCGCCCACAAAATATACAGGCAATTCACTTTACAATATATTCTGTGAAGCATTTTGAGACATCTTGGAGATGCAATAAGGCGCTATATCAAATACGAGGATTATTATTATAATAAACGTAGTGCCACTCAATTGTTGGGTAACTTTCACTTTTCTTATTTCACCATGGATTTCTCAAAATTATCGTTGAGAGGAAACTTCTGATGAAATTTAAAAGGGTTAATGTGATATAGTTCCTCTTATTTTGTGCTGAAAGTGAACTTAGCAACAAAAAAGATATGTTAGCGAATGCTCCCTAAGGGTTTAAATGAAGGCATGCCTGCTCAGAGCATTTTGTAGCCAAGTGATAAATTTTTTATTTTTAAAAAAAAGCTATAAGTATTACACATTTGATAGGATTGTTTGACTGCTTTGAGCTGTAATTTCAAAATGGTACTCCTGGTAATGTTTGGGAGTGGAAAAAGCCAATTATTACATCAAATTAAGTAATTTAATTTTGATGTCTGGAAAATAAATTGGAAATTTAAAAACTGGTAGCAATTTCATGAAAACTTGTTGATTTCTACTGCTCTATACTAATCTAGCTTTGTATGTCTGGAATAAATGCAGCTAATACCACAGGAATGTGACTAAGTCTGCTCAAAACTTCACAATATGTTCTCATCAGACAACAGACATTTCCTTCTATAACTGATAAGGACTGGTCAGTTTATTGCCCATAGCAGGGTTTATTTTATTACAGTATTCATATTTAAATACAGAAGTACAAAGTGACTCTTCAAAATCAGGAAGTGTTCTGAGCTTTAATCAGCAGATGGTCGGCCAAGTCACTGCATGTTTCCTATAATTATGGATAAGTATCCAATGCCCAGTTTGCATGAGTATTTCATTCTAGATACTCTAATTTCATTAGAGCTATTGCCTAGTGCCAAGCTATTGGAAGGGCTGAGGATACATGAATATCATGAAAAAAGTCATTTTTTTAAACAGTATATGGCATGCCAGTGAAACATATTTTCCTTCATTATTATTCCAGCGCTTAGGTCTTCACGGACTTGTGTATTTAACTTGCCAATAGTTGTACTGCTTTATTTTGGGTTCCTCTGGGGTTATGTACGTGTTGTTTCATATAATATTCTATATGCTGCAGATTTAGCTCAGCAGCTTCTCATGAGCAGGAACAAATTCCCTCTGCAACTACCTCAGGCTTGATCATAAGGATCGAGTGAAAGGCTGCTTGTCAAAATGAATGTTTTGGGATTTTATCGATGAACTCGTGAGGGAAGTGTATGCTATTGTACAATGTGACCTTGTGCTCTGTTGACCTTGAGGAAACTGGGGAAATGTTTGTGAATGCTACCAATGCATTTGATATAGTGCCTTATCATGTCGCTTCTAAAGTAGATTGACTGTATTTTGTGGGTGAAACTCGGCAGCCAATCATGCACAGCAATGTCCCACAAACACCCACGGAGTGAGTGACTGGTTTTATTTGGGGGATTGTTGGCCAATACACCGGGAGAAGCTCTGTTCTCTTTTTAAATAGAGCTATGGGATCTTTTAACGTCCACCTGAACAGGCAGATGGAACCTCGGTTTAATGTCTTACCCAAACGATAGCGATCAGACATCTATGGAAACTTAGCAATTGGTTATAAGTTATGACTTGTTACTAAAAGGCAAATACAGTACAACAAGTTGTCAAAGTTAAGCAGAAAATGAAGCATGTGCTTGTGAAACAAACATTACCGGAGTCTTTGCATATGATTCAGTGTAAAGCAAAGGCATGCAGGGATCTGGACACTTTTGGCCATGACAGCTTGCTGATTTATTATAAATCTTCGCCTACTGCATCCATCTCTGACTCTGCTCAGGACGTGAACTGCAGAAATTATGAGATTGTGTGGTTTACGTTTATAATAACACTGTGTCCTTGTTATAAACACCATACATTATCATCATTTGTGCTAGCTCTCAATCCAGCAACTTCCATCTCCCATCTGGACCTTTGCCCAGTCCACGCCTTTACAGTCTACACTACTTACAGATTGTTCAGTTTACTTTAGAAGTTACTTAGGATCCATGTGCTTTAATTAAATCCTTTATTCTGATTTAACATTGCACCAAATGGACCCAAAACATCTTAATTTGTTTTTGAATAAATTCTGCGAAATCTGCTTCCACTTATGTTTACACCACTCACAAACACTGCTTGGCACTGGCTGCGATATTAAGTCCTGCACACTCTGAATCCTGTGTTTCTTGGCTTTGAGGGAGGTGCAGTGTTCCATGTGACCTTGAATGTCAAAACCGCCCGAGTTTAAAATTGGTTTCAAATTTAACCTAAATGCAGATCACAAACCTTAATCTTAATACAAGAGGTACAATTCCCCATCTGTTTGAAAATATCAGTTCCTGATAACAATCCAAGAGCGACCTTTTTGCCTGAAGGATTTTTAATATCTGACGGATTGTGACTTCATAAGCTGCGTTGATGTGGTAAATGGAAAATATTCTTGGCCCAGAAAGATTTAAGGCACATTGGGTGGATTTTTATATGGATGTGCGTATGTAATATAAAATCATTGCCCATAAAATGGACTGCACACAATGTCAGTATTTTATTTGCTCTGTTATAAAATGTCATTAAAAAATTAAATGTCAGTGAGGGTAATAACTTGGCAATTCCTTTTTGCTAGTGTTTTCTACTCAATGTAGATCTTCTACATCATTTGATAGGGGATGTTTTACTGCTACTCGGTGATATTTGAAATTAAAGCTGTGGTACATTGTAGCTGGTCAATCTAGTGATGACCTTAACAAAATAATAATAATCCTTGCATTTGATACAGTGCCTTACTTTGCATTTTTCGAGATGTCTCAAAGCACTTCACAGAATATACTGTAAAATGAATTGACTGTATATTTTGTGGGCAGAATGCGGCAGCCAATTGCACACAGCAGTGTCCCACAAACAGTTGTGAATTGAGTGACCACATTATTAATGTTTTTTGTAAAATAAGGGAAAAGTGATCCGCCAATCGACTAACAACCGGGATCCTACTTACTGCTAGGTAAATCGAGGCATGTGAAGTAAGGAAAGTTGCCTGAAATGTTGGTTTGTTATTGACAGAAGTAAAGAATCTTTTAGCAAAAAAATTGTTTACATGTAGTCTATCATTGCTACAAATGGAAGCAAACCACATTGTTCCCAAACAGAGAAACTGAATTGGGAGGTATACATTTGTGTTGCGGGTTATGTAATAGTCACTATATGAATACAACTTTCTTTCTTTGCAGGTGCTGGTGAATCTGGGAAAAGTACAATTGTGAAACAAATGAAGTGAGTCTGAAACTGCTTAGCAATTTCCTTTTAGCAATTTTTGATCTAGACTTTCTGTATTGAGTTCAGCATTAAGTGGACACTTGTAATGTACCGGATAAATGTCTAGCTATAGATTAAATGTGATATTACCATACTTGGATTCTGTATTGATTTATGCAGGTACCGAAACTACAGGCAAAGAGCAAGGTTGGGATGGTTAACTCCTCCTCCTATGTTGTTAGTTTATCATCTACTTTGTTCTTATGACTTGAGTCTTTCTTAAACTACTTGGGGAGGTTTTTCCAGGAGCTAAAGCACATCAGATGTAACAGAGTTTAATTTATTTGCCTTTCAATTGGCCTACAATACAAGGATGTGAAGTTCAGCAATAAAGTGTGAGTGCTGGCTGTGGTGATTTCTTGACTGAAGTACTTTCTGTACTTCAGTCAGCCTTTTTTTTCGAATCATTCCTTCTTTCGGGTTCTAGATGTGAGACTTTTTTTAAAAGTTGGTTTCAACAATGAATTGGAAGCACTTGTCCTTGAATTTTGGTGTCAAGGGTTAGAGATAGGGTTATGGTTAAATCAAACTAGTTATTCAATTGTTGTTTTTGTATCTTGGCTACCTCAGTAAACCCTCAGGTCTTACACTTTGTGTCTTATCCAAAACTTAGAGCTTACGATGGGCATTTGGGTGTTTAGTGTGTATCTTCTAGAAGATAGATTTCAATCCATCTTGTATCCTTTTCCTTTCCCAAGTACAGTAAGCAGGTTACAATTGTAAACTTGGCTTCTCTCTTTCACAGAATTATTCATGAGGATGGATATTCTGAGGAGGAATGTAAACAGTATAAAGCTGTGGTTTACAGCAATACCATTCAGTCCATCATTGCTATAATCAGGGCCATGGGGCGGTTGAAGATTGACTTTGGAGATCCAACAAGAGCGGTGAGTACACAAAATTGATGGTTGCATAAATAGATTGCTGCAAAATCTAGGGATACAATCCTTCATACTGAGTCAAAGTTACTCCCCAGTTAACCAATAGAATAAACATTTGCAAGTATTAAATCATCCATCTCAACATTATTGCAAAAATATTTTGCCCACAGCTCATGATACAAACATTGCTTGTGCCAAATCATTATCGGTGGTATAAATGTGTAATGTGTACCAGTACTACAATTTGGCCCATTATAGCGCAGATTCAGTTAGCTGCGTGCGTGAGCAGCCCACTTACTCACTAAAGTAGCCAACTTCTAGGTCATTAGGTCACCTCAGATATGAATGCATTTGCACACATTGAATGGGATTTTACAGATCCCAACCACCACATTAAAACAGGCCTCCACTGTATTTTGTGTTTCTTTTTCTCCACTGTATACTGTTATTTTGAACCACTTCACAATCCTGAGAGTTACTTGCTTTTGATATAGGATGATGCACGCCAGTTATTTGTACTTGCCGGGGCAGCAGAGGAAGGAATCATGACGTCAGAACTTGCAGGAGTCATTAAACGGTTATGGAATGATGGTGGGGTTCAGGCCTGTTTCAGTAGATCCAGAGAATATCAGCTGAATGATTCTGCCTCCTAGTAAGTATGGTTTTTAATAATCTCGAAAGTGGTGTATCTTTTACACCGATTTATAGATTTGGTTTCTGAAGTTTGGTGTTGTTCACCGGGGGTTGTAGCAGTTTGGGGCAGTTTGTTAGATTCACTAACTCATTTATTTCCTTTAGTTATTTGAATGATCTGGATAGAATATCCCATCAGAGTTACATTCCAACTCAACAAGATGTCCTGCGAACCAGAGTCAAAACTACAGGCATAGTGGAGACGCACTTCACCTTCAAGGATTTATACTTCAAGTAAGTAATGTTTAATCACAAGTCCGTGTACAACTACCTATTTGCAATCCCATGTAGTTGTTTGAAGGAACCAAAATATTTGCACTGTCACTATTTGTAATGCTGAAAGGCACCGCTCAATGTGTTTTGACGCTATTGGAGTATGACTGTGCCTGAAAACAGTAGCAGTTGATTCAGTAACCAGTGGATATTTTACTTCAATATTTTATTAAAAGTTGTGATCTTGCAATTTCCGCAAAGTTGAATGAAATGTCACGTGCAACAGTACTGTTTGAGGAAGTGCTCTCAAATTAAAAATATTTGAGTATATTTGTCTTGATTCAGAATGTCCTTGACGTTTGTGTTCCCCATTTAGGCTCTGGTGGGTGCTGATGGGTCAGGGTTAAGTTTAACATCATATTCCTTAAGGAAATGAATATTACATTTTAAAAAGCTTTTGTATTTATTGATTAAACCCATTTGGTTTGGATTGATGAGACTGAGATGCAGATTGACCACATTAAGTGCACGAGAATTCTAAATTATTTGTGATGGATTACAATGTACAGATGTTTTTACTGAACTATTTAGTAATTCCTTTCCATGTCAGAGAAAGGGAGGCACCTGTCTGCTTCTTCTTTGTGCTGAGTTTACTGTGGGTTGATTAGTTAAAATGCCGCCTGAGGTTAATGATTTGTTGTGTGCATTATCCATTTATCTCAGTGTCACTCTGATTTTCTAGGGGTAGTTTCCGAAGTGTTGATGATGTGAATCTTTTGCGAATGAGACTTGTGATTCGCGTGCCAGATGGTTAATTTGTGAGAAAATATGCAGTGTACAGCGATGTAATCTGTGTTCAGTGTCATGTGTAAAGTGAATATGTGCATAGCTATTTGCCTCAAGCATTGTTTCCATCATTAAGTTGCTGCTTTTATCAGAATGTGTATATGGGTGTAAGATTTCTGGGATCATTCAACAGTAACATTTAAGCTTGTGATTTAACAAAATTGGAGGAAAATCGTAACTGGGCATTTACTTTCTTCTGAGATGAATTTTAGATGAATTCTTCTGAAATGAGATTTAGCAGTACGTGAAGCAAAGGAGGTGTAAAATAGGTGTAGTGCCAAGATCCATCCGTTTTAAGCCTGATTGAATGAAAGTAATTTGAATTGTGGAATACTTTTGTAAAATGTATGTGTAGCAGGACACAATGCACGCAACAATCTCTAATGCTTTATTTCTTTAGGGAATCATTAAAGCCAAACGGGACCTTGAGGCTGCCACATTGTATACACGCTTACTGTTGGGGAGAGCGCGGGGGAGTGGGACTAGTTTGGACAGCTCTTTCAAAGAGCCGACATGACACGATGGGCCGAATGCCTTCCTTCTGTGCTGCTTGATTCTATGTTCATTTTTGATATTTGACAAAACATTGACCTTCGGCATCACAGCTTTCGAGTTGCTTGTTTTAGAGTATGTTTTTTTTTCTTAAGGATGTTTGATGTGGGTGGACAGAGGTCAGAACGTAAAAAATGGATCCACTGCTTCGAAGGCGTGACTGCAATAATATTCTGTGTTGCATTGAGTGATTACGATCTGGTACTTGCTGAGGATGAGGAAATGGTATGTACATTCTGTATTTTTTTTCATTGTTTGGTAGTAGGTTAGGAGGCCAAGGTTTCTTAAAACGGTAGCTCAGAACTGTCTGGGATTCTTAGCACAGTTATTTATTACTATTTCTGCCAGTTTTGCAATTTGTACTCTTAAATAGTTGATAGTAGATAAATATTGTTTTCTATTAAATTCTATTTTGTTTCAAGCTGTTCAGCAACTTTTTTTTCTTTGTTTTGTTTCCTGCAAAATATTTTTCACTGAACTCCCAGATACCGGTGCTTGGCACAGACAATAATATGTGCTTTAATGTTTCTGAAAATTCCTGTAGGATCTTGTGTAGAGTGTGTTTGTGTGTTCTAGTGCACTTTCTAGGCTGTTTGCTCATGTATTTTTAATTCGCTTGTACATTTTTAGGGCATTTTGTCAAGGCACTAGTTTTTCTTTGTAAAGTTAAACGTTGCTGCGCCATGAGGATTGTCATTTCTATAATCTCGTTTGGATTCATGGAGTCCTACCATTTGGGGTAGATGCTGTACAGAGCTGGTTGTAGTTTTTATGGGTCAGGTAGCTCCGGGTTGGCTCCTAAACTGCTCTGAAATGCCTGCCAGCTTCCAGTTAAATCAATTGAAACTCTTCACAATGCCTTCATCCCTGCTGTGTCTACATCCACCAGAACAGTTCATGAGGATCTGGTGACCTGGAATGGAGAATTTGAATAATTTAAAATATTTGTGAGTTTAAATTAGTGATTGACTGAGGTAGTGGGAAGGAGGGAGAAATGTCCATTTAATTCGAGAGTAAAATTAGAATTATGTTTTTTTTACAGAATCGAATGCATGAGAGCATGAAGCTTTTCGATAGCATCTGCAACAACAAGTGGTTTACCGACACGTCCATTATCCTGTTCCTGAACAAAAAGGATCTGTTTGAAGAAAAGATCAAGAGAAGTCCTTTGACCATTTGTTACCCAGAATATACAGGTAAATCACCGGTGAGGGATTGACAGAAAATGAACAATGGCATTGTAAAAGCATTAGCGTGTTATCTGAGGGCTGAGAGACCTTGGTGCCTGGTAGTATCGTTCTGTGTGTATTATATCGAAGCACAAAGTGTTCTGCAGAAATTGACAGCAAAAGGAAGTTGAAACTTAATTAACGGAGACATTTGAAACTTCCTGCAATGATATGGGGTGCCATTTTCATTGAATAATTTGGCTTTTATGTACTGCGGATGTAATACACTGCTAATTAAGCAACAAGTGCACATAAGACAAGATGAACTTTTTTTGTATTGTACATTAGTGTAGAAGGTACTTTTCTTCCTCTTCCATTTGGATGCATTGTGATTATGGCTTTGGGTCACAGTGACCTGGCTGTACAGGAGGGGAAGCCGTTGGTAACAGAGCAACGGCTGTGCGAGAACAGTGCATTGTGACGTGGGCGTGGGACACTCGAGATGCACGAAGCAGCAACCTGAAGTGAACTATGTTCTTTCACTAAATTACACTTTGATGTAACTGAGAAGTTAGCAGTTGGCTGAAGTTATACGTAAATCTAGTGTGGAAAGAAACCTATTAATATCCAGAGTACAGATGTACACTGAATCAGAGTGTAACTCTTTTGCAAGATGTTTGTTGCAAAAGACTTACATTGTTCCCTCCCTTACTGTGGTGCTGTCTTGCTCTGAATCACTACCAGTTGGTGAGAATCTAGATCAGATCAATGTAAGAAGTCCAGACACTAACAATAATTTCACTTGCATCAAACTAATCATGACCATTGGCACACCTCCCTTACCTTCTGTACTTTGTGTGTAGTTGGCCACTCTTATTGAAGCTTTGTTCTTTTTCCATTGCTGCTGCCAAATTAAGGCTTATTTTATTTCTGTTTGCCCCGCCCCGGTAAACCATCCCCCCGCTTCTGAACAGGATCCAACACGTACGAGGAAGCTGCAGCTTATATCCAGTGCCAATTTGAAGACCTGAACAGACGAAAAGAGACCAAGGAGATTTACACCCACTTCACATGTGCCACTGATACCAAGAATGTGCAGTTTGTGTTTGATGCAGTGACGGATGTCATCATCAAGAATAACTTGAAGGAGTGTGGATTGTACTAGGATTGTCCAGAGGGAACATTCAGGTGAGAATAAGGCCTCACTGGTTCATGAGCTAGAGTTGGAGACCTTTGATACAAATGGTTTACTCTTTGGTCACTTTTTTTTGTAAAAAGAAAACCTTGTAGGTTTGAGCAAACATGCTCTTGTGAACAAAACAGAGAGTAATGATAACATTTGATGGCAAGAATTACATAAATTTTCTGTTTTCTTGCTTTCAGGCTTTTGTTAACAGAAGGGATCCTGCGGCAGATCCTTTTGTTCCCTGATTAATGCTGGTCGTCGCGTGAGGCGGCATGGTTGAAAAGGCGTGGCTGAAGTCGTTCGTGTGGGAGGCTGCATGCACGATACTTGTATTCATTACTAAATATGTATTATGAGCATTTTTAAACTAGTTGCATTGTAGGCTGAAAGCAGCAGGTACACACGATGTACGTGTTGAAACTCAGCGTTGGTTCAAACAGTTTCCAACACACCTTTGATTTTATCTCGCGTTCCTCTTTTTGCCTTCTAAACGTTACGTATCAAATTAAGTTGAATCCTACGCTGCCTTCGGTTTGGTTGACCAAAATGTGATGACATCCGTATGACCATTTTTTTTGTTTTGCAAGATATTTCACTGCATTTTCTTAAAGTGCACCTGTTAGGTATTTTTAAACTTTCTAGCGTTATGAATTGTTGAAACTTGCTGCCGTATTTAGTCACCGTCATTCCAGTTGCCTAAGGGATGTTTGTGCTGACATGAAATTCAGGGATTATGTTCAATCTCATATTTCTTATCATGCAAGGAGAGTTTTTTAAAATAAAAATCCCACATCGCTTATACGAGGGGTAGATTGGTGAACCCAGAATCCAACCAGAAAAAGCAAGCCTACTAATTTGTGTTGACTAACAAATTCCAAGGTGAGCTCAGTTGTTCAGTGAAGTGTCCAATTATTGATCAGTTAAAATTCCCAGCCTACAGGGACCTGTAAACTTCTCAATCTTGTGTTTATCCCACAGTGATGGTTTGAGAAGCTAATTTATCACTGGGACTTCACGTGCTGTCTGCTGTACAATTTGTCAAGTTGCAAGATGGACTGTGGCTAAATTGTCATTCTAGGAACGATAGTGATAGGAGATTTCAATGCAGCTTGATCCAATTCAATGAATCATATTCAGTGCCTGTATTGGTAAATGTATAACGGGGCAGAACTTCCCCATGGTTTACAATGGGGAGGAAACTACTTCATAAGAAATTAAGTATAAAAGAATGGACCTCTCACTCTGGCCTTTACCTTAGCTCTTTCTCCAAGTGCTATCTCAATTAGTTGTATCAGGCACAAATCTACTATGCTTTAATACTTAAAAGAGTATCTGTCCTGATATTTCCCACTCTGTTTCAGCATTGATTACTGTTAAAAGGTTGCTTTGCTTTCCACATCATTCACCAATGAAGAGGTTCACAATCACCGAGCCTTTTTAAGTCAAACTGAAATGAACAGGAGAGTGCCTGAGCTCAGCTTGTCAGCGATTTTTCACAAATATAATCTTGTAAATGTTGGTTGGGTAACTGGGAAAGCCAGTACTTCTGGGGAGTATGAAATTTGAGACTGAATAGTATTAATACAGGTGTGCCAAAAGCATGTTTTTAAAACGGGACCTATGAATTGCTGGTATTAATCAAACGGTTTTAAACAAAGTTTTGACATAGTGCCAAGTTGTAATTAAAAAGTGCCACGGGATACAGGGAGTCAAAGATGGAACTAAAAGCTTTTGATGGCTGTTCCCCTTACTGTTTGTTCATACAAATTGTGGACTAAAATGGCAGTAAAATGTTTACAGCCTTTTTTTTGCTGGTTTACAGTGTAAGTGTATTACTGCACCAGTGTTGGAGAAATCTGCGCTGCTGCTGAGAATTTGAACGAATGTTTGTGCTGTAGTCTTATGACTACAAATAGAATTTGGTGACACCAAAAGCAGTGCCGTGCTGTTTCCCACTCATAGCTTTAACGGCTAACTTTCATTTTCGCTGATCTTTGTATTCCGCGCATTGACCAGTCCACTCTTTCGAGATCTATTTGTAAAAATTGGGAGGAGGCGTTCAGCTTCTGTTCGTTGATCAGGTAGAGATTCCTCCCACTCCTAAGTGTTTCAGTCAACATTGAATCGCGCTCTCCCTTCCTCCTGTTAAACAGCCAGTTGTCATGGCTAAAGACCTGACACCATGTCACCCGTTCTATTGCACCTGAGAAGCCACCTGGGATCTAAAGATGAAGAAAACTAGGAGTATTAACGGCTTTTAATGGTATAGAATTTCCCCACCTCGTCAGTTGGTAATTCTGCCAGTACTGTCCTGTACATCATGTCCATTTATTTGATGGGGCTCATTGGTGATGCCTCAGCATGTTTCAACATTGATGACTACTGCAAAGTTGTTGGGCATTTGGATAGCTTTACCTTTCTGGCAATGAACTGTGATATTTTCTAATGGGTCTTCTAATCATCTAATCTTCTAATGCCAACATCATGTTTTTTTAAACTGTAAATGTCTTTTTTTGAACTGTTACCATAATATGCCTGAGTATTTTGTAAATGTGCCAAATTCCCGTTCTGCCATGTTATTTTTTTTCCCCCCCTTTGAATAAAGTGTAGCTCTTTAATATAGTGAATACATTCCTCTGCTGGAATTGTTGCTTTGTGGGTTTAGACTTTTGGTCTTGATTGTATCCGCTGCCTTTGTTACTGTAGTGGCAGTTCTAAATAATAAAATGCAAACTTTTTTTGAGTTTAATATTGCCACAAGCTTGGATTCTTTCTATTCTTACGCGACGTCACGAATAAACTTTTTAAAAGCAAGTTCATAAAATTAGAAATGTTCTGCTTACAAATACTGTAGCTAGGTTTCGCCTACAAAATATACACTTTACGGTGCATTCTGTGAAGCACTTTGAGACGTCTCGACGACATGATGAGGCATTATAAGAATTCTTTTATAAATTTGAATGTAGAAGTTAAATAACTAGATCATTAAGTAACTACTTAAGTAATGTCAGGAAACATTGGAATTTTGCATTTCTCACAATGGGGATAGTTATTAATGGGGTAGAATTGAAGAATTATACAGAATAGTTTGTATCGGTGCTATCTTCAGTCCTTGATTGGTATTGTATGCATATTTATTTCATGACGCCCTATTTAGTGCTGAAAAACAGAAAATACTCTAGGTAGTGGCAAAATAGATAAGGGTATAATCATTCTTTATTGGAACTAAAAGATTAACCTTAAAATAGTTAGAACATCTGCCGCCGTGGAGGGAAAACCACCTACTTTATTTACAAAACACATTCACATTCTAGATTTTTTTAAGAGAAGAATCGGCAATTAAGCACTAATTCGGTTGAAGTAAAATTGTGCCCGAAATATTTGAGATTCTGTGTCACCTTAGGTGCTTTATGACCCGCACGGCACAGCTGCAAACCAACCACATACAGCCGGACGTGACATTCATGGCACCACCTTCTAATATCCTTTCAAATAATTGGGTGTGTACATAGGAAGAAAGGGTGGCAACAAGAAATAATCAGCAAGAACAGAAGGCATGGATTCCAAGATGGTAATGCCACACTGAATAGTTCCAAGAACGGTCGTATCAGATATCCTGCCTTTAATTTCGGGCGATGCAGTATTTTGTAGGAAAGCTCTGGGTTTATTTTTTTTTAGAACTATTGAACCTTCCTAAGGTTACAGTGAATTCAAGCTGGCCCAAGAAACAATGAAATGAGAGTCAGATGTGTATCGTTCAGTGCTGAATTTTGACCAAATTTGAATTGATTACGTTTCTGGAGAGCTCAACCCTATGCCAGCAACTGGGTGCAGTGTTCAAAGTTGAACGGTGTCTAAGGTTCGCGTTGTTAAATGTTGCTCGTACGAGGATTATTGTTGTAACATCAGTTTTGAAATATTGCCAAATTCTATTTGAGTTTTTGTGGCTACTAGCGCTCTAGTTTAGGAGAAAGATGACAGATGATAACTTGGGGACTTTTCCAATGTTACCTTGAAGCTTAACTATTTAAAACATTTTAAGAGAACAGTTCTTAGCTGTCTGCACTTCGCCTACAACGTGCGCAGCCACTACACTTCGCGGTAAATGCTGCGAAAACCCTTTGACGTCCAAATGTGAAAAGGCGCTGTCCCAAATGCAAAGATCGTTACCAGTTGCTTCCGCATTCTGTAAGCATAAAATTTGTCGACGTGAACATTGTGAACACCGCACTATTTTCAGAGCGTAAGGTGCCCAGACTTGTTCGAAGTAGATTTTACGTATTCCGGATTGAAATGTGGAGTCGAGTTTTCTGGTTCTGCCTCTGTTACTCCTTCCAGTCAGTGTTTGCTAGTGTTTTGACTTGCTCGTTTTTGCTGCTGAGATTTAACTGTGGTCGCCTAAGGGCAGAGTCGATTGAAGATTTTAGGTGCATCGTCCCCTGAGAAATCTGTTGAAAGAAGGATGTCGGAGGTCTCCTGGCCAAAAAAAAAACAACGCATAAAGATTAAAACTACAGTAAAATAATAATACTTGGATTTGATGTTGCGCCTTATCACGTCAAAGCGCTTCACAGGAAGTGCACTGATTGCGCATATTGTAGGCAAGCACACCAGCCAATTGGCAAACAAATGTCGTGAAATGAATAGACAATTTCATTTTAACAGAGATTGTTGGCAAAAACTCCCTTCCATTGTCAAATAGTGCCACTGGATCTTTAATATCTACCTGAACAGGCACCTCTGACAAGGCAATGCTTGCCCAAGCACTGTACTTGGGAAGTCAAGCTTGGACTAAGCTCAAAGTTCTTTAGTGAGGCTTGAAGCCACGATCTTCTGACTCAGAAGTGAGAGTGCTACTGACTGAGCCCAGGCTGACCCATGGTGTTGTGTCAGCCACCACAATACAAGACGTGCATAGCGCCTTTCATGTCGGGAGGGCCTCCCAAGGCGCTGGACAGTCGGGGATTTGGACCCGAGCAGGCAGCTGGAATCAGGAGGGCAAGAAGGTTAGGGGTAGGACGGTGACCGGTGACGGTCGGAGCTTGACTAATAAATTCCTGCACGGGAGGCAGGCGATTGCTGGTAGTCAAATAAGAGTTAAATCCTTAAAAACTTTGTACACCTTACTGAGTAAAAATAAACTGTGTCAAGGAATATATCTGCCCGTGAATCTGCAGGAACACTGCTGAGAACTCCACTGTCATTTCTGCTAATTGGTTTGTTTAAGACATTTTTGGAACTGATATCTTGCAATAGCCAACAAGCTCAGTGATAATTAAACAGATACTCCACTAGTTCATCCTTTCGCCCACAAACTACACTTCAATTCACTTTATTTGTGGTATATTCTGTGAAGTGCTTTGGGGTGTCTCGGAGACCTGATAAGGCGCTGTATCAAGTGCGAGGATTATTATCATCTTCGTTGGAGAGTGCAAAGGCTTCAATGTTCAGTTTTAAAATGAAAACGATGGTGAGGTTCCCTTTAAAAGCATTTGCAATTTCTGTTGATTGGACACGATAAGATGCTAGATCAAATGCCAGGATTATTATTATTATTATTATTATTTACCTGAGACAGACGAAAGAGCGTTTTTAAAAAAGACCACATTCCTTAAGGTTCTCTTTAATGATGATGTCTGTCACAGCGTCAAACACAAACTTCACGTTTTTTGTGTCTGTGGCGCATGTCATGTGTGCGTAGATTTCTTTCACATCTTTTCGCATGTTGAGTTCAAGGAACTGCAGCTTGATGTAGTTGCCGGCATCTTCGTATGTGTTGGGACCTGGGGGGGGGTTAAAGCAGAAAGACTGGTCAAGCGATCTGGGACTATCCTGCGTGAGGTTGGGCTATATAAATGCAATTTTTTTGTTGTTGCTGTTGTTAACCATTTCAATCCAAACATGTAAGCGTAGCGAAATACACGACCCCCGCACAGCTAAACTTCACGTTATTCAGGTAACGGTTTGTGATGAAGTTTGTGGTGTTAAAGAAAATGCGCAGGATTTTTTTTTAAGGTTAAACTGTTCCTTGCCCTCCTTCATGTGTAGGTGTGAGCGCAGGATGTCACCCGGGGACAATCACAAGCACAAAATGCCTTTTAACACATTGGATTTCATTTCACAATGAGAAAGTGCGTTACTTTCCCCCCTCACTGCACCCATCGTGTAAGCAAGAATACTATTAGATATAATAAATAATAGTAATCCTTGCATTCGCTATAGCACCTGATCACGTATCTTCGAGACTTCTCAAAGCGCTTCTCAGAATATACTGTAAATATATAATATAAAAGGGAAAATACCGTCGTAATCCGGGAAGCAGATACTCAGGTGAACTTTTTTGATCTTTTCTTCGAAGAGGTCCTTTTTGTTCAGAAAGAGTACAATGGAGGTGGCTGCAAAGTATCTGTGGTTACAAATACTGTTGAACAGGTGGAGACTCTCGTGCATTCGGTTCTGGTGCAAACAAGAATTTATTTATAACAGGAAGGAGTAAACGGACACCGACTGGATTAATTTTTGCTTGGTTCGGTCTAGATTTCCTTTCGCCCTACGTTCAATGCATCCCGCACCACCCCCCCCCCCCCCCGCCCCTTTTATCAGCGCTCTGAGGCGTTACTCTGCGTGGGGGGCGCTATTTGTAAATACGGAATAGGAAACGTTAGACTAAGTTATGCGTCATGAGTGTGCGTTGGGGTAACTGCTGGAGTTTAACCAGCAAAAAAAATGCACAGCATGTAATAATAAATAACCCGTGCATTTGCTATAGCGCCTTATCACAACTTCGAGTCGGCTCAAAGCGCTTCTCAGAATATGCTGTGAAGTGAATCGACCGGATAACTTGTGGGCGAAACGCGGCGGCCAATTGCGCACAGCAACGTCCCACACGCAATCGTGGATTGAGTGACCAAATTATCATCGAAAGCACTGATTAACTGACGAGCTTCCTGCTGCTTGTCCAGCTGGGACCACCTGACTCATTAGGACTTTGGCTTCAGGGTTAATCAAAGCCCTAATGAGTAGTGACACGGTGAGAGGAAACATTTTCTTTTTTAAAAAAAACGTTGCTCACAAACATACCCAAACCGCGCTCTGTTACTGGAATGCTCATTGGGAGTATTCCGCAAGATATGTATTCAGAGTCGAACACAGTTTTGCATTAATTTTCACTGAATAGACAGACGCCAAGCATGGTTTTGTCCTGCTGACATACATACTGATTAAACTACAACACAGTCTGGTTACAATCTTCTCTTCCTTACGACGCCAGAAGCCGTCTGGATCTCTAACTTGCACACTCACTTTTTAAGCTTATTATTAATGTAATGGGAAATCGACCTCAGCAAATGCCAATGTCGTTCGTGCGAGATGAAACTCCAGGAGTGCCGACAGGTTGCCAAGGAACTCGAAACGACCTCCGGCAGGTAACCTATTTTTGTCTCACTCAATGATCCTCACTTCTCTTTCTCATTACGTTGTTCAGTGTATGCATGACTGGACGAGCTGGGACAGTGTGCGGTATTGCGGACGTCAGTCACTCTGGGCTGCCGAGAATACATTCAGTGCATAACTTAGTCTAACGTTTCCTATTCCGTGATTTCTGTGCAAACAAAACAGGACCTTAAGAATTTACTAGGTTAAAGAAGACCAAGCTCCATCCAGTTTGCCTTCCACCATCCTTTGGCAGTCGCTTGCCATGTCGTGTCCCAAACTATATGCTGTACTGTAGCCCCCGATATTATTTTCTAGCAGAAATCTTATCTAATTTGTTCTTGAAACAAGCAACACTTTCTGCTTCCCCCGTCTGATTTCGTCCATAAACCTTTTTTCTTTTGGGGCCAAAATCACCTTTCATGCAATTGCACCGAATTGTTTAATTGTTTTTGTAAGAACTCGGGCTCTTGGCCTTCTTACCACATCATCATCTTCCACCAGCACCATGTCGTAGGCACTGAGCGCCCCACAGAATATAATGCAGGTCACCCCTTCGAAACAGTGGATCCATTTCTTTCGCTCAGATCTCTGGCCACCGACATCAAACATTCTGGAGGGGAGGAAATCCGCACGTTAACCTCGAGGCTGCCCCACAGAATAACACCGGTGGGGTGGGGGGGAGGGGGGCAGAGGAGAGGGGGGTGTCCACCCGTTTACCTTCCGTCACCTCTTCAACCGTGCCTTCGTTCACCCTCCTAACCCCACCCTCCCAGCCCGCCACCCTCTCCTGACCCCATACCCTCAGCTCGGTTGCAAATCCTTGATTGCCCAGCTCCTTGGGGCATCCTCCCAACATGAAAGGCGCCGTGGAAATATAATTTGTTATTGTTGTTGAGTATTTACTTGTGTTTCCCCCTCTGTTCAAATGAGGCCTTTGGAAATTATCCATCTGTCTAACTCAAAAGGTTAAACTCAGAGCAAACGCTGTAGGAAGTGGCATAGAAAGTGCGTAACAATTGCCAAAGTCGTGCGTTTGTGTTTTTTTTCTAAGTCTGCCCACAATTATTCATAAAATCCTTAACAAATGACCTTTCCCGTTATTTTCCAACTCTCTGTTGTAACGCCTAACACTGATATTAAATGGCAAATACACATATACGCCTTTTCACCTGAAGTGTAGATCCTGACAGGAGAACTGTTCCTCAATGATACCTGTGGTCTTCACCCTCGACCTCAACACGTCTTGCTCATTTGGGATAAAGCCGGCACTTGTGATCCTCTCCAGGTTGTTCAGGTAGCTGAGGGAAAGAGAAATACAGTTAAAATCGCATCAGACTGATCTGTATAAGTCGTACAATCATCTAAGTCGCACATCTGCGCAAGTCCAGTTCAAGAGTTTATATTCTAGGCAAGTTTGACACAACTGGTACTTTGCATAAGTCATATTAAATGTTTGGTTCCAACTGATACGACTTATGTGAGGTGTACCGTATTCACGTCATATATATATATATACATACGTACAAACACTAATGATTGGCAGCGTTCATGTCTTTATCCCTGTCCAAATTCCGACCAAGGTTTCACTAACAGCCACGGAGGAGGGAATGTCCAAATTTCACCAATCAGCCAGTTGAAATATCCATGTGAAGGGAGACATGAGTGGGTTTGCAACAGGGCGACTGATTAAATTTGTCGATTCAATTCAAGCATTTTGACGAATTAAATCCCGTCACTCAGATCCGGCTGAGACTGCAGCTCCACTTCTGTGAAAGCCAGTGGCCACGGTTAGAAGAACAGCCGCGCAGCAGGAGGGGAATGAATCTGCTCAGCCGTGCTCTATCAATAATACAGCAATCTGACAGAATCCGGTATGTAGGGTATTTGGCGTTTAGCAAGTTCGAGGCAAACCACACAAGTTCCTCTCTGAGACGTGATGAGACCACAGTTATACTCCCAACCTGAGGTTAGCCACTCACCACTCGTCACTTGCAAGGCAGGTTTGTTTCTTTAGTTGTGGTTTCACACGCCCCCGCCCTACCCCACCCCCACTAAACCCCCGTGGTTTCTGCCCCTGATGCAAAGTGTGGTGGAAATCATCAGGAAACCACACACACCCCAATCACTCACCTTCTGTCTGCACAGGAAGAGTTTGCTGCTCCAACATGGTAACCCACACTTCTTTGATCGTGGATATAAACAAAAAAATACACGCGTCTGCTGTGTGCAATTGGCTGCCGTGTTTTGCAAAGTACTGCTATTATTACGCAAATTACACAGTCATTGCACTTGACAGAATATTCTCCGAAGCGCTTTGAGATTTCTCAACGATGTGATAAGGCGTGGCATCAAATGCAAGGATTACGATTACTATTATTTTAAAAGAATTATATCTGGCGTCCGTCTCACTTGCATCTGTCCTGCAATGCTCTGTGCTGCTTTGCATTGGCAATATTTTAGACACCAATTCTTCCGGTTTGGGCAACTGGGGAGAAACTAACTGCATTGGGGGTCAACACATTTTCCTGACATTGGGGTTGAGAAAAGCAAGATCGAAAAGAAAGGACTTCAGGAGGATTTAAAGGTGGAGAGGGATTTTATTTTGAGGGAGAGGGGCAACTCTGGGATCCAGTTCAACAGAGTGGGTGCTGGATGGCTGAAAGCCCAACCCACCAAGTATAATAATAATAATAATAATAATAATAACAGTAATAATACTTGCCTTTGATATAGAGCCTTACATTTTCGAGACATCTCGAAACGCTTCACGGGTTTCACCGTAACGTGTGTGTTACTTGGGCGAAACGCAGCAGCCAAATTGCTGCTGTTGTTTACAAGGCACTTACTATGAAGCCGAGTCGTTGAGCTGGTATTCGGCTGCCCTTTCAAAGCAGGCCTGAACTCCCGAATCAGCCCACAGCATCTTTATGACATCCACCAACTGCTTGGGCATGGAGCCTTCATCGATGGAGTCTGCCAGGTTAAACAGCTGTCTGCCAGCATCCTGCAAAGCCCAAAATACAAACAATCATAATCCTTGCCATTTATACGGCGCCTTATCACATCTTCGAGGACGGCTCAAAACACTTCACAGAACACACTGTCAAGTTGATTGACTGGGCATTGTGTGGGCGAAACGCGGCAGCCAAATGCGCACAGCGGCGTCCCACAAACAGTCGTGGATGGAGTGACCCAATTTTTTTTGTTTTGTGATTTTTGGAGGGATTATTACTCACGGAAAAGCGATCCGTCAATCAACTAACAACTGGGTTCCTACTCACTGCTGGGTGAACAGAGGAGTGTGGCGTAAGGAAACTTGCCAAAGGTTTCGTTCTGCCCAGGAATCAAACCCAAGTCCTCTCACTTGCGAGGCCAGCGCACTAACCACTAAGCTACAGGTCTCCACGTGCTAAAGGTTTCGAAGCGCAGATGTGCTCACCGCGCAAGCTGATTCTCCGTGATTAATCCCAAAGACAGACATGGCTTTGACGATGGCCAGGATAGATTGCAGGATATTACCATTAATGATGGATACGAATTCTAAACATTCTTCCTTCGAGTAACCGTTCTGATGGATGATCCTATGAGAAACGACAAAGTATTTAGTGCATCATTTCACAAACAACAACACAACAACATTTAAACAGGCTGTTTAACACTTCCAATCCTCCCAGTTTGGCCAGGAAAGGTGGTAGAGGTCAGGAATCTGGGATTCATTTATAAAAGCATCTTAGTGATGTAAGACTTAACCTGCATGTGGGGCTCTATATTAATGCAAATTGTTGTTATTGATGAAGGAGGGATGGTTGGGCGTGTGTTCTAGAAGGATGAAATCAGATGATCCGAAGGGCCTTCTTCATCCGAACCCATCTTTGATCCTGTGAATATTTTGGCCGCAGTTAGTAGTGGAGTGTGAGGGCATTGAAACTGGCCTCAGTGTCACTGAGCTGTCTAAGTGTTTGATCACTAGCCATTGTGATCTGTTGGGATGCTGGGCAAAGACAGGATATCAATAATATTAATAACATTTTATAAAAGAAATACATTCTCAAATAAGCTGTAACTTCAACCGATTATTGGGGATCATAGGTTCAGTTAAATAACACATTTTAGCACAAAAGAACCTTATTTATATTAACGTTCCACATATAACTGTGAGAAGAGGCGTCGCTTCTAGTTTCTCTCGCGCTCAGCTAACAAACGAATCCCAGTGAGATGGAAGTGGGTGAGCTGACACTTTTTGGAAGTGTGATTTTGTAATTGGAGGTTAGTGTTTGAAGAGGTGAGATTACACACTGGGTTGTACGTGTTCGGAATGTGTTAAGTGCTTCACAGGATATTATAATCCTCACAATCGATACAGCGCTTACAGTATCAAAACCATCTCCAATCGCTTCACGGGCTATTTAAAAGGTAGTGGCTGTGTATTTGAAGGCAAACACAGCCGCTAATTTGTAGGGTTGGAAGTTGGACGTTTCCCACAAAGAGCCGTAAAGTGATTGATCAATTAACGTCGAGAATTGTTGGTCAGGGCGATGCGAAGAGAAAAACGTTTTCTTTTCCAGTTGGATTTATAACACGTCCACCACAACAGGCCATTACTTTAACATCTCAGCCAATGCACCTCTGACAAAAGTGCACTTAGACTGGAGCGTCTGTCCAGACTGTGAGCTCATCTTATGTCAGAGTTTGAACTCAGCCCTGCGCAAAAGTGCTACCAACTAAGCCCAGGTAAACACTGAGAGATTAGCAAGACCAGCGACGCTCATGTATATTCTTACATGTATGTAGCAAGCGACAGAAACACACAATCATGTGTGAAGTGGGCTATGGGGTGAGGGTTAGTTTGACGTATTTTCAAACAGGCCCAAACCTAAGATGCCAAAAGGAAGATCTCCCATTCCGATGGTTGGGGGACCTTCCAGATAGGCTTATATCTGGATGGTCAGACTTTGATCCGTTTATTCTTCTGGGACAAATAGAAGTTAGTTGTTAAATTATATAGAGACACAGAAACGAGACTCACTTCATTTGCTTGACAATGGTGCTCTTTCCTGATTCACCAGCACCTGTAACATCGGAAAATAACAGTTAACAGGATATAGTCAGAACAGGACACATAAAATTGCATTGTCTCCATCAGAGTTATAATGCCGCAGGAAAGGCTTTGTGTCTCTCCCAGATTTTCTATCCAGATGCTAGAGTCAACCAGTGAGCACAAGCGTCGAAGACCTTTCGCCCACAAAGCAACCAGTCACTCCACTTTACAGTATATCCTGTGAAGCGCTTTGAGACATCTCAAAGACATGATAAGGCGTTGTGTCGAACGCAAGGATTATTATTATTATTTCAGACCCAAGTGTCTGTGAGATAGTCCCAGGGAATCCTGTCCTGATTGCCCAGTTGGATTTCCAAGCAAAGGTGTGATTTTTTTTCTTAAGAGGATAATATTCCCCAAGTATTATTTTCCCTCGTGGAACGACAGAATTCCTTGTTGTCTGTGCAGACCGGACTTTCAGTAAGCTACTGTTTGAGGCTAGTGAGAGCTCATTAGCAATGGACGAGCGATATCGCCAGCTAAAACACATTGGCAACGGAATGAGGTCACCTAGAGGTGGGGGGGATGCGTGTTAATGAGTGTCCTGTGGTCTACTAAAGGATGATCTCTGCCAGCGGCAATCGACACGGGTATTATTTGAACGCCCTGTTCAAATTAATCGGCGAACTCGTTCGGAAAAGGGGGAGCTTTCCTTTACTAAGTAGAACGGACGGGGCTTGAATTAAAAAAAAAACCCGCAAGGATGTCCACTGGCGTTAATTTTGGAACATTAACCCAAGGAACACTTTTATAAGATGCCGCACACCTTGCCCTGGTTTGTACATTAATTCGATGGCGGCCAGTTGCAATCCCAATGAAGCAGTCTCCTGCTGATTATTCCTCCACCTTGAGCGATCTTAATGTATCCTTGAACGTTTCATTCCCTTTTGCAAACAGTTGGCAAATTAAGCGCTCTGGGACGCTACCCTGTGTGAGGGGTGCTGTATAAATGCAAATCGTCGTCCTTGTTGTTGTTGTTGGAAATAGATAGTCATCCGGCTTGTGTTGAAAAGGAATTAATTGACAAAGCGTTAGAGTAAGTGTGAAGTGCAGTGACCGTGTAAACTGTAATAGTAATAAGAACAATCTTTGCATTTGACACAGCGCCTTATCACGTCGTCGAGACGTCTCAAAGCGCTTCACGGAATTTACCGCAAAGTGAATCGACTGCCTATTTTGTGGGCGAAACCCGGCAGTCAATTTGCGCACAGCAACGTCCCCACAAACAGTCATGGTAAGAGTCTTTCAGATGTGAAGTTGGCTGAGCAGAGACTAATCATTCCCCCCCACCCCCCAACCCCATCCCAGAGAGAGGTAACTCCAGGTTAGCATTGCTAACGTCACGTAGACTCATCAACAGGAGCATTACCTGGGGCTTAACAGCTTGAATCTTGCCTGCTCTGCGGTAGAATATTGAGCGACATTGAACGAGAAACACATATTTCTTTTTATATTTCATTCTGACATGACAGGGATGCACGCTGCAGCTTTGCCTCCCCTGATTCAACCCCCTTCTCCTTTTGCTCTCAAACCCTCCGTCGCGTCCCTGCCAACGCGCCTTCTTTTGATCGAAACAGCTTAAGTTCTCTAAACCACTTTGCCAGGATTAATGATCTAAGCGGTGGATTCATCATCAATCCCCTTCCTTAAACCTTCCCCAATCGTCCGGGCAATAATTCCACATTCGGCAATACTGTGACAATAGTCCTCGTCTCAAAGCGCTCCGCGTGCAATTGCTGTCAAGTGTAGTGACCGTGCGCTTGATGCACAGATAGCTGTGAGGTGAAGAACCATTCCTCACATGTTTCCCGGTGTGCGGAAGTTCAGCTATGGTACTGATATCAATTGATATTAAAATTAGCGTGAGTATTTCATCGCTGTTTTAATAATGGTTGCGCCTCTTGGCTTAGCAGGACCTGTGTTGGGGCAGGCCTGGAGTTGGCGCTCTCGTCGTGGAGCCCGTCGCCTTATCTTGATAAATTTACCAACGGTGGGAAAATAGTGTCAACGACAGTGACATCTCGAGGTGAGTGTGGGGTAATGCATCCCAAGCAGAAGCTGGCTATGCGTCGTTCGCTAAAACAAATCCACTATCTCCACAACGTCACCGAGACGGATGTGCTTCGCATCCCCCACAACAAATGCGGTCACTCAATCCACGACTGTTTGTGGGACGCTGCTGTGCGCAATTGGCTGCCGCGTTCCGCCCACAAACTATACGGTCAATTCATTTTGCAGTATATCCGCGAAGAGCTTTGAGACGTCGCAACGACGCGGTAAGGCGCTGTATCAAATGCAAGGATTATTATTATCGCCGTGGTCGTATACGGGGCAGGATATAGCTCCGCAAAGAATCTCCGGTCTCTAAGCTTCTTGCCCATTTGTCGATGACATGTTCGCTGGCCATCAATGTGCTTTGACTGCTCCACCAGGTTAAGCTCTTCATCCCACACGGTAATCTGTTTAGCGAGTTAGTTGCTAATCTGGCAAAGCCACGATGCCACCAGCATCGCCCCCATTGCACCTCCCATCACTCCTGATAGGAAATAACATCTCGGGATACAGTATACGATTCGAGGAGCTTTATTATCTTTCGAAGTAGAAGCAGATCACTTGTTTTAGCCAAGTTTTGTCGGCAAAACTGGTGTCCATATGTGCCTGTCAGGTTCCACTAACGGTTCCATAAATGTGACTAACCAGTAGAGGATTGCTGGTCAGGTCACCAGGAGGAACTTCCTGCTCTTTTCTCTTTTTGGGGGTCCTTAAGGTCCACCTGGCTGACAGGACCCACGGCAGATTCCTTAATCCCTTTAAAATTCCCACAATCCAGAGGGAAATCCGGTTCCAGATGTAAATCTCACAGACAAGGACAATATTCTCCGGGTTGAGAGACGGAGATATCATTCACACCTTCTTCAGCACCTCTTCTGCGGATACATGGCCTTGGTTCTCAGGCTGCTGTCCTGGATGGGGTATCCCAAAGCTTTGGCCTTCTTTATCTCATTGAGGTCTGATCGACGGCAATTCATAATCTTTCTACTCCATGGCTCATGTGAACCACAATCTTTGTCTCTCCCCAAGACCTACCAATAATGGCCACAGGATTCATAGAATCGTAGAATTATACAGCACAGAAGGAGGCAATTCGGCCCATCGTGTCTGTGCCTGCTCTTTGAAAGAGCTGTCCAAATTAATCCCACTCCCCCCCCCCCCCGTGCTCTCCCCATAACCCTGCATTGAATGGAGAGCTATCTCATCCTTAGTGGTTTACTCTGAAAGCACCACCAATTAAGAGTTTCGCTCCCCAGTATTAGCTCAGTGTGATTACAATGATTAGAGATATTACAGTGCAATACAAAATCACATTTGTATAGCGCCTTTCACATCGGGAGGACGTCCCAAGGCGCTGACTGCAATGTGGGCAGGAGTGTACTTGGTGGAAGGTCTACAGTAGATTATTATCAACTGGATTAGTTGTAAAATGCAGCAGTCAGAAAAGCATTCGCTGGGAGACGCTGTAGTTTGGAATCATAATCATAAGGAAAAGTGCGTGCGTGTGTGTCAGTGTGCAGTATACAGTAGTCATGCATCCCCATGGCAGGTTAGTGCTGTGCGCAAAGGGAAAGTATTGAGTGACAGATACCACAATAGTATCGTCTGGAGACCGCTATACTAACTGAAAGATACCAGTTTTCCCCCACGGAATGAATTATTTCTGAGACGCCGCATGTTTAAACAAGCTCCCCCTGGGTTTTGCTATTGGCTCACGTCCAGCCAACATGTAATAATCCTTGCATTTGATGCAACGCTAATGACGTCAAAACGTATCAAATTACTGTCAAGCACCGTGATTTTGTATTTCGCAGGCAATTTTACACACTGTATTGTTACATGACCTCGGACCAATTTATCTGAAGGATTTTTGCCCAGGAAAATGAGAAAAACTCCTTCCTCTTTTCCACTAGCGTCATGGGCTTGTTAATGTCCAGCTGAACAGGCAGGCGGGATGTTTAACACACGCCTGTAAAAACAGAAGGGCCTCAGTTTAACGTCTCACCGACAAGGACTCTAACACTCAGATGCACATCTCACCAAGCGCTTTCACAAAACGATTCTCCTACTCTGATGAAACGCAAATAAAGGCGACTCAAGAGCATAACCTGTAGCAGCGACAGACACCCATCAAAGAATTGGACTCTTAAGCACCAACAATGATCAGCGTGGCGGAGCAAAAATGCTTAGCAAATGACGGAGATGGTATTTATCTATGGCTGATCTTCTTTTCTCACCCCACTGTAGACCAACCGCATGTGTTAGTCATGGCAACGCAAACATCGGTAACCCTTTAAAACAGCTCAGAGCAAGCTCCGCTCAAACCACAACAGCAACAACAACAACTTGCATTTATATAGCGCCTCTCACGCCGGGTAGCGTCCCAGAGCGCTCGAGACCCCGACCCCAGGTATGTTGTGGTTGTTATAAGTTGATTGGTTCACTGTGAGTTGGGAGATTAATTGACAATAAATGACACCCATATTTTCCTCTTCATCCTATGTCATGTTTGACTGATTAACACTCGGCTGCACATCTTTATAGGTAACATACGCCAAACTGTCTCAAAGTATCACAGGAACTACAATAAGGTCTGCTGAGGGAATGGAACCTGGGTCCTGTCTGCACCTATTCAGGTGGACGTTAAAGATCCTGTGGTGCTATTTTGTTAAGAGAAGCAAGTTTCTCTCTCCCCGTGTTTTAGCCAACAATTCCCCCACCCCAGGTACAATTGGTCATTTACTTTGTGGCTGTTTGTGCAAAATCCTCGGCAAGTTTCCTTCCTCCACACGCCTCTGTTTACCTTGCAGTAAATAGGAACCTGGTTGTTAGTTGATTGGTGGATCACTTTCTGGGGGTAATAATTCCACAAAATATACAGTCGATTCACTTTATAGTATATTTTATGAAGCGCTTTGAGACATCTCAATGACTTGATGAGGCGCCATATCAAATGCGAGGATTATTATTATTATTATGATTTGTGGGATATTGGAGTGTGCAAATCGGCTGTTGTGTACACCCACAAAATACACAGATGTAACTTTATAGTATATCCTATGAAGCGCTTATAGAGGTCTTCCCCAATGTGAAAGGCGTTACATCAAATCTATGTAGGATTATTATTATTGTTGTTGCCATAACTCTGATCACGTTTACCTAGAAGTAGTAGCTTCACAGTTCTGGCATCTTTCTCAGCGTCCTCCTGAAGCTTCTTCTCCAATTCCTTTGACCTTTTAGCCGACTCCTTGTCTTCTGCGCTGGCTCCGCTTCCCATTTCCGGATCTTCCTCCACTTCCAACATGAAATAGGTGAGAACCAGGTCAACCTGGAAAAATAACAAGAAGGTGGCTCAGCCCTTATCAAGAGGTTCTCGTCTACACTCGAGCCTGGCTCCACACCTCTGCCACTGTGCACTGTCTCTTTCTCTCTCTCTTTACTTTCCACCTTAATCGTCCCTCCTCTAACCTAATTTCTTAGTTGGGATTGAAGAGTTTTGATCCACCGACTGATCAGAGAAATCCAATTAGAAGCAAGGGCACGGTAAAGGTTATAAATCAGATCATTGATGCGGCTACACTTTAAATAAACAAGATATATATATATATATCAATCCGAAGTGTCGATTTGTTTTAGAAGTCGCAAGTTTCGGATTTTCCCACCATATTACGGTTGTTCAATCCAGTGCAGAACCTTCAAGTCTCGTTCGACCGTCAACTGTCCACGTCCGTGCCATGACCCGTTCAGCTTCCCTCACCTCCGCAATATTGCCGCCTTCACCACGATTTCTCCTCTCGGGCTGCCGAGACTCTCATCTGCGCTTTTATCAGGTCCGGGCTTGACTTCGCTAACACTCTGCTCGCTAGACTTCCCCCAACTCTAAAATGGCCAATTTTATCTGGGAGATTGTTGACCAGGACACCGGGAAAAATTCTGGTCTCCTTTCGAATCGTGTCAGAGAATCTTTAACGTCCACTTCAACAGGTCCAACAATGTAGGGTTCCCCCATTACTGCATTGGAGACCCAGTTTAGACTATATGAGTTCAAAGTCTTGACATGGGGCTCGAACCCACAAGCTTCTAACTCAGGTTTTATTCAGCAGCGTGAGTGTTGTTGACTGTGCTTTTCTTTCTCAAGTGCTTCACCTGTGAATGTCGTTCATTCCTTAAGGGGGTGAAATGAGTTGTGGAGAAGCTGTGACAAAGTGAATTGCACACAAGGCGTTTGAAGGGATGAGCTGGACTTTCTGACAGCCTTTCATGTTCCATGTTATTATGGTTATATAAGTCTCAGCTCAACAGCTGTGCTCAACCATTAATTCATCTGAGGCCCGTGAGTTGCAGTTGACTCACCCTGTTGTGTCTCAACCGGCCTTGACTCACTCACTCCGGATTCCTCTTCATACTGGGAGAGATGGGAATCCAGGACTTCACAACCCATCTCAGCCACATTGAGCTCAGTGAGGCAGAGCCAAATTCCATTAGAAACTGAGAAGCGAGAACCTTTATCTCATGGATCTACAGACAGTAATCTCCAGTGTTAACCGACAAATCTTTCTTTGAGCACTGAAGCTCACGGCAAAGGACATCTCAGGCCCAAATTCCCTCATGCTCTCAGCCTTAAGATCTTAGGCAGAATGGTGGAAAATGTCTTAAATTGAGTTCTAACTTGTCGGTCAGTAACAGTCTTGCGTCTGAGTCAGGAGGTTGTGGTCATTCACTGGTTGGCTGTTTGTGGGACGTCGCTGTGATCGAATTGCCTGCCGTGTCCACCGGCAAATACGCAGTCACCACACTTCACCGTAACCCCTGTGAAGCGCTTTGAGACGTCCTCCCGGCGTGAAAGGAGCCGTATCAAATGCAAGAATTTTTACAAAAAATAAATAAATTTAAGACCAAATTTAAGCTTATTCCACGAGTGTGGGTGGACTTAAACTCTCAGTCGAAAAATGTGTCCCACACCGGGGCTGCTAAGAGCGAGTGGAATTCTGGATCTCAGAGGACGAGTGCTTTTTTCTGTAATCTTGTCAACAGCTTATTGTGATGGTCAGAACAGAGCAAAGCCAAATTAAAGGGTTTTAACAGGGAGATGGACGGAGCCAGATTAGAGAGTGCTATTTCTCTCTCTCTGGCTTTGAAGGATTTTTTTTTAGCGTTCTTGCTAAATGTCAGATGTGATTACCATAGCCCCTTCATGCCGGCTGACAGCTGTCAAGTACTTTATCTGTCAAGGGAGGGGAAAAAAAGATTGGGGAAAGTCAATCCTCTGTAAAACCTGGCCACGAATGAACTTTTAACATGAGGGCAGAAAGCGTGGGGAGCCAGGGAGCCCGGCTGGCAGGTTCCCTCACTTGGGCCTTGTTTATCATTGACTTGTTCTTAGTTGAGGGCTGTTTCCAGGGGTAACTCACAATTGGGTGGGCAGAAGGAAAGGAGAGAGTGTGGGCTGGGGAGGGGGGCGGGAAGAGTCTAATACGCAATGTTCCTAAGCTCCAGCATGTTTTAAATCCTGGGATGTAATGGGATTTGAGCGCAGGATGCACATTTCACCAGAGTTGGCACAGGAGTAAAGATGATTTGAGGCGAAACATTGTCAGTGAAACAACAACTGCAGCGGTTGAAGCGAATGAAACGTAACATAGTGCACTCCCCGCCAGCCGGTCAGATCAACCCAAACACTTAACGGGACACGAGCGATTTGGTGTGGTTTTTTTTTTCCTGTTCCACTTTTATTCGCTCAATCTTATCCCTGCCACATCCCGTCCCATAATATCCCCCCCCCCCCCCCACCCTCCGGGGAGTGGCCGAGCATTGCATTACAGAGTCGCAAATGAATACCGTAGTGATGGATTGTTAGAGGCCACAAGGGGGTGATATATCTTTTAGAATAAAACAACACGTTGCAGGGGAAAGTGCCCCCGAATTGGGGCATTTCGCTAAAATATAGAGGATCTTTCGACACGTACTCAAAGCTGAACAAATAACAACCGTCAGACAATAGCAACTCTCCCCCCCACCCGTCCCCCCACCCCCCCCCAAAGCAGCGTTACAGAGCAACTGAGCCATGGAGCACATCCCACACTGTAAACGCTTCAATAAATACAGAACATAGCAGTTTGCTCGGCAAAAATAGACCCAGGTCCATACAGTGCACCTTCCGCCAGTCGCTTTGCACACGTCGTGTCCCAAACTGTACACAGTATACTACTGCATCCTGAGATATTATTTCGTAACAGAAATCTCGCTAATTTGTTCTTGAAAGGAATACTGAACGAAACCCGAACGGCATTTCGTACCATCTCGCAGGAATACAATTCAGCACAAAGCGCGGGGCTCCACACCCAGAGCTACGCCTTGTTTTTATTAACATCAACGCATTAAATTGACCCTTTTCGAAATGCCCTCGTTGTGGACCTGTAGAGAATAAAAAGATGCTAAGGCTGAGAAGATGTGTGCTGAGAGATTCCGCCAATGTCCTTCGGATCAGACGTTAAACCTCACTCCCCGTCTGCCTGTTCAGGGGGACATTCAAAAGCCTGCGACGCTATTCGAAAAGAGAAGGGAGTTTCTTCCTTTCTCTCTCTCTCTCTCTCTCTCTCTCTCGCTCTCTCTCATTGTCCTGGTCAACCATCTCTCCAAATAAAATCGGTCACTCACTCCGTGGCTGCTTGTAGGACGTTGCGGTGCGCAAATTGCCTGCTGCGATTTCTCCCACAAAATACGCAGCCAGTCACTGCACTTTATAGTATGTGCGGTGAAGCGGTTTGAGACTTCTCAATGATGCAATGAGGCACTCTTATATTATTAATATGTTACGCTCGACTGGGCATATTTTGCAGCTCGAGCTGCTTTTTTTCGCCGCGAGCACAGATTTTAAAGTCAAAGGCTTTCTGACCAGAACAGGATAAGGGATGGAAGCAAGGTGCAGAGGTTTACAGTTCTCTTTCTGCTAACACGATATGATCAGGGAGTTTTCCAGTTGCTGCTGTTTTCTCTGCGCTGTCATGTCAGACAGTAACTCGCACGAGAGGAGCTCTTTGCTGAGAGAGTTCAGCACGTCCAGGGAGCTCGATGTCTCTGTAGGGGCAGAAAGTCGGAGTCAAAATCGCAGCTCTTTGTAGAACGTCGCTGTGCGCAAAGTAACTGCAGCGCTGGCCTACAAAATACAGTCACTACACTGTACAGGAAACTAATGTCCTCCTGATGTGAGAGGCGCTGTATCAAATGTAAGGATTACAATAATAATAATCCTTGGGCGATTATACGGTTTATACCGATCAGACTTAGGCGAGCTTTAATGTTCGACTGAAACTAAGCAAACGGTTTTCTGGTGAGATCTGTCTCCGTGACGAGCCGCCGATCACTCACCGTGTCCGGGCACGTAGCAGGCGTTCAGGGTGTTCAGCAAAATCTTCCCCAGCGACCGTCTGGAAATGTTCTGCAATGGAAACGGGAAGAGAATAATTTCCTTCACCCTCCCAGGATAAAATAAAGGGATCAACATTCAAGGAGCCTGAGAGAGACCTACGTTCTGAGATAGCAAAGGTCTGAGGAACACAGGAACTTTCAGTTCTCTTTACACCGACGCGATATGTCCAGGCTGTTCGCTCCACACCTGCGGCTCCTTTTCCTGCGCTGTTGCAGATTGAGAGGAATATTTACCAGGACCTGGAGGTGTCGGAGCAGCTGGAGAACATCGGTCAGTTTCTCTTCGACCAACGAGAGTCGCACCCGATCGGTCTCCACCATCTGCAGCTCCATCCGCAGCATCTCCACCTCCTCCCCCTTTAGCTGTAGCTCCTTGGCCATCGAGCAGGTCAACTAGGAAATAATAATAATAATAGTAATCCTCACATTTGATACAGCGCCTCATCACATCTTCGAGACGTCTCAAAGCTCTCCATAGATCAAACTGTCAAGTGAATTGAGTATGTATTTTGTGGGCGAAATGCGGCAGCCAATTGCGCACAGCAGCGTCCCCACAAACAGTGGGATTGAGTGACCAGATTATTATTAGTAATATTTTTTTGAAGGGATTATTACCCCACCAATCGACTAACAACTGTTATTACCTACTTACTGCAGGTAAGCAGAGGCGATTGTGTATGTATGTGTGTGTGTGGGAGTAAGGAAACTTCCCTAAAGTTTCGCTCGGTCCGGGAATCGAACCCAGGTCCTTTCCCTTGCGAGACGAGCGCTCTAACCACGAAGCCGCAGAACTCCACCACCGCCGAGACAACAACGAAAGGAGAACTTCAAACCACCACGAGCTAAAGAGGAAGATCCCTTCCCATGGATTAAAGTCTTCAACCGGGTAGGTTAGCAGGAATTTTGCGCGTGCAAAACAAAAACAAACCTCAAGGTCTACCCGATCAGCGATCTCAGCTTGAGAGAGAGAGACAACGTTTATTGTCTCCGTTCACACCAGTTGAAAAAGGTTTTGTACTCTTTTGTAAGGGGGTAAAGCCGGGCATCCAACACACACTTAAACCCAGTGGCGTGTTTAAGAGTATTCAAAGCTGACTGATAGTTCTGCGTACGTGTGGAGATTTCCCTGCGTCTGGAATGCTGGGATCTCTCTCTCTCTCTACCCAGAGGGACGCACCCTGCTTACCTAATCCCGGAAAGTATTAAGCTCAGGCCTGGTGAGAGCCAAGGCTTGGAGGAGCCGAGAGTGTGTGTTGGTTTAGCTGCTGGAGTCTGACCAAATGAAACCATTCGTGTGCTTAAGAAGATCTCCCGACAGATCTTCAGCGCCTTGGGACGTCCTCCCGACGTGAAAGGCGCTGTATAAATGTAATTTTGTTGTTGTTGTTGTTGTTGAGAGTGATTCCCCATTGGCACCTTCTCTATCTCACTCTCCAGCTCCTGCGCTCGTCCGTCCCTTGCCTTGAGCTCGGCTGCGAGTTTCCTCCTCTCTTCCCTCGCGGAGGAGACGTCCGCATTGCCACGCCAGCAGCAGTTGCAAGACAGGATCTGCCGGATGCCGTGGCTCTGGCACCTGGTCGGGTACAGAGGGCGGATCATTTAAAATGAAGCTCCCGCAGTTTGACACTTGCTAAGCCTGTGATTGACAGGCGGACAGGCTGGTCAGTCATCTGCCCGGCGCTTTGCCAGCTGCGTCTGTCCACGGTTTTGCCGAGCTCCAGCGTTGCAGTAAGTTTTATTGTGAACACGAGCGAATTAGATACCGATTTGTTTTACATAATAATAACAATAATAATCCCTGAGTTTGATACAGCGCCTCGTCACGTCCTTGGGACGTCTCAAAGCGCTCGGACAGAATACGCTGCAAAGTGGATCGACCGTGTATCTCGTGGCGAAACGCGGCAGCCAAGTGTCCCACAAACAGTCGTGGGTCGAATGACCAACATTTTTTTTAAGGGGTCATTACCCTAGAAAGCGATCCGCCAATCGACGAACGACCGGGTTCCTACTTACCGCAGGGTACACAGAGGTGGGCGCGTAGAGGAAACTTGCCCGTAGTTACACCCCCGCCCGGCCGGGAATCAAACCCGGGTCCTCTCGCTTGTGAGGCGAGCTCTCTAATCGCTACGCTACGGGGATCCACTCTTATTAGGGCTCGGAGGTGTTCCGTCCCCACAGCTGGGCAAGTGAGACCCTGACTCACCCTTCCTCACAGCAGCTGGCCGGGTGCAGGACTCTCCTGAGCTCCGTGGCCTGATGACTCTGCTCCTCTGTGCACCTTTCCTCCTCCTCCTCTTCCTCATCAGATGCTGCACGGCCCTCCACAGCTCTCAGCAAATGTTCCACACCTGTGTGGGGGGGGACGGTGGGGGTGAGGGAGAGTTGGGGGGGAAGCTTGGTACCATTGATACTTTACGCAACAGTAAGCCTGGCATTTGACGCAGCGTCTTATCATGTTAATGAAACGTCTCACAGCGCTTGACAGGATACACTGTGAAGTGGGGGGGGTGGGGGGAGTTTATCCACACAGCCGTGTCCCACCACACAGCAAGCTTGTTTGCTGATTTTATTTGAGGGGATTGTTGGCCAGGACCCCTGGAGGAGAGAAACTTCCTTCTCTTTCCCAATAGCGCTGCAGGATCTTTAGCGTTCACCCAAACAGGAAGCCGGGACCTCGGTTAACGTCTCGTCTGAAGGACGGCACCTCCGACAAGGCGTTGGAGTGTCAGCTTAGACTGTGTGAACCCACAACCTTCTGGCTCAGAGGCGAGAGTGTTACCCACTGCGCCAGGCTGACACACAAAGCCTTCGTGTGGGTAGGACGTCTCAAAGCGCTTCACAGGATGCACAGCGAGCGATTTAAGCAGCGTCACTCACGTGATATGAACCACGGTGGACGTTTAATCTCATGTAGTGCAATGCAATAGGCGATGAGTGTCAGCCTTGGTGGATTCGCACAAAGTATCTGGGAGGTTTTGGAAGAGCTTTCTGTCTTTCCCAGGCTCCGATACTTACTGCTCTCCGAGGAGGGGTTGGCTTTCCCAGCTGGGATTCTCCGGGATGGTTGGGGGTAGGAGCCACAGCGTTCCTGGTGGAGCGGGGAACAGCCCGGAAAAGCCGGAACCTGGTCAGCTCCAACTCCTTGTGACCTGGGCATGATGAAAGCGAGGAGAACATTGAAAGGTCGTCCGCAAAACACACAGTCACTACACCCTACAGTGAATCCTGTGGAGCATTTTGAGACGTCCTCCCGACGTGAAAGGCGCCGTATCAAATGCAAGGAGGAATATAAGTTTATTATTGTTGTGCTCATAAACAGCAAAGGATTTGGGCGGTTCTCTGGCATTTCGCCCACAAAATATAAGGTCAGTGTATGTTTACTGTATATTCTGTGAAGCGCTTTGAGACGTCTTGACCATGTGATAAGGCGCTGTATGAAATGCAAGAATTATTATTATTATTATAACGGGCCTTGTTTGCCACCGTAACAACAACAACAAATTACATTTATAAAGCGCCTTTCACGTTGGTAGGATGTCCCAAGGCGCTGGACAGTTAAGGGCTTGCATCTTAGCTGTTGAGTTGGAATCCAGAGGGTTGGGGGGCGCAGGGGGTGGGGTAGGAATAGAGGAGTGAGGGGAGGGGATTGTGGATGGGGATGGGTCTTGAAGGAGGTGAAGGAGGTTCGCCTCAGGTAAACATTAGCTCAATGGGGACCCTTTGACAGGTCGCGGCGATGGGAAAGGTAGCAGCGCCTTATGTTCCCAGATTAGCTCGAACACCACGTCAATAGTTAACTCATTCTTAGCATCATTATCGTCTTCGCATCGACTCGCCCACAACATGCACAAGGGGTCTCCTTGGCTCCAAGCGAATTAGCGACAACAACAACTTGCATTTATTTAGCGGCCTTCACCCCGGGCGGAGTCTCGGAGAACATCCCCAATTACGTAAGCAGGACACGTCTGGCCGGGCAGAGAGAGCGCATTCCATTCCATTCCAACAACCTATCTCTGGAATTTCCACACGTATTCTCAGTTGGGTTCGGACACTCTCGAGCAACGGTGATGGGTTTCCGGGTGGCTGACCGAAGCCAAACCCGTCGAAATAACAGAGCAATGTAAAAATAATAACACTGCGTGCATTTGACTCAGCGCCGCGTCACGTCTGCGAGACGTCGCAAAAAGCGAGCGAGGTGACACGTTAAGAGTTAACATCGGAGGGAGTCAATCGCCTTGGGTCTAAGACATGAGACAAACCCAACAGGTATTAACTTCAACGCAGCCGGAGTGCGGTTTGTACAAGCTGCAGCAATAATAGCACACGAACACAGGTATGAACAAACACAATGAGCTGCACTGTTCAAATAGGAGGCATTCAGGAAAGGATTTGTCAGCTTGTAAGGTACATTATTTGCTGATGCCTGGTCTTGCTGGTGATGTAACCCAGCGCCCGGGAATCTGTCACGGGCTAAGCTCTCTGACAAGATTCCTTGAGGTGTCCCTCCTCCCTACCCACACCGCTCTCCGTCAACGTTCAGAGCTGAAGCTAATAATAATAATAATAATTAATAATAACAATCGTTGAATTCGATACAACGCCTTTCAGGGCTCAGAGACAATGTCTCAAAGCACTTCTCAGGGTTCCCTGTTGAACCAGGAAGGACTACAGATAAGTGGAGAACCACAGCAATAACAACAAGAATAATTTGGTCACTCAATCCACGACTGTTTGTGGGACGCTGCTGTGCGCAATTGGCTGCCGCGTTTCGCCCACAAAACACATAGTCAATTCACGTTACCATATATCCTGCGAAGCGCTTTGAGACAGCTCAACGACGTGATAAGGCGCTGTATCAAATGCAAGGATTATTATTATTATAACTTCATTTATATGGTGTCCCTCACGCAGGGTAGTGTCCCCAGAGCACTAGGGCAGACAGGATGGAGGGGATGGATGGTCCCTCGCCTGGGCTGGATTATTGCCCTCTGTGAGACCCACTGACCTGTAGCCATTGAGCTCCAGCTCCAGCTGTAGGACTTTGCTTCGTAGGTCAGGCACCAGGTTGGCTCTGCTCTCCAGGTCCTTCACTGTCTCCAGCCCCATCACCAGAGCTCGCCTCCCCTCCTCCGCCTTCCTCCTCATCTCCCTCAGCCACTGCTCCCATTTCAGCAGCCGCCCCTGAGTCTCCTTCAACTCCTCCTCGACCTGCTGGTTGAAGCGCATGGCCTCGCTGATCTGCCCGTCTCTAGAGGACCGGATCAGCTCCAACTCCCGGAGCAGGCTCTTACACCCTCTAGTTTGCTGTCTGGCCGACGAGATTTCCTCCCCTCCTCCGGCCCTTTGCTCTCTCCTTCTGGGCCAAGTTTGGGGATCATGGGCGCCGTGGATCTTGCGCAAAGCAACCTCAAGTGCCAAGCAGCGAGCGTCGCTGCTCTGCAGAGAACCTCGAAGGTCCTCCACCAATTCTCTGAGGCTGGCGTTCTCCAACTCCAACTCCAGCCTGGCCAGGCAGTCCTCTCCCTGCTCCTCCGAGCACGGATGCAGGTTGTCCTCCTGTTTGAGGAGTTGCTGAGGTTTCTGCCTTTGCCCTCGGGCCCTGGGCCTCTCCATCTCCTTCTCCATCCAGGCCTTGGCCAGATCAAAGGGGACACAGTTCCTCCTCCCCCTCCTGATGCGAGGACACCTCAGCTGGATCTGCCTTTCCACGTGTTCCGTCTCCTTACCCACGGGTAACCTTTCTGGATTCTGCCCCGATTTCTTGAAGAAATAACCACACAGCCTGGCGTGGAAGTCTTTGAAAGCCAGTTCCCTGGGCAAGTCAGTGGCTTGTCCATCTCCAAGTTCATGTCCATGTCCTATCTCATCGCTTTGACCCTCCAAACCCAGCACCGAGCACAAGAGTAGGAAGTCCTCGCTGGAGATGAATCCATCGCCTTCGTAGTTCAGATGGTGGAAAATCTCCTGTAGATATTGATCGATCCCTGTGGCCAACACCACCACCTCATTGTCCACTGTGTCGGTCTCTGAACCCAAGTGGTGGGCGAGGACACTTGCCAACCAGCCGCTCCTTCGGGCTGGGCGAGGGGTGAGGAGTCCCAAGCCACTGGACATGATCAGACACACAAAGCGAGAGACGCAGAGAGAGAGACACTGAGAGAGATACAGAGACAGAGCGACAGGAGGAGAAAGGGACAGAGAGAGACACACACAGAGAGACAGAGAGAAAGAGACAGAGAGAGAGACACAGAGAGAGAGACACAGAGAGAGACAGAGGGAGAACCAACTTGTACAAAAAGTTATTTAAAAAAAATGAGAAGATTTGCTCGTCAAGGAATTGGAATTCAAAAAGGTTTCCGAAGTTGACGTCCAATTTTTTCTTCCCCTGAAAAAAAAGTAAGTTTTAAAAAATTTGCTCCTTAATTTTTTCCCACCCAAATGTCACAATCCATTAATTATTTCCCATAAAAAAAGTTTGTGAACGAAAAGAGAAAAGATCATTATTTGGGGAGGGGAGGGAAGGAAATCTACATCAAGTTGATTTTTTTTTTGTCCCTGAAAATTGTTTCCAAAGAGTTTGACAGTGAAAAGCGAAGACAGTTTCAAAAAAGTTCCCGCAAGTCCTTGTTTTTAACCAAAAGAAAAGTTCTTAAAAGTTAGGAAATGCATCATAAAAGTTATTTGGTTGGCGTTCTCCTGCATCAGTGTCTTCAGTAGCCATGCGTTACCTCTCTCTTCCTTTCTCTATCTCTCTCTCGTTCCCTCTCTCCCTCTCTCTCTCTCTGGTATCTGGCACTGTAAACTCATACTGGAAGCGTTTAGTTAAATTGTTTTTTCCCTCCTCCCTCCCACACGCACCCGCACACACACACAACTCCACTCAGAGTGTGTTCTGCCCAGGTGTAATAAGACTTGATGGAGAGAGAATTGTTTCCCCTGTGGCCCTAGTGCTAACAATATCTTACTGCATTACATCAATTTCCAAACCCGCTCCCGCTCACTGAATGACTGGTATGAAAAGGACAAAGGCTTTATAAAATGCTAAAAGTTCCCGTGACGTTATTTCAAAAGACCAGCTAACCTGTCATTCAGTCAGATAAAGGTTTCGGTGTTATAGCCATTTAATAAGAAGAAGAATTCTAATAATCCTTGCATTTGATATAGTGCCTTTTCACTGCATTGAGACGTCCCAAAGCACTTCACAGAGCATATTGTAAAGTGGAGTGACTGTGTATTTTGTGGGCTCAGGCTGAAGGAAAAAAATATTTTAAGACCGATATAAGTATATATCTGTACATTCTTTCTCCTTGTTTAGAAAATAAAGTCAATTCCATTTCACAAACATAGAAAACAGAAGTTTGAGGCGCACTCGCGTGAAATATGGCCACTTTGGATGGATCTGATTTGATTTTTGTCCCTTTTTCCAATAAACTCGGCAGCCTAGGGGGCATTCCCTCTCTGTTATTTTGGCTGAACACAAGGCTGTTCTCCAACCCACATTCTTTCACAGTAAATTTCAGAATGACTCCAAGTTCCTAAATCGTACCTTAGACGGCTATCGTCTAACTTCATACAATAGCCTGTCGTATCAGTTGGCCCTCACTCCCACTGACTAATCATTAGTCGGAAATCTAATCCAAAGTGGTCAAAGCACGCACCTGGTTTGCAGGTAAAATGTCTCTTCCCCTCAACCATGCATCATCCGGCTTCACCTGTCTGACACAAAAGCTGGAGCCGGACGACAGCGATAGAAATCAATGCCGCCTTCAGTCTTTACAAAGAAAATAAATGAGGTCTCTTGTCAAGGTGGCAATTTGCAGTTTTACTCATTCCTTTTAATCTTCCAATCTTTTGTGGAGTCTCGTAGCTCAGCGGTTAGAGCGCTCGCCTCGCGAACAAGAGAACCCGGGTTTGGTTCCCAGGCGAGGCAGAACCTTTAGCAGGTTTCCACACTGCACGCTCACGCCTCTGTTTGCCCAGCAGTAAGTATGAACACGATTTCCGGAGGTAATAATCCTTCCAAGAAAAGGAAATTGGTCACTCAGTCCACGACTGTTTGTGGGACACTGACTGCTGTGCGCAATTGGCTGCCGCGTTTCACCCACAAAATACACGGTCAAATCCACTTATATTACACGGTCAAATCCACTTTACCATATATTCTGTGAAGCGCTCTATATCAAACGCAAAGCGGAGCAGGCAGGGTGGGCGGGGGTGGCGGGGAGGGTGGTGGGGGCTTGACGTGAAGCAGGCCAGTGCCTGCAAAGAGGAGGAACGGACAGGTTAGTCAAGTTGTAATAGATCGCGGAGAAATGGTGGAGCAATTGTGGTGTTAGTGATGGTTTCTATGGAATATCTCAAAAAGACGAGGCACACGTATCCCAATCAAAAATAATAATAATAATCCTTGCATTTGATACGGCGCCTTATCACGTCTTCGAGACGTCTCAGGATATAACAACAGCAACTTGCATTTATATAGCGACCTTGAAGGGGCGTCCCGGAGCACTTACAGTGAATCGTCTCTATACTTTGTGGGCGAAATAGACAGCCAACAAAGCGCCCTCAGTCCCCTGGTTGCACTCCTATCCACCACAGCTCCTCTCTCTCTCTCTCTTCAGTCTAGGCTTGCAGGGCCTTCCCTTTAACATAATGCAATCAAACCGACACCACAGTTCCGCCCTAAAACTAATTGAGTTTTTATTACGTTTAATAGATTCTCCGGTGTCTTGGCTGGTAGCAGCAGGAGCGAGTGCATGCTTGAGCTTGTTTGTGTGTGTGAAGAAGCAAAATGTCACAGGAGAGATGGAACTGTGGTTAGTCTGTCAGGGAATTAACGCTCCTAAAAGACTAGTCACTTGGGTGTGGTTGAGCACATTGCTCCCTTTGATTTGCATCACAAAACCAGGGTATCCTTTGATTCTTGGGTTTTAATAATTAACAGGTTTTACCAACCTCAGCCACCCCTGTCAGGGAATCAGTGACTGAGACATATTGTTGGCTGTTGTGCAACTTGGCCAAACAGTATGGTCACTTCGTTGATAAATTCCTCGGCACCTCGATGTTTGATCTTTATATCATCGGGTTTGTTTCCTGGGCGGGGCAGAACCTCAGACAAGTTTCCTTACTCCGCACACCTCTGGTTACCCGGCAGTAAGTAGGAACCCGGTTGTTAGTCGATTGGCGGATCGCTTTCCGGGAGCAATAATAATCTCTCCCCTACCACCAAAATTGGTCACTCGGTCCGTTTGTGGGACACAGCTGTGTGCAATTTGCTGCCATGTTTCGCTCACAAAGTACACAGTCACTACACTTTACTGTATATTCTGTGAAGCACTTTTAGACGTCTGAATGACATGATGAGGTACCGTATCAAATCCAAGGTTTATTATTATTATAAATTTTCCTGCTTTGTGTTTAGTGGGGGTGAGGGGGAGGGAAGGGCAGTGGGGTGGGGGTGGGGGAGAGGGGGAAGGAAGGGGAGAGGGTGGGAGAGGGAACGAGGGAAGGGAAATGGTCAGTGAAACTGACCGGTTAGATAATTATTTGGGGAGGACAGGTTTGCAGGGCTATGGGGAGAGAGCGGGGGAGTGGGATTGATTTGGAAAAGCTCTTTTCAAAGGGCCGGCGCCGACACAATGAGTCGAATGGCCTCCTTCTGTGCCGTATAATTCCATGATTCTATGAAACAGTCTCCATAAAAGGAGAAACAGAAGCTCGGGGATTCATCTGTCAGCGATATCGAGCCTTTAGTAGCAATTGCCAAATGAAAGAATAACAAATGTGAAGCTAGCTGTGACTTGTGCTCAAAATACCACCAGGAAATATACTCCCCTATTGACAAATGAAAAGTGCTCCCTTTTTAAATAACATTTCACATTGGTTGCATCGGGCAAGTGTTTGGTGGAATTGCACCCACACAGGGTCTTCTGGCCAACTATCGCCAATTCACGACTCTCTCGTTTCTTTGTCGAAACATTAAGTAATGGGACGGACCCTCGGGGGTGGGGGGGGGGTGGCGGGGGGGGGCGGATTTGTTTCCCTTTGGTTTCTTCTTTTTCTCCCGCACGAAAAGTCACTCCATCTGAAATCTGGCTCACGGAAACCCAAGCAGCTTTCCTTCGGCTCGTCAAAGAGAAAAATGCCTTCCGCGTCTCAAAGCACTTCAGGCGAGTATTGATAAGGTTGGGTTGTTTCACGAGAAGAGAGTTTCTCTCTGTCTCTCTCTCTCTCTCCCTCCCGCTGTCCTGGCTGGCAATCCCCACAAATAAAATCGGTCGCTTGCTCCGTGACTGTTTGAGGGACTTTTCTGTGCGCAAACTGGTTGCCGCGTTATGCCCACAAAGTACGCAGCCAATCCACAAACGTTTGATGTGTTCATTAGCGCACGGATGTACACGGCAGCTGGATGCCCGTGAGTCGCAGCATCAAGAGACAAGCGCGTGAGGCCTCGATGTTTCAAACGCAGCCTGGAGCGTCGAGTCTCCAGGCAGAAACAAGCGAGAAGCTGATGCTAACAGGATAAATCTGAATCACCGTCCAATTTTCATTCGGGAGAATTCCCTGCAACTGTTCTCCCGGTTCATTCCCTCGCTCGCTCGCTCGCTCGCTCTCTTGCAGCAGCGTGCCAGTGATTAATCCTTAATTCCTGGAAATTCCAGGACCGCCTGGTAAAGCAAGTAACGTCACGTGAAATCACTCTGCCTTCATCTGGCCACTCAGTGCAGTTGCTCGTGTTGCCGCAAGAGGGAGACAGTTTCTTAAGATGCTTACAGTCAACTTGACGTCAACGACAATAGCAACTTGCATTTACGCAGCGCCTTTCACATGGGGAGGATGTTCCCAAGGCGCTGGACAGTGAAGGGTTTGCACCCGAGCTGCGGTTCTGGAGGCAGGAGGGTTAGCGGGCGGGCGTGGGTGGGAAGATGACTGAAGATGAGCTCAAAGAGGAGGGTCGTGAGATGGACCTTGAAGGAGGCGAGAGAGATGGTGGGAGGTGGGGGTGGGGGGTGGAGGGAGAGGCGAGGTTGAGGCTGAGGGGCTCCGGGATGGAGTTCCAGAGGGTGGGGGCAGAAACTCTGAAGGCCTGACCGCTGATGATGATGATGGGACGGGTCAGGCAGGGTGGGGGAAATAGAGCCAGCCAGTGCCTGGGATGTATGGAGATCTCAGTTTGGTTTGGAGACTCTTAAGCACGGGGATGGGATTCTGCATGTGTCAGACACCCGGCTGACCAAAAGAAAGCTGAGCAGACACCGCATGTCCGCAGCGATAAGTCTCAGACTTAATGTGCCACCGGTCTCCATCCTGCAATAACTCCTTCCTAATCTGATGGAAAAGTTCAGAAACAAAAATTAATAGCAACAGAGTGATTTAATTTAACCCAGGACGCTGAGTACATTAAAGCCCTAAGAGATAAAATCTTTCTCTCTGTCTCTCCCTCTGCCTCTTTACATATGTTGGTGCCAGCCTGGCTCAGTTGATAGCACTCTCGCCTCTGAGTCGCGCTTTCAGCCCCTACGCCCCGAAACTCTGGAACACTCTCCCTCAATCCCACCGCTTTCCCCCCTCGCTCCCCTTTTTCAAGTCCCGCCTGAAAACCTTTTTCCTTTTCGACACGAAATATCCAGTCACTCCACTTCACAGTACTGTGAAGCACTTTGAGACATCTCAACGACGTGATAAGGCGCTTCGCAGTACTGTAAATAGGAACCCAATTGTTTGTTGATTGGCAGATCGCTTTTCCAGGGGTAATAATCCCTTCAAAAAAACATATTAATGGTTCACTCGATCAACAACTGTTTGTGGGACACTCCTGTGCGCAATTGGCTGCCGCGCTTCGCCCACCAAATATCCAGTCAATTCACTTCACAGCGTATCCTGTGAAGCGCTTTGAGACGTCTCGAAGACGTGATAAGGCGCTATATCAAATGCCAGGATTATTATTATTAATTATGATGATTATTAGTTTCTTCTGGTGGTATCAGTGTTTTGGAGCCAAATTATTTCGTGTTATTTTTCAATTCAGCTCTTGCTGAAACGGATCTAAGTGTTGATATCTCGCCGTTATCTGTCTCGATCGACCAGTGTGGTTTTTCACAGCTTTAGAAAGCTTTTAAAATTCCACAGAACCTCTGACTCACAGGCGTTGGGTTGGTTGAGGTGTCCGGTTGGGAAATCACCTGGGCATCGAACGATCTGAGAGCAGTTGCAGGGACCATTAGAAACAAAACCGTTACTGCAGGAATCTTGTTTTCCAGACTGCTGCTTAAATTTAAGTTAAGTTATTCAACACTCTCCCTTCAAACCCTCAGCCTCGACCCCTCTCTTCCCTCTTTCGAGTCCAGCCGGGAAAGCTTCCTTTTCGAGAGCCAATAAATATACATCCTGTGTGAAAGCAACTCAAGCAACTGCTAAGCACTATAGCAAGATCACAGGAAATTTAATGAGCTGAATGTAGTACGTACGAGAGATGCAATTCGTGTTACAACAAACTTGCAGGAGATAGTGTAAGAGAGGGGGTTTCCAACCATTATAGTCGGCCAACAATTACGTTTTTCTTTAATACATTTTGTCTTCGCTTATTATAATAATAATCCTTGCATTTGATGCAGCGCCTTATCACGTCTTCGAGACGCCTCAAAGCGCTTCACAGGATTTACTGTGACGTTTGCCGACCCGTGTATTTTTGTGGGCGAAAGGAGGCAGCCGATTGCGCACAGCAGTGTCCCCACAAACAGTCGTGGACTTAGTGACCATTTTTTTTTATTTTACTTTTTTTTAAAAAAGGGTTTATCACCCCCAGAAAAGCGATCCACCGATCGACTGACCAACCGGAAAGACAACACAAGAGGCCGAAGGCGATGATGCCGACAGCAGGTGAGGCACCAGGTTAGTAGGAGGCGATGACACGATAAAACACAAAATGTTGGCTTCGGGTGACAGGAATCTGTTGATACTGACGGCAACAACAGTGGGGATCAGGAGACAAACACGCTGTTTTCTCTTCAATTTCTATTGATTGCTCGATCATTCACCGAAACACACATGGATAGCGTCGAACACACGGGTTTGTTCTACTCGGTACAAGCGCTTTGAACTTTGTTTTCACGCAATGAGGCTTTGTGTGTTGGTATGGATGTAAAAGAAACAAGTTCGCTCCTGCACTCAATACATCGAATGCCGTCTCGGCAGCTCTCTTTAATTGAGATTAAAATCGCGATCAAGATGGTGAAAGGGCCCGAGTCGTGCTCCTAAACACACATCTGTCTGCAAACAGCCGTCACGACAGATTGCTCCTGACCCAGTCACGGTCTTCCACAGGAACATAGGAAATTGGGAGGTGAAAAAAGGCCGAGATGCAGTGGGAGCAGTTTCGCTTTCCACCATCCCTGCCAGCTGCTGCTCATGTCATGGCTATTCATCTATGCTCTACCCTCAAATATTATTTATAGATCATCTGCTTGTTCTCAACGACGTGATAAGGCACTATATCAATTAATTAGTTAGTTAGTTAGTTAGTTTAGCCCAGTGCCTCAGGCTATGTCTAGCAACTGTTTAGCCAATAACTGCAACGTAACATGTCCGATATTGTGGCTCAGTTGGTACCTTGTCAGCTCGGCTCTGATGGTAACCTTCTGGTTGTGGGTTCAACCTCAAATTGGGCCTGGAGATCACAGTCTAGGCTGATGCTCCTGTGCAGGGCCGGTGGGTGGTGGGGGTTGGGTGTTGGGGGGAGAGAAGGGAACTCACCCCATAACTGGAGGGCAATATTGATGAGGCATTAAATATAGTAATAATAATAATAATAATAATCCTTGCATTTGATATAGAGCTTTTATCACGTTGTTCAGACATCACAAAGCGCTTCACAAAATATACTGTGAAGTGGAGTGACTGCGTATTTTGTGGGGAAAACGCAGCAGCCAATTGTGCACAACTGCGTCCCACAAACAATCGGGGATTGAGCGACCAAATTATAATTTTTTGGGGACAGGGATTAGTAACGATCTGCCAATCGGCAAACAACTGAGTTGCTCCTTATTGCTTGGTAAACATGTGGCGGCGTGTGGAGGAAGGAAACTTGCCTAAGGTTTTGCCCCGCCCAGGAATTGAACCCGGGTCCTGCCGCTTTTGCTCGGCGAGCACTCTAACCAATACGCTAGAGGACTCCATACTACCAAACCCCGTCTGCCAGTCCTCAGGTGGATGCTAAAGATTTGCGCAACACCAATGGAAAAGGGAAGGGAGTTTCTCCCAGCATCCTGGCCAACAATCCTCGGAGCAACATGGAAATATCCAAACATTTTCTGTTTTGAGTATAAAGTGTAAGTGTTTGTCTCTTTAAATTGTCTTGTTAAAACATGCCTTCAAGTAAATGTGTCAGGGAAAGCATTCTACATCTGAGTGCTTGGCAGCAAACCAAATAGCCTACGGTCTAACCGTGGCTGAGATTTTCTTTGAGCTTTTTTTATATATATATATTTCTATATAGGTGTGTGTAAAAAACAAAAACAAAATCTAATCTTTTTATTTGAACAAATGTACAATTGTAATAATAACGACAACAATCCTCGTCTTTGACATCGCTCTCCTCAGCTGTAGTGCGTTTCGTAGGTGAACGAGGCAGCCTCCAGATAACTCTCTGGATTCCCTTCACGGATTTTTGAGGGACGTTGCCGGGCCCAAATTGGCTGACGCGCTTGCCCTGCAAAGTACAGAGTTACTACAGCAGTTGGCAGGAGTTCCCTGGATTAACAAGGCAATTAAATGACTTAATAAATCTCTGGATTGGGTTGTCGTGTTAACCAGACACTCCACTCCTCAATGAAGATGCCTTTAATTAGCTTCCCTTCCTCATACGGATAACCCAGACAGGGCCTTCCTCTAACTGGCTGGCACGATGTAAATAAATATCAGAGACCTTGTCCTGAACTGTAACTGCATAACACAGTTGTCATGTTTTACCCACAACACGGTCCCACGGTGACTAGCCAACCGATCAGGAGGAATGTTGGCCAAGACACTGGAGGAAACTCCCTTCTCTTTTCCATCAATGCTGTGAGATCTTTAACATCCACGTGACCAGCCAGACAGGACTCTAATCAACGCAAGAACTTGCTCGGCAAAAAAAAGTCCCAGGTCCATCTAGTTCACCTTCCACCATCCTGGCAGTCGCTTGCACATGTCGTGTCCTAAACTATCCACTAATAATAATAATAATAATCATTGCATTTGATATAGCGCTTTTCATGTCTTCTAGATGTCCCAAAGCGCTTCACAGAATATACTGTAAAGTGAATTGACTGCATATTTGTGGGCGAACGCGGCAGCAGCCAATTGCGCACAGCAATGTCCCACAAACAGTCGTAGATTGAAAATGACCGATTTATTATTGTTTTTGTTTTTTGGAGGGACTCCAAGATAGCACTCCTGTGCAGAACAGGTCAAGTCGGTCTTGGAGTGCATGTGCCTAAATGCACAGAGTTTAGCAAACACGATTGGTGAGCTGCACACTCAAGTGGTCACAGGGGTATACGATGCAGTAGCAGTAACAGAGACTTGGCTCAAGCAAGGACAGGAATGGGAGCTGAATATTCCTGGCTATAATGTATTCAGGAGGGATAGGGAAGGAAAGAAAAGGAGGGAGTGTGGCAATGTTAGTCAAGGATATGGTTACAGCCGTGGAAAGGCTGGAGGGCCGCAAAACGGAATCTATCTGGTTAGAGTTAAGGAACAGAAAAGGAGCTGTTACGCTGGTAGGGGATATACTATAGACCACCAAACAGAGGGAAGGAAATAGATGAGCAGATCTGCAAGCAGATCTCAGACAGATGCAAGGCCAATAGAGTCGTGATAATGGGAGACTTTAATTATCCCAACATAGACTGGCAAAACAACAGTGCAAAGGGTAAGGAGGGGGAAAGATTCCTAAAATGCATAGAGGACAACTTTCTTGATCAGTACGTTTCCAGCCCAACGAGGAAGGAAGCAGTGCTGGGTCTAGTTCTGGGGAATGAAACAGGGCAAATGGAACAGGTTTCAGTGGGAGAGCATCTGGGCAATAGCGATCACAACATCATTAGATTCAGAATGCATATGGAAAGGGACCATCTAAGGTGAAGATACTCAACTGGAAGTGGGCAACTTTCAGTGAATTAAAAAGGGACCGAGCCGAGGTGGACTGGAAAGAAAGATTGGCAGGTAAAACAACTAAAGAGCAGTGGGAAGTCTTCAAGGATGAGAGAGCTCGGGGACAGAATAAATACATTCCCACAACAGGGAAAAGTAGGGCTTCCAAACCTCCGTGGATGACGAATTGTATCCAGAATGAAGCAGAAAAAGGAGGCGTATGACAAATGTCAAACCCAGGATACAGAAGACAACCAAATCGAATATAGGAAGTGCAGAAGAGGTTTGAAAAAGGAAGTAAGAGCGGCAAAAAGATCATACGAGAAAAGGTTAGTGGGTAACATTAAAGGGAATTCTAAAATATTTTACAAACATATCAAGAAAAAAAGGTTAGTCAAAGGTAGGGTGGGGCCAATTAAGGACCAATGGGGAAATCTTCTTGTGGAGGCAGAGGGCACGGCTGATGTACTGAATGAGTACTTTGCATCTGTCTTCATAAAAGAAGTGGATGCAGCAAATGCCGCAGTATCGGAGGAGAGGGCAGAGGAAATGGATAGGATAAGTATAAACAGAGAGGAAGTACTGAAAAGGTTGACTGCGCTGATGGTAGATAAGTCCGGGTGGGTTGCAGCCAAGGGTACTATGGGAGGCACGTGTACAAATAGCCGAGGTTTCGGCTACAATTTTTCAATCTTTTTGTGCTGTACGAATCTATGATTCTATGATTCTATCTATTCAAACCTTCTGACTCAAACCCCAGTGTGTGCAAGCCACCGAGACTGATAATAGTCTCCAAGCAAACTAATACCACTGGCACTGGAAAGCAACGTGACCTCTGTTTACCAACATGATTTCCTGCTTTGCTGAAATTTCTGGTGGCCCGAGCCAAACTCGTGTGGAACGTGGGGTGGAACAAAAGTGCCTGGTGTCGGTCAAACATGTGCTGTTGGGTGATAAACCCACCAGGAAGTTCCTTTCGCTCCATTATCTCTTCAAGTCTATTCATCAACACGCTCTGTTCTTACTGCAGGACACATGACTCAGTAGAGTACAAGTTTAGGCAGCTCATAGACTATTGCAGTCTCCTGAACTGACACCCAGAGCCTTAATATGATCCTGAGTTCAGGCAGTGGCACTTCACAAGGACTTCATCCTTCTGACATCTCTTTGATTCGATGCCAGATCTTGAATAGGAGGAGGAATCCGATTGTTTTGATACTGCTCAGCTGCATCGCTGGACTCCAAATAGTTCTTGTCTGATCGCGACCTGTGATTGGGACGCTACCTTGCACGAGGGGCGCTGTATAAATGCAAATTGTTGTTGTTGTGATGTGTTTGTTATGGTGGCAATGACATCTCAGGTGATTCCTGCCTCTGCATTTTGTTTGGCAACTTGCGCCCATCAATGACCCAAATCCACAAATGCAGAGGATTATTATTATTATTATTATTATTATTATTATTATTATAATCTCTTTTCCTGCTCGTCTAAATGTGATGAAACATTTGCTGTTGGGCAACACAGGAACGTGGCTCCCAAACGTATGACTTTCCCTTTCCAGCCATAGTCTTTCCCCATTGCTGATCACTGTCCACATTCCTGACACTCCAGTCACCACAAGAGTGAATTCTTTGAGGTGGTGTGGGGGCTGAGTGGGATGTGGGGGGAGGAGTGAGGGGGTGGGTGAGAGAATTCTTGCAATCCCCCAAATGAAATTTGTCACTTGCTCATGGCTGTTTGTGGGACATTGCTGTTAGCAAAATCTGGCTGGCGCATTTTGCCCACAATATATAGTACGAATAGTATCCCATTCCCACCCCCACACCTCCCACTGTGAGACCTAAGGTCACAGTCCAGGCTAATAATCCCCCAGTGGGAAAAAACAATCAGCCATCCATTTCTTGACTGTTTGTGGGGACGTCACTGTGCAGAAATTAGCTGGTGCTTTCCCCCACAAAACAAAACACACAGTCACCACACACGTTACAGTCAATCATGTGAAGCGCTTCGAGATGTCTTCCTGACGGGAAAGCATGTTGTATCTTAACTGCTGTTGATCCCAATCCCCAGCTCGGGACCAAATCCTTGACGGTCCAGTGCTTTGGGACGTCCTCCCCACATGAAAGCGCTGTGTAAATTTAATGTGCGTATCAAATCCCAGTATGGAGTACAGTTGGCGTTTTATGTACACAAGCTGTCATCAGATAAACTGATCAAAAAAACTTGGTGGTTGGCAGATAGTGAATGTGTGTAAGATGTCGGTTGTCTGTTGTTGTTGATAAAAGATCTTTGCCCTTATCTAACGTCGATTCACTGACAGGTAACAAAGCACCTTTGGATTCTTGGCACGAATGAGATAGCTCATTGCGCAGCCTGTGACTACACAGCCAACAACGGGTTGAATAGGAATTTCCAAGCTCCAAACTGGTTTGCTTAACATGACCACATCCACATATTGTCTTTCCTGACTCTCAGTCGGTCATTAATTAATTCAGAGGAAACAACAATTTCAATTGGCATTTCCTATTTATTGACGACAGATGCTTCCTTACAATACATTATATATATACAACAGCAAATGACATTTACACGGTGCCTTTCACCTCAGGAGGACATTCTAAGGCGCTGGACAGTCATGGATTTGGACCCGAGCCAGGCGTTGGGATCAGGAGGGGTGGAGGGAGGGTGGGGGGTAGGAGGGTGATCGAAGGCGCGGTCCAAGAGGAGGGTTCTTGAGACAGGCCTTGAAGGAGGCGAGGGAGGGGGCGAGGCAAAAGGACTGTGGGATGGAGTTATACAGCTGTCTTTCAGGTCAGGAGGACGTCTTGAAGTGTTGCTTTGGCCCATGTAACTGACATCCACAGGAGCTTCTGGCAGCAAGTTACAGTGAATAGACATTTTTTTTAAACCAGAAATTCAGGCGACCGAGCAGACTTCAGCAGATCATGTCTGAGTGAACTGATGTCGACCTAGGCCAATGTTTGGAGATAGGCCTGAGGCAGAAAGGTTAAATAAACAATTACAACACTTCCAGTGATTCCTAGGCAAACAGACACAGTCAGTCAGCCAGACTGCACACAGCGATGTCTCATAAACAGACAGGAAGTGAATGATCTATTTTCTCCAGGGGAGACGGTTGGCCAGGAAGCTTTCTAACGCGAGAGAGAAGCCCCTTCTCTTTTCCAAATAATGGCCTTGGGATCTTTAACATCCACCTGAATGGGCACAAGGCGGGGACTCAGTTCATATCCAAACTATGCCAACATGCCGTGCCTTGCCTTGCCTTTCCGTTCCAAGATGTTGTGTGGTCAAAGTCCGACATTGAGACTTGAAATCTTGAACCCACAATCCTTTCTGTCTCAGGGTCTGGATCACTACTCAACGAGGCCGGTTGGCACCTAAGCTAAACAATGCCAAGGGCTGTTCGCGCTTGTTGCAATGAACTTTGCTGGTTTTCTTTTCAAGATACAGCCCTGCCCACTGCTTCTTCAAACAGCAAGCGGCGGAAGCCACGGACAACAGTGGAAAGAAGCCAAATCCAAGTGTTTTATTACACAGTATGAATGTCTCTGCCAAACCTCTGCCCTCGAGCTTAGGCGATTTCGGATGAGATGTTAAACCGAACTCCCTGTCTGCCTGTTCTAAAGGATGTTACAGATCCCACGACGCCGTTCAAAGAGAGAAGGGAGTTTCACTCTCTCTCGACCTCCTGGCTAGTAAATCGCCCAAGTAAGAATTCCGTGTCCTAACTAAACTGCGTGTGAAAAAAAAATCTCCTGACCTCCCCCATTTGCCGGTTTACTGACAATCTCTAAATGGGAGCTGCCCTCTAGTTACTGACCACCCATGCAAATAATCTCAATGGGACCCGAGGTAAAGATGAAGAGGCAAACATCCTGCCCCTCATTGTATATTGGGAGCAGCTGCTTCTCCTTACTCTCTTCATTTGGTCCTTGACCCTCATAAGGAAGGAAGGAGTCAGGATCATTTGATGAGAGTAGGCTGTAGAGCAACAACTTGTCTCACGCAGAGGAAACTATCTCGAACAGCTGTGGCAGTTGGAACCCTCTGCCTTCTCGTCCTCCTGTACCTCTCCACCAAGAATGACACAGTCGACCACGCCACCCTCCTCCTCCACCGCCTCTCCTCGCTCTTCTGCCTGAGTGGGACCACATTTGCCTGGTTCGAGTCCTACCTAACAAACCACCTTCACTTTGTCTCTAGTAATGGTTTCTCTTCCCCCCCAACCCCCACCCCGGTCACCTGTGGTATATCCTCTCCATCCTTGGCCAGCCCCTCTTCCTTGTCTACATGCTCCCTCTTGGTGATGTCATCAGCAGACATGGGGTCAACTTCCAAATGTATGCGGATGACACAACAGTTTATTTCTCCTCCAGCTACAACTCCAGTTCCTCTGATGTTCTGCAGATTGTTTGGCAAACATCAGGGGTTGGATGAGTGTAAACTTTCTGCAGCTGAACGGGGACAAATTCCACCAATGCCTTCTCTCCTGCGGCTCTGACCACCTCATCCTCCCCAGCCTATTCCTCTGACTCACAGAACCAGGACGTCCGGTTTGAGCCCCAACTGACCTTCCCACCCCACATCTGGTCCATGAAGGGGCGTTTGAAGGGGAGGATCTGGAGATGTGCAGTTAAGCCATGACTGTTTGTGGGACACTGCTGTACGCAAAGTGGCTGCCGTGTTTCTCCCAAAAAATACACAGTCAATCCACTCTACAGTATAACGCGTGAAGGGCTTTGGGACAAACAATGTGATGAAGTGCTGTATCCATATTAATTATTATTTTACTTTGCAAACGACAGTGATAGCCTTTTCTCCTTTGGTGAGTTTTGGGGAGGGTGGGATCTGACACAACCCATCACTGTTCTCAACCTTATCCACAACCCAGAGAGTTCCAAGCATCCCACCTACACATCCAGATTTTCCCTGTGCCGGTGATGGAACCCGGAGAGATGCAGACTGCTCACCTAATTCCAGCTGTTGGTATGATGTTGCGAAGGTGGTTTCCTCCGCTGGGAATGAGAAGCCTCACTGGACAAGAAACAATCTCCCACTTAAAACTGAAGCTAAAAATTTCAGGTCTCACAACTTCAGGTTTTTTTTTTCTCCGTTCCAATAACAAGAGGAGTCAACCTGTCCGGTCGGGCTGAGATAATGCCAGATATTCCTGATCCCCTAATGGGTTAGAATCCCGATGCTCGTCCCTAATGACACAATAAAGCGCTCCGAGACGCTGCCCTGCCTGAATGCAAATTATTGTCGTTGTTGCAGCGCTGGGGGGAAGCAAGGTATCGTTGGAGATTGTTCGAGGTCCATCAGTGGCAATCTATCTGCCCGTTCAGGGGAATATTTAACGATTCTATGACGTTGTTGGAAAAGAGAAGGATTTTCTCCCATTGTCCTGGCTAACAATCCCCTGCCCACCCACCACTCCCACCCCCCCCAGATACAATGACATTCTTAAGGGTTATTAAGGGTCTGTGTAAATTATTCAAATTCAAGAGATGTCCAACCTTGCTTGGTAAGCTGGACGTTAAAGATCCCGTTTCTCTCTCTCTCTCTCTCTCTCTCTCTCTCTCTCGATATCCTGGCCAACAATCTTTTTGCGCTCAACCAAAACAATACAAAACCGCCTCGAACTAAATGATAATGCATCTGGAAGGATTGGTGGCCAGGCCATCGGGAGCTACTTGGTTCTCTCTTTGAGCACTCTCGGGGAAAACCCACACTCACGGGATCTTTAAGGTCCTTAGTTTAACGTCCTGTCCAGAGCATGGCATCTCTGAGCTTTGGACTGAGAGAAAATTAACTGTGGGCGGGGATCGTGTTTATGCCAGTTTGGTCCCAAAGTGGCTTGGAAAAGGAAACCTGATAAGATTGTGTGTTTCCAAGTCCGTAATAAAATAATTTTCACAGAACTAAAGATAGCCCTTAGGAATTTTATCTGGGGTGTTGTTGGCCAGAACACTGGGAGTAACTCCCTTCTCTTTTCCAACAACGCCACGGGATCTTTAAACGTCCGGCTGAATGGCCAGATAGGACCTCAATTTAACGTCTCCACTGAAGGACGACACGTGCGATAATGCAGTGCTTCTTTGAGATGTCTCAAAGCGCTTCACACAATATTACCGTAAACTGAATTGCCTGTATATTTCGTGGATGAAACGCGGCAGCCAATTGCGCACTGAAGTGTCCCACAAACAGTCGTGGATTGAGTGACTAAATTATCATTTGTTTTGAAGGAAAGGCTTATTACCCCCAGAAAGCGATCTGGCAATTGGCTAAGAACCGGGTTCCTACTTTACTGCTAGGTAAACAGAGGAGTGTGTGTGGAGTAAGGAAACTTGCTTAACGTTTCACCCTGTCCGGGAATCAAACTCAGGTCCTCTCGCTTGCGAGGTGAGTGCTCTAACCACTGAGCTACAGGGCTCTGAATTATGTGCCATAAATGCAAAGTTAACACTATTTCTCCAGCTGCCGATAGCAGTTCCCAAATCATTCCCAAATGTGCCGAGGACACAGGATCTTTATCAAAATGACTTTTCCCAAAATTGAACCATTGTGAAATCAACAAAACACAATGGGGAAGCCTTCAAGAATGCAATAACAACCATGGTATAAAACGTCTCGCATTACTTCGCAAAACAAAATGAGAAGCAAAGAAAATAAGAATCAACAGGGAGGAAAAGGACTTCGGAGCCCTCGTGACTTTACAGATTTCAGAGATATTTATTTATCTATCAGATCCCATGGATCCAAGCCATAAACAACAATTGTTAGGCCTGACTGGGGAGCTAATTACCCGTACTTTGTGCCAAATAAAATTCTTCCTTGTGGCTATCCTGCAATTGCCACTGGCATCACTCTTGGTTTTGTCTCCTCAATCTCCATCTAAAATCCTGTACGCCTGCATAGGTTCCCCCTCACAGAATTCGCTGAACATCTCTAGCTTATATACTTGTTCTGAGTGGATTGCTCACTCTAAGAGTTTCGGAGCACATGCAAGGGCGCTATAGAAAACGTAAGTTGTTGTGAGATTGCCAGGTTGGGGGTTCTTTATTCCGCAAGCCTCTGTTTAAAGCGTCTCAAATTATGTTACCAAAACAAAATGAAATGCAAAGTAAATAAAAATCATCAGGGACGGAAGGAGACCAGAGCAACATCAGTAAGTAGGAACCCAGTTGTTAGTCGATTGGCAGATCGCTTTCAAGGGGTAATAATCCCTCCCCCCACCAAAATGGTAACTCGCTCTATGACTGTTTGCAGGACACTGCTGTGCGCCATTGACTGCTGCGTTTTGCCAAGAAAATATACAGTCAATGCACTTTACAATACATTCTGTGAAGCACTTTGAGACATCTCAACAACGTGATAAGGTGCTATATTAAATGCAAGGACTTTTTGTTGTTGATCTCCTCTGCCTTTTGAGGGCCTGACCTGCTCTATGTCACAGAGGCCAGAACAGTATGTGGTGTGACTGCAGGAAGCACTGTAGAGCTTCAGTAGGAAAGGATAATATAATACACTTCTCAGAGTAAAGGCTAACTGTCATGAAATTGGCAACCAGAGAACAACGACAACCCATATAGTGTTATGTAGCCTCTATTCTATTGAATAGCATCTTGGAACATTTTATTAGGACCCAAAAGGAAGTGAATGAGTCAACAGACAGGGAATAAATCAATAGAAAAACAGGCTTTCAAATGAGTATAGTTATTCCACAGCATTTGCCAATGATCTACTGTTTAAACTTTGCCAGTCTTCTGCCAAAGGCACCAATACCTTGTCCCAAAGGGTACTCTGTTTCCCAGCCGTGGGTTCCGAAAACACAAGATTTCTCAATTGTTTCCATGTGACAGGAACCTAAGCCTCGCCTTGGGCATTGAAAAGGACTCCGAGGTTTACTGCTCATCTCAGAATTCATCTGTTTAAGAGCATGAGAACGAAAGAATTGGCTTGGCAAGGTCCATCTAGTTCGCCTTCCACCATCCTGGCAGTCGCTGGACATGTCGTGTCCCATCCTGGCAGTTTCAAAGAACATCTCTAACTTCCCACAAACCTGTCCTGTCCTCTCATTAGTAATGTTGGTGGAGAAAGCCAGATGGCTCTCCACCCTGACTACAAAAACCTTGCTTTGCAAGCGAGAAGACCCGGGTTTGATTCCTGGGCAGGTGAGATCTTAGACAAGTGTCCTTACTCTATACGCCTCAGTTTACCTAACAAGAAACTCGGTTGTTATTATTATTATTAATATTATTATTAACGTCCACCCGTACAGGCTGACGGGACCTCGGTTTAATGTCTCATCCGAAGGACGGTGTCTGCGACAATGGAACACAACCTCTCCCCCCCCCCCCCACTCCCCGCACCAGCACTACATTGGAGCGTCAGCTTAGACTATGTGATTCCAAGTCCCGACACGGGGGTTTGAACCCACAACCTGCTGACTCCGAGGCAAGAGCGCTATGCCCTGCGCCAGGCTGACACACGCACATTGATTAAAAACGTGGCAATGCCCAAAGGGCAAATAATGTTAAATTAACCGGACTTGTGACAGGCTGCAGCTGCGATTAACATTAATGAAGTGAAAAATAACCTTTACCAATAACCTGCCCTCTGGTCATCGAACCAGGAATCAGAATTTCCTGAAATTCGAACGCTTTTGCCGCCAGTAAACCGTTCAGCGGAAGGAAACAATACGACTTTGGAGGAAGAGGGAGTGGAGGAGGGCATGAATTAGGAATTCATATATTTTCGGTCTTTGGACTCATAGTCTAAGGAGCGATAATAGTGTACTGGGGCGGAGTTGGGGGAGGGGTTGGGGTAAAGTACCTTAAAAGCTCTCCAGTTTGACAACGTAAAATCCCATTCCCTTCCCCCCCAAAAAGGAAAATTGAATTCCTTGAAAAAAATGAACTAAAGTTTAGAACAGTGATAGGGTTATATACACACACTCTCTCATTCTCTCTCGCTCTCGCTCTCTCTCTCTCTTCATACACTTATATATATCTCCACAGATATATATCTGCCTTTCATCACCATTAAAAAGATGCATCACAGGAGCTCAGCTTTTCTGAGAAATCACATGTGCTATTTGTGGTTGTTTCCTGCAAAAAAAAATTGTGTGGGGTGGGGGTGGTAGAGAGGGAGGTTGGCAGGGTTGGCTGAATTACTAGATGACATACCAATAAAAAAAATCCTGAGCAGTGAGTGTGCAGAGCAGAGACACAAATTCGAGATAGCTGAATGATCCGGAAAGGCAAACAACTTTGCCCTCTGCTCTGCAACTCTCCCTCTTTTCTCACCACAATAGCAATAAACGTGATGTGAAACCAATTGTGGGCTCACTTCCCCCTAACTTGCTGTCCAAGGATCATTTTTTCTTCCCCCCCCTCCTCCTTCTCCACATGAAGAATTCAGGAATCATCTGCCTTAAGGTGAGTGTCTCTGTTCCTTGTGCCCAGCTTTGGTTTTACTTTTGACTTGAATTTACTCCCAGCAAATAAGAACAAGAATAAGAATAAAAAGGGGGAAAAAAAGTCAAAGTCAAGCTCAAAGCAGGTCAGTTAAAAGAACCAGCCTCTCTCTCTTTTTTTTTGCACTAAACTTTGGCTGAAACTTTTTTTTATTATGTACATATATATATATATACAGCCCTGAAAAAATACAATGACTCGCAATTAATTATTGGGGTCTGTGAGTGCAGTGCAGTGCAGTGAAGCTGATCAGCTGTGAAATGAAACTTGTCAATTTCACCCTCACCCCCACCCCCCCATCCATCCTATGTGTTAGTGTTGGTGTTAGAGAGAGAGAGAGAGAGAGAAAGAGATTGGGAATCTTTTAATATAAAGTCTCTTAAGCAAATGCAAGCAGTGGCAGTGTGAGCTCAGTGTGTTTTCAGCTGCTTTTCTCTCCCCCCACTCTACGCATGTTAAATTCTCCATCGCTCTCTGCCTTCCCCTCCCTTTGCTTACTTTCACTTTCCTGTCTCAGCTCTCTCCCTCCCTCCCTCCCTCCCTCCCTCTCCCTCTCACTCGTCCAACGCCACTAATCCCTGCAAAACTGCTTGGTTTTCTTTTGAGGGGGGGTGGTGGTGGTGGTCCATGTTGGGCTGTACACCTCCCACTGCTAAATCCAACCTTTGCCAGACCTCAGGGTGAGATACTTAGGGAAGAGAGAGCAAGCAAGATCTCTCCTCCTCCCCCCCTCTCTCTCTCTCTCTCTCTGTCTCTGGCTGTTAAGCATGGGTTTCTAATCCTTAGCTTGGTCTCTCTTGCTCTCGCTCTCGCTCTCGCCCTGCCTCCTTCCCCTGCCTTATTCTCTAAGTGAGATGCTTCTCGCTGTGCCTTGAGACATCCTCCCCATGCGAAAGGAAAGAGGTTGTATGAATGTAATTTGCTGCTGCTGCTGCTGTTGAGATGCTTGGATAGAAATGATAGGGTGGTCCAAGCTCGAAGGCTGGGTAGCGAGAGAGAGGTCCCCATCTCGACCCAATCATTGCCTGATCCTGACATAACGTGGCGTGGGGCTCCTGTGTGTGGGGGACGAACGAGCTGTTGGCAAGTCTTCGGGCGACGCGGAGAGCGAAGAGGAAAAGAAAAAAAGGGGAAGCGAAGAGAAATGGTGAGACAATGATCAAGGGGGAGATGGGTTTGGACTGATAGCTGTCGAAGTCAGGTAAGCTCTGCGGTCACTGTGGAGACTGGGTGGCCTGAGGCAAGGCTCGAGAAGAGGAAAAGAGAAGATCAGGGAGTGAAACGGTGCAGAAGGAGGGAAGGTATCGGGGTGGGGGGAGGATGGAGCTCAGCAATTCGAGATTGACCATGTGCCGGTACTGTGCAGTGCGTCTTTTGTAGAGATGATGTTCCTTATAATAATAAATAATAATCCTTGCGTTTGATACAGCCCCTTGTCACGGCTTCGAGACGTCTCCAAGCGCTTCACAGGATACACTGTAGAGTGAATTGACTGTGTAAATTGCGGGCGAAATGACTTTTACATTTTGTGGGCGATCGTTTGCTCTTGTAATAAGAGGAATTGTAATAATCCTTGGGTTTGGATGTCGCGTCTTGTCACTTCGTTGAGACGGTTCAAGGCGCTTCACGGAGGGAGCTTTAAGCTCAAGATTCGCGCGGAGAGCACAGCAGACTAAGGGTGTGAGAGAGACGCAGAAACAGTGTGTGAGAGAGGAACAATAATAATAATAGTCGTAATAGTAATCCTTGCTTTTGATACAGCGCCTCGTCATGTCGTCGAGACAGCTCAAAGCGCTTCATAGGATATACTGTAAAGTGGAGTGAATTGTGTATTTTGTGGGTGAAACCCGGGAGCCAATTGCGCACAGCAGCGTCCCCACAAACAGTCGTGGATTGAGTGACTATTTATTTTTTTGCCTCATGCGGAAGAGAAAAGCTGTAGCCTGGTGATATGTTAACCTGGGCTTTATTGAAAACTCCCACATCTAAAGCCGTCTGTCTGGTGTGACCCTCACCACTGTCTGACTCCATCACAGTGAGGCTGACTTGTGAGTTGCGAGAGCTTTGATGATTTGATTTTTTTTTAACCGCAGTCCGTGCACAGCATCGGCTGCAAAGCGCTACTGAGAACCACTTTCCTGCTTTAAGACCGCGTTTAAGAATTCTCTGCAAATTCCTGTTGAAAGCAAATACAGGTCTCACCGGCTTTAAGACTGGTTAGGATTCGGCACCGTTTCATTCCAATACGCAGAGCGTGAGGGACAGACGAGCGGAATAAAAAGTGTGGAGAGTCGATGAAATTTCAACCACGTTTGTTCATGTCGTAGCCTCCATTCTCTGTGAGGATTACACGTTATGGTGGAGTGGTTAGAGCACTCGCCTCGCAAGCCAGAGGACCCCGGCCAGGGTAAAATCTTTAGTTAGGCCAGGTTTAGCTGCACCTCCGTTTACCTAGCGGTGACTAGGAACCCGGTTGTTAGCCGATTGGCGGATCGCTTTCCGGGGGTAATAATCCCTCCAAAAAAAAACAAGACAATTTTAGTCACTCAAACCACGATTGTTTGTGGGGCACTGCTGTGCGCAGTTGGCTGCCCACAAAGTACACAGTCGATCCACTTTACAGCACGCTCTGTGAAGCGCTTTGAGACGTCTCAAGGGCGTGATAAGGCGTCGTGTCAAATGCAAGGATTATTATTATTATTATTATGACGTATTACGGCTGCAGTTGAGCGGGAGAGGTGGTCACACGAGAGCGCGAAAGGAAGTGTAACGAAAGACTGGGGTTGTCAGGCTGGGTGGAGAAGTGGTTTTCTCGGCAAAGGCAGGGTTTAAACACGTGTTGAAAGAGTCGAATACCACCACAGATGCAGCTAAACCTGGCAAAAGTCAACAGCGAGTAGCAATAAAAAAGCATTAGTAATTAGTCGCCTACTATTGGTATTCCCACTTCCCTCCTCCCCAACCCAGCCAGCCACCCATCACCAGCCTGAACAATAAATAATTGTTTTGATAGATTTGTTGAGTGCCAGTTAAAACCTGAGGAGGAGCGAATTATACCACGTGTATTGAGCTGCTGCTGTTTCATGAGGTGACTTGCCGAGCAGGACCGTGGAGCAGAAGTATATTAAATTTCCTGTTTAGTGGGGGTTCCGTCTGTGTTAAATTTAGGGGACTGATTTATTGTTTGGGACGCTCTGAGCTCAAGTGACCATTGGACAGGGAGTGTTAAGCGGGGGTCTCCTCCGGGCTGGGCTGGGCTCCAAGATGGCACCCTTGACCAGCGAATGGCGGATACGAGTGGGAACAGGCTCCCTAGGGAGAGCGTGGAAGCAGAAAGTGTTGATTCTTTCAAGAGCAAATTAGATAGATTTACTTTAGGAAGTAATGTCTTGGGATACAGTATATAGTTCGGGACACGACATGTGCAAGTGACTGCCAGGATGGTGGAAGATGACCTGGATGGACCTTGGGCTTCTTTCATCCAGCAAATTCTTATGTTCCTATGTGAGATTCTCAGTCTGCTGATGAGTTCCCGCTCAACAGAAAGAAACAAATTCAAACTTGAATTCATAGTAAGTCTCAGAGACTTAAATACCGATTCGCTTTACTTCTCAAGAAATAAACACATCAATCGTAACTTCATCTTTTTAAAAAAAAAAGCTTCAACAGATCCCAGATAAAATTGGTCACTCACTTCATGGCTGTTTGTGGAACTTTGCTATGTCCAAATTGGCTCCTGCATTCACCCACAAAACTACACTCACAGTCACATCTGAACTAAGAGCAAAACTAATAGGGCTTTGAGGCATCTCAGCGATGTGATAAGGCGCTACATCAAATGAAGTTATTGTTATTATTATCTCTTAAAAAAAAAGTATCCTTTTAGTTTCCAGGTCCGTGTCCAGTTCTGTTTGAAATAGTTTTTCCCTTTCTTGTTCAGCGCTATCATAAAATGGAACTTCCTTTGCCCTAAGGTGACATTAAGTACATTTCCTGTCAAGGCATAATTATCTTGTGGGCTGGACTCTGGCAGTGCTGAAGTATCAAAAATAAATTGGAAGAGTAAATGATTTACCGTATCACAGGGAATTAATTCTGATCTCGGCATTTGATAATAAGGCTTTATGCCATCATCAAAATGTTTCAAAGGGCCTCACTAGATGTCCATTGTGATTGTGGTGACTTTTGAGTGTAGTTTTGTGGGCGAATGCAGTAGCCAATTTGGGCATAGCAAAGCCGGTGGGATACATGGAATTCTCAGTTTGGTTTGGACGGTCTCGAGCGCAGTGGTTGGGTTTCCGCATGTGTCAGACACTCAACTGATCCAAAAAAATCTGCTCTCAGTTGGAGAGTATTTGCACAATTCTTGGTCGGAAAGAGTTGCACAAGGAGAGACATGCAGACAGATGGATGCGGGCGGATACACAGATGTGTCTTTGACTGCACGAATCCTCAACAGTACGAATTTGAGTAACAGTTTTAACGTTTTGAAACTTCTTAACCACCTTTTGGTGAAGGGATTTTTTCTTCAGTCATTGCAGCACTTCAGCTGCTGGTACCTTGTTCTGAACTTGTACGGCTGTTTTGTCTAATGTTTGACGAGACGATCAGCTGGTTAGACTCCTCCACCTCCGACTTGCGCTTAATACTCTCCATAAATAGCGAAACTGTGCGAGTCCCTCGTCTACAAAAAAAGAACACAGTCACTACACTTTACACAGGTTTGATTCCCGGCAGGGCGAAACCTTGGGTAAGTTTCCTTACTCCACACGCCTAATGATAATCCCTCAAGAAAATAAATAAAATAATAATTTGGTCACTCAATCTACGGCTGTTGGTGGGACGCTGCCGTGCGCAATTGGCTGCCGCATTTCGCCCATAAATATGCAGTCAATTCACTTTACAGTATATGCGGTGAAGCGCTTTGAGACGTCTCGAAGACACGATAAGGCACTATATCAAATGCAAGGATTATTATTTATATTATTCATTTTTATTTTTTGGAGGGATTATTACGCCCGCAAAGCCGTCCACCAATCGACTAGTGACCGGGTTCCTACTCACTGCCGGGTAAACAGAGGCGTGTGTGTGGGGTAAGGAAACTTGCCTAAGGTTTTCCCCCCGAACCACCCGGGAATCGAACCCGGATCGTCTCGCTTGCGAGGAGAGTGCTCTATCCACTGAGCTACCATCCAACTATTTAGCTATTTATTTATTTAACAAACTGTTTATTTATATATTTAACTATCTAACGCAACGGGATCGGTTGGCAACTCGGGTAGTCGAGGCTGAGGCAACATAGCAGCTGGAAGAGAATTGTCTGAAGGGCTGGAGAGAAAGAATCTTAGCGAGTGAACAGACAGAGTAAGCAACTGGGATTATTGCAGACTGCTCCAGTGGTGGGAACTGGTAACAATCCCAGTCTTAAAAGGCCAAATCAAAATTTTCCTTTGCTGTTACTGGAAGCCTAGCGGAGAGTGAGCTAGGAATGTGTACCGCAACAACTTGATTAAAACAGTGGACTGTGGAGTTGGGTAAGTTTCTTTACTCCACACGTCTCTGTTTACCTAACGGTAATAATAATAATAATCCTTGCATTTGATATAGTGCTTTTCGCGTCGGGAGGGCGTCCCGAGGCGCTTCACAGATCGCACTGTAAAGTGAATTGACTGTATATTTGTGGGCGAACGCAGCAGCCAATTGCGCACAGCGATGTCCCACAAACAGTCGTAGATTGAAAATGACCAATTTATTATTGTTTTTGGTTTTGGAGGATTATTATTAGGCTCTGTGTGGAGTAAGGAAACTTGCCCAAGGTTTCACCCTCTGCCTGGAATTGGACTCAGGTCTCTCACTTGCAAAGCGAGTGCTCTAACCACTGAGCTACAGGACTCCACAAGTAGGAACCCAGTTGTTAGTCAATTGACGAATCGCTTTCTGTGGGTAATAATCTCCTCCCCACCCACCCCAGCCCCCACCCCCCCACCCCCCCTCCCCACACACACACACACATACACACACACACACAATCCACGACTGTTTGTGTGGACACTGCTGCGCGCAATTGGCCGCCGCGTTTCGCCCACAAAATACACGCTCGATCCACTTTACAGTATATCCCGTGAACCGCTTTGAGACGTCGCAACGACATGGTAAGGCGCTGCCTCAAATGCAAGGATTATCTTTATGAATAATGTTATAGTGTACCGCCAAGATAATCATTCATCATTATATTATTCCTGGCCTGTGCTGCTCTCAGCTCATTGCTTAGTTTACTTTGCAGCTGGTTTGCACTTAAATCTTGGGCAAATTGTCAAGTGAACATGACAGAACACAAACAGAATTTTTTTTGTTCCCGGGGACGGAGAAAAACCCCCTCAAATTCTCCAAGAGTGACAGAATTCGACAAAGTGTAACTGGATTACGTCAAATGTTGGAATCCTTTTCATTCTGAAACTAACTGAACGCTCGAGATAGTGTTCGATTGTAATAACTGCTCGGGTGGCCTGATCTGTCATCGCCTCGAAGCCTTACTCTCTCACTCAGAGTGGTTAGAGCCCTCGCCTCGCAAGCGAGAGGACCCGGGTTCGATTGCCGGGCGGGGCGAAACCTTAGGCAAGTTTCCTTACTCCACACACACGTCTCTGTTGGCCAAACAGTACGTAGGAACCCGGTTGTTAGTCGAATTGCGGATTGCCGCGTTTCATGTACAAATATACAGTCAATTCACTTTACAGTCTATTCTGTGTACCGCTTTGAGACGTCTCAAAGACGTGAAAAGCACTATATCATGTGCAAGGATTATTATTATTAAGAACCAGATCCAGAATGGGTGAATGGTCCTTTTTCATTTTGATGAAATAAGACAAGACACTGTCAGTTTTTTTTTAATGATAATAAAAATCCTTACATTTGATAACAGCGCCTTATCACGTTCCAGAGACTCGGGCCATCCTCCTGACGTGAAAGGCCTCTGTACGATGTTATTTGTTTTTGTAACTGTTGTCGAGACATCTCAAAGCTCATTGAAGGACGTTACAGTCAATGTGTTGCTGAAATTAGAACACATGCTTAGGACAAGCAAGCAGATACACACGCACACACGCACGCACACGCACGCACACACGCACACACAAAATCTGCTACCACCTAACTGAGTGACCGAAACTCTCTTTAGCTTCTGTTGCAGGCACGATACTGCCTGGTCCTCCTGATTCTCCTGCCCGTTGCCGCATCGGAGACGGAACAGGAGAGGCGATGCAAGGACATTCAAATGAGCTGCGAGGAAGTGACGAATGATATGGAGACGCAGATTAACAAACTGGTGAGAGAAATGGGATCCGCGGTGCTTCCCCGCCCCCACGCTGTCACGCTATCTGATCCCTCACTGACATACTTGACACGCTCTCACCACCGCTCGTTCGTAGGCCTGCTATCCGCACCGCTCGGGTGATATGACACGCCAAGTGGAGACCCCGCAGCGTAGAGGTTTAGAGCGCTCGCCTGGCAAACGAGAGGACCCAGGTTCGAATCCCGAGTGGGGCGATACCTTGGGCAAGTTTCCTTACCCTGCAGACACTCGCCTCTTGTTTACCCAGCAGTAAGTAGGAACCCGGTTGTTAGTCGATTGGTGGATCACTTTTCCGGGGGTAATAATCCCTTCTTAAAAAAAACATTAATAATAATTTGGTCACTCAATCCGCGATTGTTTATCGGACGCTACTGTGCGCAATTGGCTGCCGAGTTTCGCCCATTAAATTTACACGTCAATCCACTTTACAGTATATCCTGTGAAGCGCTTTGAGACGTCTCGAAGACGTGATAAGGCGCTGTATCAAATGCAAGGATTATTATTATAGGTTAATATGCAGGTCAGAGTCATTGTTTGCATTGCCTTACGGTGACTCCCTTTCACAGGCTGGGAATCTGCTCCCGAGTATGTTGGAATACGAAAAGTTGGTGGATATGGACAGGTCTGCGCTGGTGAGTGCTCCTTTGCAGGGAGGGTGGGCGTGAGGGGTGGGTGTGGGGGTTGATGTCTATTATAGGATGGCTGGGAGGGGGGGAGTGCGGGAGTTCAGTGTTGTGTCGGTTTGTGTGAAGGTCAGCGTCAGGAGTGTGTGGTGGGCAAACGGGGAGGGGTTTAGAGATAAAGCACAAGTGGAGCCTTTTGCCTCCATCAAGACCTGTCTAAGACCCTCCTCTTCGACCGCGCCTTCGGTCACCCTCCTACCCCCATCCTGCCCGCCCTCCACCCCTCCTGATCCCAAACACCAGCTCAGGTGCAGATCCCTGATTGTCCAGAGTCTTGAGATGTCCCCTTGACGCGAAAGGCGCTGTGTCAATGTAATGTGTTGTTGTTGTTGAAGCTTTTCCATTAACAAAGCCTACTTGATTTCTCTCCACACCTTCCCCCCATCCCTCCCCACCTCCCCCACGTTCCTCAACCCCTCCAACCACAACCCAACCAACAGAATGGTGTCTGCTTTGTGTCCTTCACATTGACTCAGCTGCTAAAGAGTATGTCCTTGCTGAATAGCAGCTTTGCTCCGAACTCCGAAAACTCCAATCTCACCAGTATCTTGATGAACCGACTCAACAGAATTTTGGATTGTCAGAAGGAAGAGGTGAGTTTCACTGGTGACCACAATTCGCATTTGTATAGGGTACGTCCTCCGCTCGTGGCAACTTTCGGGCTGCGGAGGAGCTGAAGCAAGCTGTCAGAGATGAAATTCGCCCTCCGTCCGTGTTATGTAAGCTGTCACACCGAACATGGCGACAAGATCCTTATCATTACCTAACTGATGGCACTCACTCACACGCTCACACGCACACTGATCCTCTGGACGTCTGAATAAAGTTAAACACTAGTACTGCAGACAATTAAGTACTGTACTTCTAAATACAATTCTCATCATTGTGCCACTTGTTATAGTTGTTAATCGGGGCACTGTGGGGGAAAAAAACAACCATGGGACTTTGTGTGTATTTGTCGAGCCAACTCGCACACAGCCAATGTTTGATTCTATGCAAACCTGATGGTGAACCCACAACCTTTCTGACTCAGAGGCGAGAGTATGTGCCGTGTGGACAATTGGTCTCTATTCCCTTGAGTTTAGAAGGATGAGGGATGATCCGATTGAGGTGTTTAAAATAACAAAGGGATTCGATAGGGCAGCTACAGAGAAACTATTTCCTCTGGTGGAGGAAATCCAGAACAAGGGGGGCATCATCTTAAAATTAGAGCCAGGGCATTTAGGAGTGAAATCAGGAGGCATTTTTTCACACAAAAGGGGGAATGAAAATCTGGAACTCTCTCCCTCCCCCAAAAGGCTGTGGATTTATGGCTGAATCCATTCACATCTTCAAGACTGAAGTGGACAGATGTTTGTTAGGTCAGGGGATCAAGGGGTACGGGGCAAAGGCGGGTAATTGGAGCTGAAGTACAGATCGCCCATGATCTAATAGAACGGCAGAACAGGCTTGAGGGGCTGAATGGCCCTCGTTCGTATGACATGAATTTTCTTTGTCCTGCTGGGCAGGGCAGATTATAGGGCAAGGCTGCTGTGAGTAATTATTGGCGTGCGGGTGGAACAATATTAGTCAAAATAATGAATCAATCTTTACCTTGTCTTGTCTTTCTCCTACCACCACCTCCCCCCCACCCCCACAACGACCCACCCCCTCCCCCACCCCTCTCCCTCCCGCTCAGACCTGTTTGACAGATCCAGAGACGACGATTGTCAGACAGTGCGTGGGCTATTTCTTTGAGTATTTTCAAAGCATCCTCAATCGCTACAGAAGAATATTCCAGAATTTGTGCGTAGAAGGCGCCAGAGGAGAGAACCCAGACCAGCCATCAGCCACAGCACGATTCATGAATCTTAAAGGTGAGGCGTCAGTCGTACAATGATAATAAACCTTACATTTGGATACAACAACAACAACAAAATGACACTTGTTGAGCGTCTGTCACATCGGGAGGACGTCCCAAACCACATCGGTGGCTACGCTTTCGCCCACTTATGCCCCGAAACTCTGGAACACTCTTCCTCCATCCCTCCGCCTTGCCCCTTCCTTCCTTCCTTCTTGAGGTCGCACCTGAAGAACTTCCTCTTTGACTGTACCTACGGTCAACTCCCCCCCCCCCCCCCCCCATCCGCCACTGCCAACCACTCCGAGTCGCTGCCCTGCGCGAGTGGTCAAGTTGTTGTTGTCGTCGTTAAGAACTGTAAAGCAATCTCGTACCCTAAACGCCTGACTTGCTTCTCCTCTTCCTTAACCTCAGGCGACTGCATCACCGTCCTTCACACCTCAGGCCCTCCTGAGGCAGGACAAAGCGAGGTGCTGAGCGCCACGGCTGGCTCCCCGAGGGCTGGAGGAGGAAGCGGTAACCGTGGCGACAACGGCGGAGGGGACGACTGCAGACCAACAGAGACCACGTTGATCACGAGTGGGGTGGAGCCCAGGAAGATCCCCTCCATCTCAGTCACACAGACTCACACGGGAGCTGAAGTAGCCGATTCCCACCGCAGTAAACCCGCCACGTTTTGGCCCTGCTTGGTTGGCGGATTAGCTGTTGCTTTGTTGATTTTCATCGTCTTATTCTTTTATAATTACCAGCAAAAAAGGGTAAGCGTTCCTCCCTTGTGTGGCGTCCCCGTGGCGTAGCGGTTTAGGGCGCTCGCCTCGCAAGCGAGAGGACCCGGATTCGATTCCTGGGTTGGGAGCGGGTGGGGGTGGGAAACCTTAGCCAAGTTTCCTTACTCCCCACACGCGCACACGCGCCTCTGTTTACCAGCAGTAAGTAGGAACCCGGTTGTTAGTCGATTGGCGGATCGCTTTTCCCGGGGGTAATAATCCTTTTTAAAAAAATAATAATTTGGTCACTCAATCCATGACTGTGTGTGAGACGCTGCGGTGCACAATTGTCTGCCGTGTTTTGCCCACGAAATATACAGTCAAGTCACTTTGCAGCATATCCTGTGAAGCCCTTTGAGACGTCTCGAAGACGCGATAAGGCGCCATATCAAATGCAAGGATTATTATTATGATTATTATTATTATATTGTCACATTTTCCCTTCCCTTCCGTCTCTTATAGACTGTCCACTCGTGCAAAGTCTCGCCGTACCCCCTTCCTCCCCACCCACCGCATTTCAGAACACATTGGAACAGACACGATGAATTGAACAGCCACCCACCCAACCTCCACACCCCCACCCCTTCTCCACACGCTCCCCCACACACAGACACACGCACACACACGCACACAGCGAGGAAGGTTCCTTTGAGAGTGACTAAAAGCTGGGTGTGCGTTGAAGCGGGAGTGAGGGCAATGCCGTGTATTAACAGCGGCCAGAGGTGCAGTGTGAGTAATCAGTCAGACTCCTAAGTCACTTCAATTCCTTATCTGTTTTTTCACAGAGACTGGAGCGACAGTACATTGCCAATCTCAGTGAAGGGGATACCAGGTAATAATCAGCCTCTCTCCTTCCAAACCACTTAGTCAACCTGGCTCAGGCCGCAGGACTCACTCTCACCCGCGAGTCAGAAGATTGCGGGGTTCAAGCCCCCACGTCAGAACTTTGAGCTCACAAACGTCAGCTCAAAAAGTAGCTCCAAAGCAAAGCTTTCACTTACATCGGGCTTGATGTCTGTGTGTGTGAAGCTTTCCTATCGAAATGGAAAGTGGAATCCATATATGGAGAGAACTCTACTGTTGTTTAATCAGGTCCTGTCTCAACCTCGTCAAGGCTGTTAACGTGACCACAAATAGTACTGCCCTTCCCTTCTCTCTCTCTCGCTCTCTCCTTGAATGTTACATGACATTCCTATCAGTGTCACAATAATAACAGTCCTGCATTCGCTATAGAGCATTATCACATCTTCGAGACGTCTCAAAGTGCTCCACAGAATATACTCTAAAGTGAATTGACTGTCTTAAAGCAGAAGATAAATGCAGGAGTGCGTTTGGGACATTTTCACAAGAATCTGTGTGTGTGTGGGAGGGGGGGGGGAGGGGGAAGATGAGAAGGGAAAAGAGCAAACAATCTTTGCAAAATATATTCAAACATTCGAAGGCATTTGACTTTGGCAGAAGAAAAATAAACAAGCCTAAAGCCTGGCCCTAGATATTAGGAACCTTAAGAGGAGCAAAGAAACCTGGGCCCCTCAAAGACGTGATAAGGTGCTATATCAAATGCAAGGATTATTATTGTTATTATTATAAGAATATAGCAGTGTTGGAAAAAGTCCAGCGTGTAGTCAAAGATCCCAAAATGCTGATCGAGAAAAAAAAAAGGGAACTTACGAATCGTCTAATAAGAACACAGTCACTACGCTTAGCCATGATTACCCATGTCCTACTTGGAGACATTGTGATGTTATGGGCGCCGTATAAAAAGCAGGGATAAAAAGTGTTATATCAATCAGGTGACCAACTTGGAGGTTATTGGTAAGGAGTTGAGCTGAGGAGACTGTACCAGGTTTCGGGTAGTGAAAGGTGTTACAATCACCAGAAGATGCTCAAAGCGATGGCTGGCTTCCTCGTCAAACCATCTGTTAACCAGAGAATCATATACAGCACAGAAGGAGGCCATTCGGCCCATCGTGTCTGTGCCAGCGCTTTGAAAAGAGCTGCCCAAATCAATCCCACTCCCCCGCTCTCTCCCCATAGCTCTGCGAACTCGTCCTCCCCAACTAATAATCTTTTCCTAATGCTCTCCTTACAGTACGATACCAGTTCTAGAAGATACGCTCTGAGCTCTCGGCATAAGTGGAGCGGCGGTGAGTATGAAATAATACTAATACTAATAATCCTTGCATTTGATAGAGCGCCTTATCACATCGTCGAGACATTTCAAGGCGCTTCACAGGATACACTGTAAAGTGGAGAGACTGTGTGTTTTGTGGGCAAAACCCATTTTGATGCTTAAATGCAACAACAACAACAAATTGCATTTACGCAGCGCCTTTCACATTGGGAGGGCGTCCCAAGTTGCTGCACAGTCAAGGATTTTGACCCGAGCTGGGGGTTGGGATCGGGGAGGGGTGGAGAGCAAGGAGGGTAAGGGGTAAGAGGGTGACCAAAGGTGTGGTCGAAGAGGAGGGTCTTGAGACTGGCCTTGAAGGAGGCAAGAAAGGGGGCGAGGCGGAGGGACTGTGGGATGGAGTTCCAAGGGCAGAGAGGCTGAAGGCTTGACCGGCGATGGTGGGGAGGGCGGGGTTGGGCGGAGGAGAGGGAGCGGACAGATCACAGAATGATCACTGATTGTAGCAGTCCCACAAGACTGTGACTCCGTTCAATGTAGTTTTCTGAAGACAGCGTTAGGTCCTATGGTACTGAGTTCAGTGGTGAATTAAATCATTTAGTCAGTCGCTCAGGGAACCTCTTGTGCTAATGATTTCCTGTGTTTGGTACTTTTTTTGACAGGTGGAAAGGTCTAAACATTCAGCTTCTGTGAAGTTGCATCCCTTCTCGTTTCCTGCCCAACGTTTATTGTTGTGGCTGGAAATCCCCCAAAACTTCCCCAAATGCTCTCCCGTTGTCAGACATGTGGCCAACTCGGCTCCACGGCTCCATCGTCGCTGCTCAGTTCTCAGTGGAATGAATTCAGAAGAGACTTGGCACTCGTGCACGCTGGCACTTACAGGCTCCAAAACCCCTCGGAAAATCCAGCAGCGGAATTTACAGGCCAAAGGGAGCTGGAGGTGGAGAGTGGGCGTGCGGAGGTGGGGGGGGGGGGGGGGGGGGGGGGCAGGGGTTGCTGCAGTAATAGGGAATTTGTTTTCTTATATAAGGAAAAAAAAAGAGATTGTGGAGGTCAAAATGACCGAATCTTGACCCATTCCCGAGGCAGCTGTTTAGAAGCCACTGGAAGGAAGAGTTAGGAGCACCGAGATTTGCAAGGAACCAGTTTGATACTGCATTGCATAAAAGGATGTGTTTTTTTTCCTGCTGAATATGTGACTGTTTTGTTGTAAAGCGCTGAGGGAGCCGGTGGTGACCCGCGTCTCTCGATTGCTAAGTCACAGATTAAAGTCAGTCACTGATATCAAGTTTCCGGCTGAAACTCTCAACTCTCTGGCAGCCTTAACTCTTTACACTAGCAAAGGTTTTTTTATTTGTTCCAAGTAAACCAGTTACCCAGAACATCTCTCGTTCTGTTTCCTCTCCCACCCTCCCTCCCTCCCTGCCCTCCACCCCTCCCTGATCTCAGTTGTTCGCTGGGGAAAATTTTATAACTGCCTCGAGAGGTTTTACAATGATCTTGATCTGATCCGGTGAGAACAAGGATTCTTATCTGCTGACTTCTGTCGCACCGTCAAGATTATTCTTAAATGGGTAAACAAGTCCCAGCATCCTGGCCTCAGTCTCGCTCTTGCTGAGGGTCTGAGCGACAAACAGCTACACGCAGTCAAAGGGTAGCAGCCAAGTATCACAGACAGCGACAGGACACACTGCCAGGACAAGCCCGAGCGCCGGCGATAAAGGAACGAGCACGTCGGCAACAATTAGACAACAATTAGACAAGCTGGAGTCTAGCCAACTTCTTTCTTTGCGGAAGACGACTCAGAATGGGGAGACCTTCCCGTTTTAAAGGGGATCGAAGACCCGTGTTTTTAGGATGCTTCGAGACAGTAGAACAAGAGGACGCAGGTTTAAAGTCGCAAAGAAGGCAGTTTACGACGGGAAACAGGTTGCCAGGAAAGGCGGTCGAGGCCAGGACATTGGGACTCACTTAAAAGTTTGACACTGTGATGTGGGTGCCGATACGATGAGATCAGATTATCCGAGGGGACCTTTTCATTTCAACTAACCTTGTGATCTTGTGAATCGCTTACGTGAGGTTCTAGTAACAGTGCAGATTTAACATTGCTTCCATTATAATCGCTGACATTTATAAACACCAGTCACTAACGTCAATGGGAATGTTTTACCCGGTGGTCACGAGGAACGAGAACATGCCTTCCTCACATTGCTCAAGCCAGTGTACCCACCTCTTTTGCCAAGTCAACCCAAGAACTGCTTTGATCGTCTAATGGCTGGCGAGGTTTTTGCGAGTTGCAGTCGTGTTCCTTTCTGATGCTTCCTCTGTCTCTCACACACACGCATACCGGCCAGCGAAGTCCTGAGTCATTTGCTGTCGCTTGAGCAGTGCCCTGGGACGCTGGTCTGGGTGAGGGACGCTGTATAAATGCAAGTTATTGTTGGAGGTTGGGCGGGGAGGAGCAGGTGTAGATTCAGACCGCCATGTGTTCTCTCCCTGTTCTCTCTGGGAGTGAAATGTGACTCACTCACTCACTCACTCGCTCACTCACTCACTCTTTGGCGCTCAACTGTATCCTTAGACACAAACACTGGGAAGCAGTTTCCAGGATAAACTGATCCTGGGTTAAGTCTCTGCACCTGGCCTGGCTATACCAATCCTCCACGAATCTTATTATATTCGGGGAAATTTTTTCAACTAAATTTTAGTGCACTATTTCTACCCCCTCCCTCCCCCACCCACTCACTAACCTGGGCATGATACTCAGAAGAAACGACTAAGCCATTAATGTATGCCGTAGGAATAGGAGATTGGAAGAGGAACAGTATTGACGTTGAGGCGATAAACACGGTCTTTGATGTTGGGTATCGCATGAGCTGTTTTGTCCCGTGCGGAGTTGTATCTCATGTCTGTTGTTTCTCTGTGTTGTTAGTTGGCCTTTGTATTGTAGGGTTGGGGTTGAGGGATTGGGGTGGGGGAGGGAAATGTATTTTTTTCGGAGTAAATAAATGTACATTTAAATAAAACTATTTTTTATGCATTTTGAGACGTTGCCATGTTCATTTCTGGCAATACAGCGGGTATCAGCCAGCTTCTGCCTTATATGCCACGCCAGCTATTTGCCATAAATATAGTCACTATACAGCAACAACAACAAATTATATTTATACTGTGACTCTCACATCTTGAGGACGTCCTAAGGGGCTGGACAGTCAAGCTTTCGCACCTGAGCTGGGGGTTGGGATCAGAATGGGTGGGGAGGGTAGAGGTAGGAGGATAACCGAAGGCGGGGTCGAAGAGGAAGATCTTGAGATGGGCCTTGAAGGAGGCAAAGGAGGGGTCGAGGCAGGTGGACTGTGAGATGGAGTTCCAATGGGTGGGGGCAGAAAGGCTGAAGGCCCGACTGCCGATGGTGGGGCCGGCTGGTCGGGGGACATAGGGCAGGCTGGAACCCGCTGAGCAGAGGGAGTGGAGTGGACAGGTCAGTATGGAGTTTGCAGGTCACAGAGGTTGGGGGGAAGCAATGACTTGGAGTGCTTTTACAGCAACTTACAGACATTTTAATGTCACGAACTGTGTCAGATGCAAGGATTAATAAATTGAGGCTGGAGTTATTTTAAGTTCCCTTTTCTGTGTCTTATTCTGGACGCAATCAATCAGTGTTTCCGTGACCCCTTCCTACTCCGCGTTACAGTTCTTTAGGGTTATCTTCCACCCTGTCTCATCGTGAAGGCCACTTCATTCTTGACAAGGAAATACAGAATCATATCAGGGTTTCCTTTTTCCTGGGGAAGAGCTCAGAGGTGCCATCATTTGGATGCGATGTGAAGCTAAGGTCCCGTCGGCCTGGCCTTTTGGAAGGCGTTAAAGATCCCACAGGGATGCTTGAAAAGAGAACAAAGTGGCTCCATAGCAGCATCAATCCTTCCAGATAAATCGGTTGTTCATCTCATGGCTGGATGTGAGATATTTCTTGTGCGCTCATTGACTTTGCTGAGCTCCCCTCAACAGTAAGTTGTCTGTGTACAACGCCTTTTCACGTAGGATAAAGGACTTAGTAATAATAATCCTTGCATTTGATAGAGTCGCCTTATCACATCTTCGAGACGTCTCAAAGCGCTTCACAGAACAAACTGTAAAGTATGATGAAAGCCCCAGAATGATACAAAGGAAGTTCTTCCTCTGATGACATCTCCAGATGCGTTTCTCAGAAGCTGAAGACAAGTTGCTTCCTTACATTCTGCTAGCACGTTGAACTTCTTTCCGTTGTTGTTGTTTTGACAGAGAATGAGCTGACTCTCCGGTCACAGCTCCCTGCAAACAGAATGGACTCCAATCTTGGCTCCGAAGGGTGATTCTCAGCTGGATTTGAGATCTTCTCCAAGGTTACTGGAATTGTACAACCATCGAGTAAGCCAAGGAATGTAATAAATGGCTGGAACGTGTTGCCAGGAAAGGTGGCTGACTGAGGCCAAGACAATGGATTCATTTTAAGCGGCCACGTTAATTCAAACCCATCTTGCGACCTCATGAGTGGGATAACCCTAATGATAACAATAATAATAAAAATCTTTGCATTTGATAAAATGCCTTATCACGCGTTCGAGACGTCTCAAAGCGCTTAACAGAATATACTCTAAAGTGAATTGACTGTGTATTTTGTGGGCGAAACGCGGCAGCCAATTGCGCACAGCGGTGTCCTACAAACAGTGTTGGATTGAGTGACCAAATTATAATTTTTTATTTGCAAGGGTTATTATTATCATTATGATTATTACTGCACAAGTGGAACACATCGATTCTGGTTAACAAACATTGGCTGAGAATCTAGTTCAGAATACCAGAAGATGATTTGCCCTGAATAGGTTCCTAATGAATAACACATGCAGGAAATTGTATTCATTCAGCGCGGGGGCAAACGCTTGCTTGCTGAGCCGAGTGCTTAATGTGGGGGAACGTGATCGGCATGTGTGACTCAGGCTTTCTGAGGGAAAGGGAAGATAGGCAACCTCCTCGGCTGACGGGAACTGCTAAACCGATGCAGCCGAGGTTGATGTCATTCCCCTCGTGTACAGTAAAACTATTAACTTAGTTGAACACATGCAGCCTGAGTCAGTTTAACTTGGATGACTCAGTTCAATCAGAAGGCTGCTCGTTTCATGCGATACATAGAATGATGGAATCTTACAGCACAGATGGAGGCCGTTTGGCTGTGCAGGCTCTTTGAAAGCGCTGTGCAACTAATTCCACACTCTCTATCTCTTTCCCCATTGCCCTGTAAAAAAAATTTCCTTTCCAAGTACATATCCAATTACTTTCTGGAAGCTATTATCAAATCTGCTTCCACCACGCTTTCAGGCAGGGCGTTCCAGACCGTAACAACTTTCTGGGGAGAAAAAAATGTCTCCTCGTCTCCCCTCTGGTTCTTTTGACAATTATCTTAAATCTGATCACCAAACTACCCGCCAGAGGAAACAGTTCCTCCTTATCTGCTCTATCAAAACCCCTCATAATTTTGAACACCGCTATTAAATCCCCCCTCAACATTTGAGATTGAGGAGGGTTGCTCAACACCGTTAAGGGACTGAGTCACTCAATCCACGACTGTTTGTGGGGACGCTGCTGTGCGCGATTGGCTGCCCCATTTCGCCCACAAAATATACAGTCAATTCACTTTACAGTGTATCCTGTGAAACGCTTTGAGACGTCTCAAAGACGTGATAAGGCGCTGTCCCAAATGCAAGAATTATTATTGTTATCATGGAGCCGCCGAGCGTGTAAAAAACAAGTGTGAAGCTGATGATAACAGGATAAATCTGAATCACCAGTCAATGTTCATTGCGAGAATTCCCTGTGACTGTTCTCCCGGCATTTGTAGGATAGATAATGGCGATTAAGAAAGCCCATCAGAAGAAGACAGGAATGTATAAAAGGACATTGGGAGTGGGGCCCAAACAGATATGTTTAATGGCAGGAGGATTGTAGCTGAGCGCAAAGGAATGACTTGATACACCCGTGGTTGTCTGGAGGATTGTGAAACATTTCAGCTATGTCCAGCAAATTAATCTTTAATTACTGGAGGCTCAGAAACTGTCCTGGAGGGTTGGCAAGCCGAGAACTGTTGGAGAAGGGAAGGGGCTATTGGGGAAAGGGGGGAGCCTCTAGGTAGGGGCGGGGTGACAGGTAAGGGAGTCCCTCCTAGTGTCCTGGCCAATAATTCCCACCCATCCCCACATCCCCCACCCCCACCCAATAAAATTGGTCACTCACTTCACAGCTGCTTGTGGCCGCTGCATTCGCCTACAAAACCCTATCACTCCACCTTACAGTAAATCCGGTTACTGTAAAGTGGATGCTGAATGCTCCTGAATGCTTCAAAGCTTTCTCCCAGACACGAAAGACGTTATATCATAGAATCATAGAATTATACAGTACAGAAGGAGGCCATTCGGCCCATCGTGTCGGTGCCGGCTCTTTGAAAAGAGCTTCCCAAATCAATCCTATTCCCCCGCTCTCTCCCCATAGCCCTGCAAACTTGTCCTTCCAAAATAATTGTCTACTTATCGAAATATCAAATGTAAGGATTATTATTAATATGCAGAGAGTTGCTATGGTCTGGAATGCACTGCCTGAAAAGCTTTTGGAAGTGGATTCGCTAATAGCTTTCGAAAAGGGAATTGGCTAAGTACTTAAAAAGGAAAAATTGTGCAGTGCGATGGGGTAAGAGCGGGGGAGTGAGTCGGATTAGTTGATAGCTCTTTCAAAGAGCCGGCGCAGGCACAATGGGTTGAATGGCCTCCTTCTGTGCTGTAAAATTCTATGATTTTATTATTATTATTATTATTATTATTATGTGCCTTAACCCCAATTTCATTGCATGAGCCTTTGCTGCCAATCCCCAGTGCCTGGAGAGGGACTTAACAGTCAACCAATTTCAAGGGATTTGCCTGTTGGATGCTTTCTGTGTTTTTCTTTCGGGTTCTGTTGCTGTAGAAACGGTCAGCTCTGCGGCTGAGAACGTCAAAGGACAGTGTTTATTTTTGGAATTTTAACTAAGAGTAAAAAAAACAGTGTGCGCTCAGTATAACCGGGACAATAGCCGGACAGTAAGAATCAGCGAGGCCCCAGCAATAAATATCACGCTTGTGCTTGCAATCGGTTAGGCAAACAATGCAATTTTATCAACGTAGTATGAGGGGTTAACACGGTAATTGGTTCGCTTGTCTGGAGCAGATGGCTGTAGAGTAAAGGCCCCTATGTCGGCCTACAAAATAAGCGTTCTTGATTGAATGCATATTTCTTGATTCGTTTCAATGAAAAAAACTTCACAATAGTAATTTGCTTTACTGGATCCACAGCTGTTTGTGGGAGTTAACGCGTGCAATTGGCTGCCGCGTTCCGCCTACAAAAGACAGTTCACTTCATCGACAGTACGTCCTGGTGAAGCGCTTTGAGAGGCAGAGGGCGAAACCTCGGGCAAGTTTCCTTACTCCACACAGAGCCCTAATAATAATCCCTCCAAAACAAAACAATAAAAAATTGGTCATTTTCAATCCGCGACTGTTTGTGGGACATCGCTGTGCGCAATTGGCTGCCGCGTTCGCCCACAAATATACAGTCAATTCGCTTTACAGTCTATTCTGTGAAGCGCTCTGAGACGTCGAGAAGACGTGAAAAGCGCTATATCAAATGCAAGGATTATTACTCGAGTCTATCCTGTGCGAGTTCAACGCTGGAGATATCTGATCAGCAGAAGCAAGGAGAGAAACGTTACCCTCTCAGCTCTTTGTTCCCTGAATGATTTCTCAGTCCCGGTTTGCTGGGATAGGAGACGCCAGTGGGTGGGGGTGTGGGTGAGGAGAGCAATGGGAAAAGTAGTCACAAGTTTTGTGAGGATGTGGTGACTGGCACACAGTAACGTGCTGGTACAGTGCGACAGACAGACCTCCGAGGTAACATCGGGCTATGACAGTGAGATGCCATCTCCCCACAACATGGAAACAGCTTCCAGATTTAGAAACCCTGAGCGTGTTGTGTTGCTGTGACTCTGTCTTAACTCTTTAAACGCTGGACTCGGCCATCCAGCTTTTCAGTAACTTCACCTCCGCTCGCACCGCGGAGATTCCCAGGGCAGCCCATTTCTGTCTGTGTCTCTGTTGGCTTGTGTCATCGCCTCCGATTGTTAATCCTACTTTCCTTCTCTTCCGTGGCTACGAAATACGCCGTCACGACACCTAACACTAACCGTCCGTTCCGACATTATTATAATACTATAACAATAATGCTTGCGTTTGACTTCGCGCCTCATCACGTCCTCGAGATGTCTCAAAGTGCTTCACAAGATATACTGTGAATCGGAGTTGACTGTATTTTGTGGACAAAACCCGGCAGTCAGTTTGTGCACAGCAGTGTCCCACAAACAACCATCAAGTGAATAAGTGATGTTTTATCCAGGGGATTGTTAGTCAGGGACTCAGGGAGAGAGAAACTCGGTTTAAAACCTCATCCAGCATGGAAGGCGCTGTATTAAAAGTCTGTGACTTCTGTGGCTTAGAAGCACTGAAAGGAACAGATTCTGATGTTATGTTCTTCGCTTAAACCGCATCTAATATTTGATGTGATATTAAGCAGCGTGAGAATTAACATCAGGATGGAGTATCCTGGCGTCTGTGAGCTGTCATCTGGGAAAACATTGCCGGGGGAGTAACCTTTGGGCGACACTGTGTATTTCCCCTCCAGCGCTGGGCCTCTCCGACAAAGACTCGCTTGTGCAAGTTCACCAACTCGGGTCACACGGCTATTACAAAAGGAACACTTAAATCACCCTGCTGTGGTCTCGCTCCGTCATGCAGAGCTCCTGTGTCGAATGTGCTCTCGATACCCTCCTCTTCGAAAACGCTATCAGTCACCCTCCTATCCCTACCCTCCCCGCCCTCCATCCCTCCTGATCCCAGCCCCCAGCTCGGGGTCCGTAACTCTGTCTGTCCAGCGCCTCGGGATGTCCTCCCGACTTGAAAGGCGCTGTGCAAATGTCATTTGTTGCTGTTAAAGATGGCACTACAGTATTGGAAAAGAAAAGGAGAGTATCTCTCTCCCGTTGTCCTGGACAACAAACCCCCCAAATAAAATGGGTCACTCTTTTCATAGCTGTCTGTAGGACATTGCTGTCACACTTTGCTGTTTGCTCTGGGCATTTGGGGATTGTTGAGTAATTCAACAAAGTGTTTGCCACAAAGGATGTGACCACAGAATTGGCTGAGATCAGCAGAACACTGGGGCCCACGTTCCTGCACCACTTTAGATGATTTCCACCTCATTCTTTGATTGGGTCGCAATAACCGACGGATGTTAGCAATTCTTAGAACAAAAGCTGTGCGTGCGGCAATTACTTGGAAACTTTCTGAAACCATTTCCGCCAACATTCTTAGGCCGCAACGCAAGCAGTTTATGTTTTCTTTGACCTGCTGTTAGTTTCACTTTCGGGTCCATCAGTTTTTAAACTACCCATCACCACCCCCCCACTCCCCCATTGTAAAAACACAAACAAAATGGGTCTTCTTTAAGACATTGGACCACAGGATTCAACGCGCTGAGGGATGGATGTTTAGGAGACAGAGGTGCAAAAATCCTACCGAGACATCATTTTGTCCAAGAATTCGAGATAATAATCATCATCCTTGCGCCTCGTCACATCAGAAGGACGTCTCAAAGGACTTCTTGGTATTTATTGTGAAATGGAATGACTGTAGCCAAATGCGGCAGCGCAATTGCACACAGCAACATCCTACAAACAGCCACGAAACGAGTGACCAATTTTATTTGGGGGATTGTTGCCCAGCACACCATGGGAGAAAGAAACTCCCTTCTCTTTTTGAATAGGGTCAAAGGATCTTTAACTTCCCGCTGAACAGGTAGATAGGATCTGGGTTTAACGTCTTATCAGAAGGACGGCACCTCCAACAACACAACCTCCCACCCACCACCCAGCCCTGCAATGGAATCAGCTTAGACCATGTGATTTCAACGTGACACGGTATCCCAGAAATTCGTCAAGTGAGCCTGAATTTGGAAAACGGTTAAAAATTAGCCTCTTATCGGCTTCCCACTCGCCTCAATTGAGATAACCAGCACATTGCGCAACTGCCCTTGAGCCACGGTGGGGGATAGCACTTTCCCTCGGTCAGCCAGATACCTGACACAGCGGAAACCCACCATCGTGCTCAAGAGCATCCAAACCGTCACTGAGAGTTCCACGCATTCCCACCCGACCCAGCGCACGGAGATCCCAGAGGTTAAGTGTTGGAACGGAACGCCCACTCTTTCTCTCTCTCTCTCTCGGTCGGTCTCCCCGGAGGAGAAGTCAGCACGCGCTGGGGCGCGCGCTTTTGCGGGCGAGACGGCTTCGGTGGCGCGGCGCGGCGCGGCTGGGGCGACGCGCTTCTGTACGTGTCACCATTTCCGTCAGATGAGTCCATGGGCGTAAGCCAACCCTTCGGGACTCCTCTCTGCCAGTCCTGCTCAGCTCCCGCTGTGTGCGTGTGCCCCCCCCCCACCCCCTCCTCTGCTGACGTTCGTCAGCAAACCAATCCCATCTGATAAGAGGACGTTTCGTTTCGTTTCGTTTGGTTTCCTTTCGTGCGACGATCAAAGAGAAGGAGGCTGCTCCCTAGCTTCGGTGGAGGGCTACAGCAGGTCGTGTTCCTCGCGGGCGTTTGTCTGCCGTCAAGAAGCGTAACGTAACGGCAAGGTCGGCCATCCTGCCATCAGACACCGCGCCCTGGCCGAGAAAAAAAAANTTTCCGAAGAAAAAAAAAAGCTGATTTTATAAACGCCCGAAGTGGGGCTTTCAGTGGGGCCGTCAAAGGCCGATAATCTGCGATGACATTTGCCAATTTTTTACATATGTGATGTCATTCAAAAACCCCCCACACAATAATAATAATAATAATAATAATAATAATTTGGTCACGACTGTTTGTGGGGCACTCCTGCGCCCGATGGGCTGCCGCGTTTGGCCCACGAAGTCCACAGTCACTACAGCGCGTTCTACAGTTTATCCCGTGAAGCGCTTCGCGACGTCAAATGCAAGGATTATTATTATTATCATTATTATTATTATTATTATATTGTTAGTATCATTTACGCGGCAGTGCTGTGTTTTTACGGCACAGTATAAAACACCGCGCGGGGGCTTTCGGGACGTCCTCCCGACACGGAAGGCGCTCGATCAATGCAATCTTGTTGTTGTCGTCGTCGTCGTCGTCGTTGTCGTCGTCGTCGTTGTTGTCGTCGTCGTCGTCGTTGTCGTCGTCGTAAACGTAAATCCAGCGTCTCGTCAACGATTTGCGATGATTTATTTGGGATACAGCCCTTTTGATGACACGCCGCGTTATTTTAGTGATTTTTTTTTTGTTGGGGGGGGGGGGGGAGGGAGGGGGCGACCGAAAGTCGTGTTTTTTATATATATATATCTATAAATAGATATATATATAGATATAGAAAACCGATGATTTTTTTTTGAAAAGATTTATGATTTTTTTAAAACAATTTTAGACGACAAGATTTTTTTTGGGGGGGGGTGTGGGGTGTTGGGGGGTGTGGGGGGGGTTGGGGCAATGGGGGGGGTTTGGGGGGTATTGGGGGGTATATACCAATGTCAAGGAGCGTAACGTGAAGGCGCCGTCGGTCGTTAAATGTGCGATGGCCTTTCACAGCCCCATTGACGTTGTATCGTATCATTACAACGATGACTGTTGTTGTTGTGGTTTATTGTCGTCGTTTCCTTTTCGTTCGGAAACATTACAACAACAACAACAACAACGACGACGACGACACAGAGAGAAAAGAAAAAAAAAAACGCATCGCCCGAACAGGGACTTGAACCCTGGACCCTCAGATTAAAAGTCTGATGCTCTACCGACTGAGCTATCCGGGCCCTGGCGGTGGAGGGCGCTCACCTGCTATAAGAGGCGTCAGGGCCACTGGGCGCGTCGGCGGCGCAGACGCCGCCCACAGCGTTCCCGCCCACCGACCGCTTCGCTCGATTGCGGCCGCCGCCGTTTATTCGACTCGCCCCGCGGCATACAATGCATCCGATGGATGAGATACGAACGCACCGTCGGGCGCGGGCGCGTTTTTTCTTTTTTAAAAAAATATATTACTGTGCGGGCGGGTGGGGGAGTTTGAAGCTGTGCGCCACCATCTTTGAGGCTGGCAGACCGACGACGCGCGCCGGACGCCCGCCATCTTTGATCCTGGCGGACAGGGCGCGTCGAGGCTCCGTTTGGGGGGGTGGGGTGGAGCTGCCGGGCGCCATCTTTGATGTTGGCAAACGCGCTCAGCGCTGCTGGCTCCCGCGGGTCGGAGGAAGGGGAGGAAGGGAAGGAGGTGGTGAGACTTCCGGCGGGCGCCATCTTTCGTGCTGGCGGCGGGAGGATCGCGCTCGGGTCCGGTCGACGGTGGTGGGGTGGGGGGGGGCAAAGACAGAAAAAAAAACAACCGCAAAAAAGAAAGAGCGGTTCTTTTTATAAAACGCGGCGTTTTGGTTCTAAACGGCCCTTTGGGTACTGGTTTTTTTTTTTCGCGCGCGCGCGTGTGTGTCTGCGGTGTGTGTTTTTCTCCCCCCCCCCCCCCCCCCCCCCACCTTTTTGTTACCGTGACTACGTCGCTTTATCGCGGGTTGTAACACTAACCGACGCCGAGGCGCCGTCTCGGTTCGTGTTTGACCAGGTCTTAGCGCTCGTGAGGAGGGAGCGGCCTTCAGGTCAGTCAGTCAGTCAGGAGGTAGGCCCCAGCGGGGGTGGGGAGGGGTGGGGGGGTCGGCCTGAAGCCTCGGCCTGAAGCCTCGGGACTCGCCTGAAACCCTTCCCCCCCTCCCCTCCCCTACCCCGGGTTCACAAGGCGTCGAGGTTCGACCGCGACAGTGAGTGAGGGAGGGAGTGAGATAGAGAGAGAGAGAGGGGGAGGGAGAGGCTCTCGGGTGTATTTGCTCCACTGCGGGGCTTATTATGTGTTTTGCTGTTTTTGTTATATGTAAGAAAAGGAAATGTACGGCTGAATGTGTTGTGTTTTGTCTGTGGGGAAGGGGGGGTTGTTGTTGTTGTTGTTGTCGTCGTCCAGGTTCAAGCGCCACAAAAGTTGTTGTTTCTTATTGGGGGGGGATTGGAGGGGGGGGGGGTATTGACGAGGCATTTTGACTCAAAAGTAGTGTAGTGGGGGCGGTGTTGGAGGTGGGGGGGGGGGGGAGGGGTTGAGGGGGAATGGCAGCCCTATGTCTCGATCAAATAATAATAATAATAATCCTTGAGTTTGACACAGGGCCCCCCTCGCGCCGTTCAGACGTCTCGAAAGCGCTTGGCGGGGTACACCGCCGAGTGCGATGACCGGACGCCTCGCCCCCCGGTGCCCCCGATTGGAAAGAGGGGCCCTTTTCGAATTCAGATTTCGGACGACAGTTTTCTTTGGCCGCCGTTTTTTTATTTCCGTCAGCTCCTTTTCGCCCCTCTCCCCCTCCCCCCCCCCCCACCCCCCTCCAATTCATTCTGCTATTGATCAGCCTCGCTGGCCTGACCTTTAATATAATATTATTATTATTATCGTCAGTTAACATGCTGAAATTGAAGCCTGATCCATTGTCACAGGGGGTGAGAATTCCTTGTGGCCTCGCGGTTGAACCCTGGGCTGATGGTTACCACGAGGCGATATGTGTGCCTTTCACACTTGCCCCTGGGATAACCTGATTCCTCCGGAGACGTTTTAAGTTTAGCTGCTGTGAGCTAAATATGGGTTCGGGAAATTGAATCCTTCTTCTCTTTTTCAAGAGATGCTCGCTAAAGGTGGATAGAAGAAAAATTGTTTCATGGCCGGGTTACGGTAAAAGTTCCGATTCGAACCCCATCCCTCCGTTGAAATAGGCCGCTGCTGCATGTTGGTATCTTGCAGATACAGTTGTTGGACCAGTAACTTGGTTGCTCATACCAACCGAGGCCTTAGGAGCCAGTTGGTAACGTGATGCGACCGGCACGTTTGAGAATACGGTTTGATTTTGTGGTTCTTGCTCAGATGGTCAATTAGTAAACGCTGTTACAAGCCGTTCCAAATTGTGATCGGACAAAAAAACAAAATTTACAGCAGTGCCATGTAAATCACATCTCTACTTATGCGATTGGCATCTCACCAGTTCCCAAGTCAGTGCTGTTGGATAGTAAAGGAAGACATTCTAAGCTCGTGACAATTGGTTTCAGCACTGGCCTTTATTGCATAGTCTGTATCTGGTGGGGTTTTTTTAGTTCAAGTTGAGTGCCAGCTCCGATAAAAGTTTCTTTTTTAAAAAAAATCAGCATTAAGTCTTTGACTCTTGACCGCAAGCCAAGTTTCTTTTAGGGAAGTGTTTCATTTTAAAATGAGAACTAATGCTTAACTAACAATGTGTACATCTTAACCTAACCATAGAGCTACTTGTAGATAAGGTGCTACAATTCTGTGCATTCTTCTCATTGTGTTTCACCCTGTTGTTTTGCCTCTGCTTATCCCTCAATATTTTGTGTAGCTTTTGCCCAAATAATTCCAGGGTAGAGCTTGACCCCCGAGTGTGGTCCATTTATTATCTTCTTGTCCACAGAATTCTACACACTGTGTAAAACAAATGCATTCAAACAATGCCAAACAATTGTTTTACATCAGATTAGATTCAACAATGGAGTGAAACTCAATGGGTTTAGCACTTGTCTCTTAAAGACAGATGTCAAGCAGTCCAAATTCTCCCCATTCCCAAAGTGGGTGTTTGTTTTGGCTTTGATTACAGCTTTTACATCAAGCATTTATTCTTTGTTTCCGACACTCCTTGTGCCGAGCACTCACTTTGGGAAAGTGCCATGGACAAGGCCTCCATTGGTATTTTGCTGGAGGTGTTCTGCAATGAGGCATGTTGTTTGTGCGCTTATGCAACGTTGAATGATTAATCTGATGCTGCACCTTTGCGTACATGTCTTGTATTCAGACGAGTAACTTGCTCCACCAACGGAGCCCAGTTTCCACTGCACTGGGTTTGCCTGGGCCTCCAGAACTGTGTTCTCAATGTCATTTTCATGCTTCAAGGCGTATCCATCGAGGCCTTGCAAACTTAAAAACGATGGGGTTTGTGTACATCCGCAACAGTAAAAACAAAAGTTGGTGAGGTTTTTTTGGATGTATTTTTTTGACCCGTTCGCTCGCTGTTGAACTTAGTTCCAGTCAATATCCAAGAGCCATGGTCAAGGTGCTCAGTCTGAATACCACGCTCGTAATTTGTGCTAATTTTAGGAATGGCTCAACTCTGTTATATGTATTTAACACTAGCCTCAGTGTTAGCAATAGGATTATTGCAGCGTCCTGGATTTGAAACTGTATTATCTCCCTTTTGCGTAGAATGTCTTTATAAAATTAAAAAGCTCAAAGCCCTGTTGCTCTTTAAGTGGACTATGCGACTATCATTGGGCAAACCCAGTGAACTTTAGATGTGGGCAGTGGCATTTCAAGCACAACCCCGCATATATTGGCACTCCTTTTATCATACTCGGGAGTGTTGGCATGTGCCCCTCAATATGGCACATTCATGGGCATTTTTGGAAAAAGGGAGATTACAGTGAAAATCCTGCTTTTTTTGCGTGTGTGAGCATTTATTGCAGGTTGGGCGATGTTACGTTGTCAGAAGGGGCTGCGACACCGAGTTTAAAAAGAAATTGGGGAGGCTGTTTTGTTGTGCTTTTCTTCAATAGGTGCAGATATCCTGGAGAAGCAGAATTGGAATCCACGTGTGTTTGGTATTAATTAAATTAGCCATTATACACCAAAAAAAAAGTTCCCAGTTCAAGGCTGCGGAATCTCTTGGAAGATTGTAGAAAGGATGGGTTATTTTCCCCCAGCCGCTGTAAAAGTAGCAGATCTCCCCGTCTACGTGGTTGTGAACTTTATTGGAGGAGTTGATTTTTAATCCCTGGCTTCCTGCAGTTCAACAGAGCGGAAGATGGACTGACTCACTGTAAACACCTTCAAGTAGAGAGTATTTCTAAGGCAATTTGTGTATGCAGATCGCAAATCTTTCTACTCAGTGTGTGACGATGGAGGTGACGCTGAGCCATTGCTAACTGACGGATTCAGTGTTGATTGACCTGCAGGGGAACATCAGCTGATGTCAGGAGGAAAGGGTCTTCATTGACGACTCCCGAGGTAACTGAACATCTTCATTCATTCAACTAAATAATGAAATATTCTAAATCTCTTCACTGCTCACGTTACTTGAACGTAACTCATTGTGTGAAGGGTTTGAGAAGTTTGGGTTATGATAAGCTGCTTTATCAAATCTATACTGTAGAGTGTGACAAGCACATGGTGTGATTGACAAAGTTAGTCCCTGGTTTTGTTCACCTTCTTGCAACTTTGCGTCCTATTCATGCAGTCCACAGCTAATCGGAGAGCTTTTAGCTATTTTGCTACAACCGCCTGGAATTTTCTTCCAGAATTCCTCCAAATTTGCCCCCATCCTGCATTAAAACCCGTCCATAGACCCGTGTCTCCCACCTCGAGCTCCTACTCAATCTTTGATACGGGTCATTTATTTAATGCCTTACGGTAATCTAAAACTGATGCAAAATATTGTACCTGGGTTAACAATCTCAATTTCCTTTCAGGTTAGATAGAGGGTGAAGAAGATTACAGAAGATTAGTATATGCTCTACGCCATTAGAAGACTAATACTGAGATTCAACAAGACAAAAGTGGGGAAAACCGAAGCAACAAAAAGATCTATTCTACCAAAGCCATGGCTCGTCAAAGCGATGATTGCTACTTCTATTTTTACTCCACATGTACCAAGGTAAACCTGCACCATTTCACGTGGGCTAACTAGGATTACGCACCTTTCATGTATCCAAGATTGGCTTAAAGACGAATGTTGTGGAAACTGAGCCATGGAGCTTAGTGAGGTTGGTGGGGGGGATTAATGGGCAGGCAAAACTTTGTGTAGGAGAACTCTGGCTGCAGACACTTACTAGAGGGAGAAAGATAACAAACTAACTCCAAGGCTAGAAAAATCCAGTATTCTGTTGCGGAGACTGTCTGCATTTCGAGGCATGTTTCTCAAACAGCAACATTGCAACCAACAGCAGTCTGAGGTCGATCAGTATACAGCACCAGAGTAGCAAATCATTGCAATAAACGGAAACACCACAAGTACTTTTCTTCCACAAAAACTAGTCAGTTCACTTCACAGTATATTCTGTGAAGTACTTTTGAGACATCTCGGAAGACGTGATAATGTGCAATGTCAAATGCAAGGTTTTTTTTATTAAAACTTGAATGTATATGTTGAATGCTATTTCAATTTCTGGCAAGTTTATGCTTACGGCAATTTAGGTAGTCCGCAGTGCTTGTATTATACATGAAGTTGAAGAATTGCTTTTTGCTCATCACGTTTTGGCTTTTCTTTTGTTAGGGTGACAGCTGTGTGTTCCGTCACTGCGAAGCAGCTCTTGGCAGCGAGACAGTCTGTAACCTGTGGCAGGAAGGCCGCTGCTTTCGGCAAGTCTGCAAGTTCCGACACATGGAGATTGATGTAGGTTTTCGATTGGCAAGATTTCCTCTAAACATTTCAATGATAATAATTTGATCGCTCAATCCACGAATGTTTGTGGGACACTGCTGTGTGCAATTGGCTGCTGCATTTGGCCCAGAAAATATACAGTTGATTCACTTTACAGTGTATTTTGTGAAGCACTTTGAGACATTGCAGTGACATGATAAGGCACCGTATTAAATGAAGAGATTATTCTTATTTACAACCGTGGGATTTGTGCACATATTGACAAGATTACCCAAATAACACTTATATTCTGCAGTGAGTTTTTTTTTAACTTTTTTCCTTAAAAGTTGGTTTCATAACTATGGTGAAGTAAAATGAAAATCTGTTGTTCTCTCTGTAGAAGAGGAGGAGTGAAATCCCATGTTACTGGGAGAAACAGCTCTCAGGATGTACAAAGCTGAACTGTGCTTTCCGCCACTGCAAGCCTCGCTTCATTGAGGGAATCTTCTTTCCTCCCACAAAAGGTTTGTGTCTAATCGCAGCGATTATGTTCACTTAAAATCATAGAATTTTATAGCACAGAAGCAGACCATTCGGCCCATCGTGCCTGTGCCGGTTCTTTGAAAGAGCTACCAACTAGTCGCTCTTGCCACGTTGCACTTAAATGATTTCTCTGCTCGTGGCAAAACTTGGCCCAGCCCTCAGTCTGCCAGTCTGTTACAAGCAGTTACAAAGTTGGAACCAAATTTTGTAGGCATTTCTGAACAAGGAAGACAGAAACACTTGCCGTTTCCCATTGTGTAACTTATCTGTTCCATTATCTCTCCAGGCTATTTAAAATGTTTCCTTCAGTTTCTGGCACCAGGGTCAATGCCGGATCCCAAGGAATTCTGCTCTGTGTGCTCCTCTTTGAGATGAAACAATCCTATGGGTCAAGCAGGATGCTTTATTTTAGAGCAACACCTGCAGGTGATTGGTATGAGAGAATCCTCACTTGCAAATGATACAGTAATTTGCAGTTTCTCCTTGAAATTGTGCCTCTACCAAGCACCGATGTTCAGCCATTACATTAACAGCAGTTCAAGGAGTGCACATGGATTATTAATTTAGCCAGAGGGTGCATTCTACGTATTGCAGAGTTATTTAGTTCTTGAACTATTTAGCAGGCTCCTGTTAGTACTAAGGCTATGATGTTTGGAAGCCTATATCCACTCCTATAGTTTCTCATAGGAGATTCCTGCAGAGTGTGAGTTCCTTCACACATGGTACAAATCCTTGTGTTCTCAGACTCACCAGCGCCCGTTTCCACCAATCTATTCCCTCAGGTATCCAAAGCAAACCAGAAGTGACTGAGCTGGGAGAAGAAGCCAAGATGCCACAATCGACTGTCAACCAGTTACAGCAGCCGAAGCTGCCGATTCAGTCAAACCCGTCTCCGCAGGTTCGGGGGGTCATGAAAATGGAGGCATCTGAGAACGTGCCTAGCCCAACACATCCTCCCGTAGTAATCAATGCAGCGGATGATGATGAAGATGATGATGGTGAGGTTCACATTTGGTTTCGCTAATCTGTTGCTTAGTCACTTACTTTAACTTTCACCTAATTACTGAATGCGGGAATGTGGAAGGTACTGAGCATTGTGCTGAAGACGTCTGGACAAGCCAAAATAATGACAAAATCCAAAGTGCTTTCAGACGTTAACACTACTTAGACGTGTGCCCAAGACAGCAGGACGAGAAATTGCAGGTTGGGGGATGTGAGGGGCAATTTTAGCAGAGGGTCTTAACAGCTGGAACAGATCAGCGGAAAGAGCAGTTGCAGCTAATACTGCAAAGATGAACTGGTAGAATGGATATGCTGGGAGCAGAGATCAAATGGACTGAACCGCTTTCTTCATTCCAGACGTCTCTTCTAATATGTTGGTGAACCAATGACCTTGTGTACTTTATACTGTTCTCTCTCTCTCATATATGCTTATGACTTTATGAACCAAACACAACAAAGACATTGTAAAGCACATTGAGTTTAAGCATTTCCTGTTTTATGGGGTGGGGGGGGTGGCGGTTGGGAAGCAAGCGTCTGATCTGAATCGCTGACTGAATTTCCATTCTGTTTTCAGATCAGTTTTCAGAGGAAGGAGAAGAAAACAAAAACATTCAAGTCTCAACCGCAGACGAGCAGAATGGCATTCGGGTCATTTCCACCAAGAAACAGGCCATCGCTATTCAGCAAGGTTAATGCGTTTATAAAGTCTTTTAAAATCTGGAAACATTTCTCCAAATGGATGACTCTGAAGATGTGGAATGCATTGCCTGAGTGGACTGTATTGGGGTGTTATTTAATGTGGTCACTCAATCCACGACTGTTTGTGGGACACTGCTGTGCGCAATTGGCTGCTGTATTTCGCCCACAAAATATATGCAGATAATTCACTTCACAATAGATTCTGTGAAGCACTTTGAGTCATCTCGAAGGCGTGATAAGGTGCTGCATCATGTGCAAGGATTATTATTATCATTAAGATAGTATTTTCTGCCAGCAGATGAGAATTTGGATTTTGGCATTAAAACTCTGGAACAGATCAAACGGAAGAAAGCCATGAAGGAGAAGCTGAAAAAATTAGGTAATTAAGTCCATTGTATTCAGCTCCTGTACAGATTCATTATCTAGAGAAATACATACATGATCCTGAAGAAAGACAGAGCATATGGCTTGCCTGAATGGGCAGGCCTCCAATTTGGTCTGCTTCAATCCCTGTTTCTTTTTGTTTATAGACGAACCCTCGGCAGAGCTGATCCAAAAGGTGGAAGAAAATTGCGAGAACTTTGTTATTGAAAAGGAAAATGTCCGGGCGGTTTTCCGGACAGTGACCTTGTCTCCAAAGAAGGGTAAGCCTTTTAGTTACTATGGAGCATTAGAATTTTGTGGCCATTTATACAAATGTTGCTGAGAGCTTGAAGAGAGCTTCAGGGTATCTTTTCGATTCTTTCCTCGGCTGGGAGGAAAAATAAGTCTTCCGTGTTTTTTTTACCACCATCATCTAATGATTAACAAAACGCTTTCGTTGGCATGTGGGGGGGTGGGGGAGAGATCAGTGCAGACTTTTGGCATAGCATGTGGGATAACTGCATTTGATTCTAGAAGAATACAATCAGTGTTGCATTGAACGGTTGGACAAGACCTTACAGTACAGATGTCAGTTTGTTTTATTGTAGCGCAGATTAAGTGCTGTGTGTTTTGTTCCGAAAATGACCTTTTTGTTTGTGTTCATTCTGTTTTCTCCCTTCGTTGGCCGCAGGTGATGGTGAGCCTCTGTTTAAACACAATCTTGCTGAAAGACTTGGCAAAAAGAAACTGTCGCCAAAGAGCAGCGCCGAGGAGGTGCCACAGAAAGGTCTGCACAATATAAGAAATATTTCAAAATGCATGTTTCGGCCCACAGAAGGTACAGTTACTACAGTTTACAGTCTTCTGTCAAGCAATTTGAGACGTCTCAATGACGTAATAAGGCACCATATCAAATGCAAGGATTATTATTATTACACCAATTATACACGGGTTACTTGCCAGTGGAGCTCTGCTAGGAATCTCCTGACCTGCACCAAAATGGTTCCTGGGCAGATTGCACCCTTAACCCAATCTCTCAATCTAGGCCAGTGTCGTCCAACCGGATACCCTATTTGCTGAAGGTCCCCGGGCCACACAAGCAATGTTTTTGTGTTTCCCTTCCAGAGACAAAAGATACCATTTACGGGTTGTGGAGGGAGCAGGTGGGCCTAGCTAATTGGAGTGGAGGGTGTGTGGGGGGAGATGGACCACTCTGGTCTAGTCTGATGTTTTGAGCAGTTGTCGTTTTCTCTTTTCAAAGCCACAATCGCTGAGAATGAAATACTTCTGAAGCGCAACCTTAGCGATCGGTTGGGCAAACGGAAGGTGAAAATGGACGAGGAACCTGATGAGCTGCCACACAAAAGTATGTGCACTGTCTGCTTGTTACTGTACTGATGGCTGACCAGGAATTCTCAATTTGTGACCATTCAGTGATTTGTTTCTGTCTCCAGTTGGGTACTGTACATATTGAACTAATTACACATCTGCAATCCGCATTGCATGCACTTTACTAATCTCTCTTTAAGCTCCCACTTATTAATCCCACTTGCCATCTCCTTCCCCATGTGCCTTAATAGTTTTTCTTTCTTCCTGATCCAGTTCAAACTCCCAGGCCCATGAAGGAGCGTCTTGGTCTGCCTATGGAGGTGGTGAACACAGACAGAGGTAGGTAATTGGATCTCCAATACTCTTGGTTTCATGGTCTAATGCTGCTGTTGGAAGTCATGAGACCACTAATGCAGTCAATTCACTTTACCGTATAATCTGTGAAGCGCTTTGGGCCGCCTCGAAAACGTGATAAGGTGCTGTATCAAATGCAAGGATTATTATTATTATACTTCTGTTCTTTGACTTAAACAATTGGTTATTCGCAAAACGTGAATCAAGTAGCTTCTCTTCCAGGCTTAACACCTTGATATGGGTGCGCTTTAAGCTGAAATTGACGATGCTTACAGGAGTTGTTATCTATGGAAGATAAATGTTTTGTAAATTCCAGTCCGATCTCATCTTGACATTTGCAACTCATTCTGTCACTAAAGATGTATCATTGACCTAACAACCTGCACCACTGTAACCTCATTCCTTCCATCTTCCCATGTAAGGCACTGTGTTATACTGAACCAACACACTTTACCCTTCAGTTAGAGAGCAACAAGAGATTATAGTTGAAAACGTGCAAATTCTCAGCACAAAAGACCATTGTAATAGTTGAGGTATAGATCAGTTATGATCTAACAGAATGCCAGAACAAGCTGAAGGGGCTGAATGGCTCCTGTTCCTAATACAGAATTTTTAATTAATCCTGCTTTCCTAATGTATTTACTGCCTGGGTATGAAGTAAACTTCCACAGGTTTCTGCCAGTCTGGCCGAACTTGCTGCTTTTGTTCAGCTGTCCATCAAAGAGAATTCTAGCTAACAAGAAACGTGCCACCCTTTCCACAGATAAGCCTGGAAATAAAGCGGACGTGGCTGGAGAGATCCGAGTGAAAACCCTGGAAGAGATTCGCAGGGAAAAGGCAGCCAAGAAAGAACTTGTCAATGACGACAATGAAGACCCCAAGACTGATGACGCTGTCGTCGTGAATAAAAAAAAACCTGACCAGGTCTTCGGTGTACTGGAGGAAGCCGCCAAGATCGTCAGAACGATCCGGGTAAAAACCTTCTCTGAGGCCCTTCTGGAGAAGAAGCAGGCCCAGCTTCTGGAAGAGAAAGAGAAAGGGAAAGGGAAGGGCTGCTCACCCACAAAGCAGCCTGAAGATGAGCCAGCGAAAGAGGGGAACTCGGGAACAGTGAAAGGTAAGGAGCCTGTTGGTGCTCGGAAAGTAGAACTACAATTCCCTTTTTATGATTAATTTCATCCAGCACCATTAGGTCTTAACCTTCCCTATTCCCTCAACAGACAATGAACCTTTTCCTTCTCATCTAAGAGCTGCCCAAATTTGAGAGAAATTTACCAGGTTGTCAGTTTGTAGAACTTTATAACACAAACCTGTAAGAACGTGAGAATTTGCTCGGCAAAAGACGGCCAAGGTCCATCCAGTTTGCACTTGCCCCATCCTGGCAGTCGCTTGAACATGTCGTTGCCCAAACTATATATTTATGTCCTGAAATAATGAGAACAGAAGTGTTACACTTCAATGATTGTCAATAATCACTTTGATTTTTAAGTTGGCCAAGTACAGGATTACTTGCCCTCCTTTGCCTTTAACCTTAGTGTTGGGGCAAATTCCATGTCCATTTAGCATTGTATATGGAGTATTCCGATAAATCTGCTGATAATCCCTGAAAACTAAAATAGTTATTGTACACTGTACTTTTTTTTAAGAGGAGAAATGTCGGGAACCATTTAGTCCTTTTTGATGCAGAAAAACTTCAGCGAAGAACAATGAAAGGTGAAGGTTCCCCGTTGCTCACTTGTTTGATCCACGTTTTTCATGTTCCAGCGAGAAGCCGAAAGGCATCCCCCGAGCAAACTGCGGTGCCGCCGAAGCCGTTCGAAAAAGTGAGAGTGAAAACACTGGAGGAGATCCGGCGCGAGAAGGCCCTGCGAAGGCCGCCGAACCAGGAGGCGTCCGCCCCACAACAACAGGACGACAAGCCCAAAACCGAAGCAGCCCCGACCAGACGAAGGATAATGAGGCTCCCCAAACCTACTGGTAAGCGATCCGGGACACCACCCCACGTGAAGGGCGCTGTATAAATTCATGTTGGTGGTGGTAAACACCCAGTTTATTGAATGGTGGAAGGTTTACAGCACAGAAGGGGATCATTTGGCTAGCTTCCCCCCCACTGGGGCTGTTACCACTTTCCCTCTTCTGGTACCCTTCTGTCCTGCCTTTTGATGCTGCATGATAAGTGAAGCACTTTCATGCACGCAATCTTGTGTTGGGATATGTTTGGATCTATGCAAAGTTTGGCACAAAGCAGTAAAAGATTGATCAGTGTTTGGTTAATGTGTATGGATTTCTGTGTTGCAATTGAAAGGAAGGCATTCCATCCACTGCTGAATTTGCCTATAGTGATCGTTGTCAGGAAGGGAAGGATATTGCGTACGGTGGTACAGGCCTGCTAACTTGCCTGATAATCTGACAGCCTTGTCACCAGTTGGTGGCACTACCCATTAACAATTCTACAATCTCTTGTGCAGAAACTGTCAAGCCAGAAAAGGCAGAGACACAGTCAGTGGAGTCTATCATTGATACTGCTGCTGAAGGTGACGCAAAGGAGATTAAGGTCAGTGTGGAATCAACATTCATGAAGGAATCTAGAACTAATTAAGCTATAACTGTGGCCCATTTGCTCAGTGTGGCTTCTTTGTGAGGACTCTTGGAAACCTTTGTTACTTGTGTAAAATAACTCATCAAATCAGTTTGGTACTTGGTAATATATAAAGGATGATGCCCATTTGCCTTAAGTGATTCTAGGCTCCGCTCAGCAAAGATAATTAATAATTCAAGTTTTTTTTAAATGGTTAATAGTTGTGCTGTACCATTTGTGCAGGCTGCAAGTGGGAAGGAAACTCCTGTGTTGCAAAAAGTGCAGGTGAAAAGATTGGAAGAAATCCTCAAAGAAAAGCGTCTTCGCAAGCAACAGGAGACTGAGAAGCTGTTGAACAAAACCCAGGTGGGAGAAGAAGCGCCGGTGGTCAGTACTGCGGAAGAAGCCAATGGGACCAGCCAGACCGAAGTGGAGAAGAAAACGCAGGAGGCAGCCCCTATGGATACGAGACCAAACAACCGCCTCACAGTGGAGAGGCCGGCCGAGAAGGCCCAGGAGAAGCTGGTCATTGCCAAGCCTGTAAAGGCAGAGCCTGCCCCGGCTCCAAAAGGTTTGTGTCTGTGGCTTTTCATTTGATCGTCCTGCTAAACTCTGCAACCCTCTCCCTCCCTCCCCATTTTCAAATCCTGCCTAAAGACCTTCCTTTCTAATAGTGCTTTCGGTCACCTCCCCCTGGCTCGGTGTCAGACTGCTGAAGGGCACTATGTAAACGTGTGTGTGCGCATGTGTGTGGGGGAGGGGGGGGGGGGGGGGAGAGGAACATTTCCTGAATCGCCATCCTAACCCACTCTCTCTGTTACAGTGAAGCCCAAATTAAACGTGAAGCCTTCTGTGGTGAAGAGCCCAGTGAGACTGAGCCAGAAGCGTAAATCCCCAGATGGGAACCCTTCTGCCATTGTGGCAGTCAAACCACTCAACGCCGTCACTCCTGATGTGGGTGGACAGCTATCCCCAAAGAGAGCTGTCCTGGTAAGATCCCTTTAAACCATTTTCAAGGTGCTGCCCATTCTCAGGCAGTCGGGTAAAGACTGGTTCATTGACGGAACAATTTTATACCCTTCCAACTCTCACCCAGCTATAAACCTTTCAATGTACATTTAATAATAACAATAATACTTGTGTCTTATCACGTCGTTGAGATGCCTACTTTGGCGCTGCTACCACAAAGGCATCAAGAACTTTTGCTCATTAATAAGGAGTCCATCTCAAGTGTCCTTCCATACCAAGATATATAGGAGCATTGCAATGCAGTATCAGTGGGAGAGTTTGTGCCTTTTACTCGCCCATCCCATCTTCTGTTTTGCTGGTTTGGCAAGAGACCACATGGAGCCCATGGGAGAGAATTGTTCCAATCTAACTCCGGAAAGTTGCTAAGGTCACCATTGGCAGTCGTTCAGCTACAGATGGTGTAAATCCTATGAAGTAAGAGCAGTTTGGCAGACTACCCCCAAAATATCAGAACCATATTTAATAAACATTTGCAAATAAGGCATTACAATTAAATTCACATTTAATGGCTGTGATTTTTTTCCCCCAAAAAACGTAATCAATCCAATTTACAGGATATTCCGTGAAGAGCTTTGAGCCTTCTCAACTACGTAATAAGAATAGTACTAATGCAAGGAATACTATTCTAATGCACTGGCTCAAAGGCAGCATCTAGCTTGTCCAACTACTTGGCTTCATTTCAACTTTAAGGAGCCACCTCAGGTGTACGGTTCCTGGCGTGAGGTGCCTGAAATATTTTGCCTTTTCTCACAGGCTCTGCCATCAAGAAGCAAGCGAGAGACAGTATCGTCTCCGATTGTGGAAGTGCCCGAAACGTCTATGGAAAGGTAAAGTCATGGATGTACTGGTCTGCGTGGTTTGCTTCTACACGGTTTTAAAGACCTGTAACATTTCAGAACAACGCAAAAGTATGTAGTTTAGACTGTCAGCGCTTTAGATAGTCGCAAGATGTAGAGATAAAGAGTAGATTACAACTTATGTGTGGCGTATAAATCTGGAGGACTGAAGCCGAAGGGAATCTTTGCATTAACCATCAACTCTCACTTGCTTTTCAGCGTACATTTAGTGGAGCAAAGTAAGCCCCCGCCGTGCGTGTCGCTGCCAGAGATGGCCAACTTCTCCCCTCCCCGGCCGGCCGTCAAAGCCCGCAGAGCCAGCTCCACCGCCAGCAAGACCGTCGAGGACGACTTCGAGGAGCTGATGAAAGAATTTTCGGATGATAAACTGGAAGCAGAGATCGATCTGGACCCGGGGAAAGATGAGGACGACTTGCTGCTTGAACTCTCCGAGATGATTGACAGCTGAAGAGTCCATTGTGTTATTTTTAAAAAAATGAAACCCAGCTTCCCCTGCGGAGTGATCTTGATAGTAAATGGAGAGTAGCCTGGACCTACTTTTTGCATAGGAATAGGGCTCTCTATATTTTTAAAGTTGCGTATAAGTATCTGTGATAAGGGTACTGCATTTTCGTATATGGACGGAAGCCAAATCTGTTTGACTGTTGACATTGAGACCAAATTACATCACCTGGCCATCTACAACCATTAGACTACTAGCCACCTCCCTATTCTTTCTCGTTCCCCGCACCCCCCCCCCCCCCCACCATCACCAAAAAAAAAGCAATGCCGGTGCTTTGCCCAACATAGATCAGCCTGTTATCAAGATGTTGCGATACGCTTCAATCTGAAAGCTTTGTTATCGAGTATGGTGCTCTCCGTAACCCAGGGCATTTTGATCGGTGAAGGCAACTATCTTCCGACTGGGACACTAATTTCATAACACTTGTTTTCCCTTGGGCTAGACGTAAGGGGAAATGGCAATGCCCTGTCCTGATTACTTGCTTTCCATCAATAATTAGGTCATTTGACTCATTGTGGCATATTCTGTTCTCATGCTGGCATTGCCCTAATGGGTTTAATGGCTGTGATCTTTGTGGAACAGCCTTGGATTTCTGTGCACCTTGCTGTGTGTTGGAAAGGACTCTGGAGTAGAGTTAATAAGGAGAGCCTTCAATGAATTTGTTAAATGTTTGGCGTTTTAAACTCGTCAAAGCTTTTGGTAACTCGAGGCCTCTTACGTTTGATCTGTTGGCCACGAGAAGCTTTAGACCCTTGCAATTAGAGAACCCAAACCCAAAATTGCACTGGGAGTTCCAGAGAATTTGGGTCATCGGTGTGAAACTTGGACACGTTTGGTTATCAGAAGTTCTGAAGTGAGTTTGAGCATTAACTGTTATTTAATGCAACTTGCCTTCCTGATTTTGTGCTAGCTTAGCCCTCCATTTGGTTTCTTAGTCGGACGTTTGTCTTACTCCAATATAGGTTCATTTCCCATGTCGCAAAGTGTATTTTTATCACAGACTGTGCTTGCTAGTAGTTAAAGTTGTCTTCGTTCTGAGCATACGGGTATTCAAAGTGGTTTTGGTGCTTGCAATGCAACTGGTGCCAGGAATTGTCCGGCTGTTTTCCTTTGTGTGCCATGCATTCAAGTCTTGCAGTTCATTAAAAACCAAGAGGGAAGAAAGATGCCTGTAGCAGTAGGTTACATTCTAATGGCTGGTTGTACTGAAGCTATTTGGGGTGGAGAGGAGGAGGGAGCATGAGATGTGATCCCATAATGCCATTTGATGTTTTGGTTGGTCCAAGTGACTATTGCGAAATAGATACTTAAAAAAAAATTGCAAAAGCACTTGCTGGCACTTCACCAGATCGTATGGCCCCTAAGAGACTGGACACATTGAGAACAGTCAAGCTACCGAATGTCCTTGTGCCCACACAGCCAGAACCCACTGGGAAGTTGTGATCAGCCACTAATAAAGGACGCAGCATTGCTCACAAAGCCACCTTTGTGCAAAAGAGTGAAGAGACCAAGGAAGTGAAGATTATGTCCAGTAACTGGAGTATCTCAGATAATAGGACCTTCAGTGTATGAGCTACTCCCAAGTTCACCTTTGTGTATATCAAGAAGCCTCTGATGACTACAGTGGTATGCAGCCTCCTTGTAGTAGCATACTGGTGAGGTACATGCAATGGTACATCTCCGAACCTGATTCTGCTATCGCAGCCCTGGTTCAAGTAGGATGGTGCGCCCGGTATTAGTCCAGCATTACCTTGCGACAGCTATTGAAGGAGCTTGAAGAGAGAAGAGGATGATATGGAGAAACTCTCCTTTTCATATTGTGGAAGACTTTAGGTTGGAGGAGTTCTTTACTGTGTGGAGGGAATAGGTTATTCAGTTGTCGAGACTGAAGCATGTCCACTATATGGGAGCATTTCATATGCAAAATGTTAGTCTAGTTAACCTGCTTCACTGGGTCATGTTCTTCATAGTGCCTTGAAGTAGACTGAACTGCATTGCAATTTGCCTCCAAATAGTCACTACACTTTACAGCAGTTACCTGTCAATCAAAGCCCTTTTTTGAGACATTTCAACTCAGTAGGTACTGTATGTAAATAGAAATTTTGATCACAGAACATTTTGACACGTTTTCTCCTGCCGTCTGCAGTGATCATCAAGTCTATAGGATGGAGATAATTGCAAAATGCTCTTCTAGTCCAAAAGCAAAGGGTAGAAGTCGCTGTTAAAATAAGACTCTCGCAACCATTAAACTGTTGTAACGGGAGCACGAATGGTGCATTCCTTTTGATAATAATGGTGTTAACTGGCTGTTTCACCTTGTAACAGCAGGCGAGGCATTTTGTAACGCTGGTAACAAAGTGGAAGCAAATGGACCTCCTGCGCTCGCTGGAGTTTGTTTCACGGAGTATTTTTCCTTCCATTGTTGGCTGCTACTTCTCTCCCTGTTTCTTCTCTCGCCCTTGCCCCCCCCCACCCCACCCTTATAGTGAACTGCGGACCTCTCTTGAATGCATTGCTCACAACGGCGACAAAAAAAAAAGTTCTTAAGATTAGTTTGAATGTTGAAATCCACTTATTTTTATTATGAAGCGCAAGGGTGTGTCCAGAAACGAAGCCACGTGTTTGTTCTACATCGGCCCCCAATTCTAAACCAACCTACGTATTTGCTGTTCCAAAGTGGCCTTCCCCTGTGACTGCTTTGCAGGGGCCAGTGCTGTCCATTTGTTCTTTGTGAAACATTGCGGATATTTTGTTCTTGTGTTTCCCACCTCCCCGTCCCCCTCCCAAATGGTCGACACACAAGTCCGATGTTAGAATTTATGTGTTGGATCCATTGGAGGCACTCTTGTGTTTGTGCGGTCTGCATTTCCTCAATACGTGCTTTTCGCTTTTCCCTTTTATCGATTCAGATGTGCATCCATGGGCAGTGAGCAGTTTTATTTATGACTCGGTATAATAGTGACGCAGGTGTTCCAAGTGTAAACATTTTCTTTGTAATAAAACGACATATATTGTTCAGCAGGAGTCGCTTTGCTGCGCCATTTATTGCAATTGGTAAGATGATCTGCGTGAGACCGCGGCCCCATTCGGCACCAAACGACTATGGCGATGAGATAACAAATGCTGGCGATGGAATACGGCGCCTTTGAAAGCGGGGGGTGGGGGAGGGAGGATGCATCGAAAGGTGCTTCACGGGATCTGCTGGAGGGCAGTAACTTACATAAAATAATAATAATAGTCCTTGCATTCGACCCAGCGCCTTATCGTGTCCCCCGAGACGTCTCGGAAGCGCTTCGTGGGATACGCCGTCGGCGGTTTTGTGGGGCGAAAACCTACGGTTTAATAATGCAAGAATACACTGATGACGATGAAGAAGTAAGGGCTCGTTGCAAGAAGTTTTTTTTTGTAATATAGTTTTTGTTTAATATATAAAGAGGGTTTGAAGGGGTGAGGCCTGGTGTGCAGGGTGAAGCCTGCCTCCCGTTGCCATGGCGCCGGCTCTCCGGGGTCAGAGGTCAGGCCGCGCGGGCTTTTCTCGCCGCCATTTTGTTTGTCCGTTGCCGCCGCCGTCGCTACCGTTCGTCTCGTCGTTGCCGTCGAGGAACCCGCAGCAGCCATGGCGTACCGCGGGCAGGCACAGAAAGTACAGAAAGTGATGGTGCAGCCCATCGTATCCTTACCCTAACCGCCAGGCGGGTGTGGGGGGAGGCCGGGGCCTGGAGTGTGGGGAGAGTGTGAGGCCGGGGCCTGGCGTGTGGCGGGAGGCCGGGGCCTGGGAGGGGGGGGTGTGTGGGGGGAGGCCGGGGCCTGGGGTGTGGGCGGAGGCGGGGGCCTGGCGGAGGAGGGGAGGGGGGTAGTGTGAGGCCGGGACCTGGGGGGGAGTGTGAGGGGAAGCCGGGGCCTGGGAGGGGGGGGGGGGAGTGTGAGGGGAGGACGGGGCCTGTGTGACGGGGTGGGGGGGGGGGAGTGTGAGGTGAGGCCGGGGCCTGTGTGAGGGGATTGTTATCAGGCGCGTGGAGAGTAAGGAACCTTGCCCAAGGTATCGCCTGGCCGGGAAGCGGACCCTGGTCTCTCGCTTGCGAGACGAGGGCTGTTCTAACAGGACGACGGGAAATGAGCGGAGGCTCCAGCGTGGCCTGGCCCCGCAATCGCTGGTCAGCTTCGTCTCGGCGTCCGGTTGCACGTTGTAACCTGTCTTCCCCACGTGTGGATTCCCGCAGCTCAAGTGTTTTACAGCACCGAATAAATACTAAATAAATAATAACGTGGCCGCTCAACCCGGGGCTGTTTGTGAGTGACGGGGGGGGGGAGACGCCGCTGCGCGCAATTGGCTGCCGGGTTTCGCCCACAGAATGCCCAGTCAATTCACTTTACAGCGTATCCTGTGAAGTGCTTTGAGACGTCTCGAAGACGCGATCGGGCGCCGTATCGAATGCACCAACCACAACAACAAGATCGCATTTACAGAGCGCCTTTCACGTCGGGAGGGAGGACGCCCCAAGGCGCCGGACAGTTGGGTCGGGACCCGAGCGGGTGGTGGAAATGGTCAGGGGGAGGGGAGGGAAGGGAGGGAGGGAGCGAGGAGGGGGTAGAGAGTCGAGAGGGGCGCTGAAGGCACGGTCGAAGAGAAAAGGATTATTGTATTCTGCGAGTTGACCTGTCTAGATGTCACGCTAAGACACTATTTCAAACGCAAGAATCATTATTATTCCCGTCTTCCTTAACTAACTGTGCACAGAATCTTATTTTCAGATATCTTCAGAATGTGAGTATAGTTGCCCACTCTTCTCCACTGTTCTGTCCTGGTGGGTTAATGGAAGTTGCGCATGTGATGTTTAACTGTAATACCGTATTGCAATTCTGTGAAGGGTTTTGAGACGTCTCGAAGACGTTATACGGCGCAATATAAAAATGCAACTGTTATTAGTATCAGAATAGTGGACACCTAACACCGTATGATCCCATTGCATACGTGAATTCAACAAAAGATTGGAAATAATGTGCCCAGTTTTAACGTATCGGGGAGGGTTGCTTGGGCTGCATGTGGTATATGCCCACAAGGAATAAATGCCATTGTAGCCAAAAGTCAGAATGCTTTTCGACTAACGTGATTTTTTTTTTCTCTCCAGAGATCCAGAATTCAAGTCTGGTTGTATGAACAAGTAAACATGAGGATAGAAGGCTGCATCATTGTAAGTATGAACTGCATCCAAAAGCAACAACAATAAATTACATTTGTATAGCGCCTTTCACGTTGAGAGGACATCCCAGGGCACTGGACAGTCAGGGATTCGGACCCGAGCAGGGGATTGGGATTAGGAGGGAGGGTGTGGGAAGGAGGGCGACCGAAGGTGGGGGGTCGAAGAGTCTTGAAGGAGGCAAGGGAGGGAGCAAGGCGGAGGGACTGGGATGAAGTTCCAAAAGGGTGGGGGTAGAGAACCTGAAGGCCCGATTGCCAATGGTAGGGTGAGCCAGGTGGGGGATGTGGAACAGGCCGGAGCCTGCTGACCGGAGGGAGCGGACAAAAAAGGGAAAGAAGTAGGTTCAAAGAAGGTCTCGGACCAAGCTTGTCTCTCGAATCCTCCGTTCCACCATCGGCGACCGTGCCTTCAGCCACTAAGTTCTCTCTCTCTCTCATTTAGGGGTTTGATGAATACATGAACCTCGTCCTGGATGATGCAGAGGAAATTCACATGAAATCAAAAGCAAGGAAACCGTTAGGTGGGTGACGTGAGATCTTGCATTGGCCACTAGAGATTTACTGTATGGTTTCCAACCCCCCGCCCATCTCTGCTTTTATTGTTTTTCAACTTGTACCCCTCAGAGATGCAATCTGATTATTTACAGAGTATTGTGTTTGTGTTTATAAGAATGTGAGTTGCCTTTTATGGGGATATTTAGCAGGTATATCTCTTCAAGAACATGGGTGGGGGGTTACCTATCAACAAGCTTCTTTCTGTGTTTAAACCCATTGTATCATCCATTCCAGCAATGGCCATTTGTTTGGGTTTTGTAGTTGATGCAAAGTCTTTGCATGTTTGAAATCCATCTATTAATCTGATTCCTGATATACGGGCTTCTCTTGTTTTACAGGCCGTGTTATGTTGAAAGGCGATAACATTACCCTACTTCAGAGTGTCACCTCCTAGGACTGGCGTCCCTCAGAATTGGCTCTACCCATACCTGTTCCACGTACTATGATATGTGTACTTGGATTTTTTTTTAGGGTCGCAATTTGTGTGTGTTTTTTTAGTAACATTCGTTTTGTGCAGTTCGGGGCATTCCGTCAAACAGAATAAATTTTGACTTCCTTTTGTATAAGTCGATTACTGAATAAAAGTACGCATTGTAATATTTAGTTGCACGTTGTTTTGACTGAGAAGTTTACATCATAAACTCAGTACAGTTGATTGAAATCGTTGGTGGTACCATTTTCTTCCCGGCGATGATGGAATTTGCACTCCACTTAAGGTACAACACCAATATATAGCACCCATCACATGGGATAATGTCTCAGGAGTGCTTCACAAAAACAGGGTCAGCACTATGTTGGGTGGTGGGAGGGGGAGAGAGATAACTGTGGGCCAGTTAAAGAGATAGCTTTTCAGTAGAATTTAAAGATACAGAGGAAGGAGTTTTAGAACATGTGGCCATAGTTGCTATAGTTTCTGCCGGTTAGGATTACATTACAGAGGGTTATTTGACCTGTTAAGCCTAAGTTGTTGCTCTTAAAACCTATTTCCTGCTCTTTTCACATTGAATTCCCCCTCATTTTCCTAACCCCTCTTCAGATGTGTTCAATTGTGAGGAGGTAGATCAGCACAGTCCAGTTGACTCCCTCCAATGTCCTCATTTCTACTTTATCTCTTTATCAAACTGTCAGCTATAAAAGCTTGGTAAGAAGTGTGTTGTGAACATCAACTCTGGTTTGATTTTAAGTAATCTAATGATCCGCAGCCTTGGTTTCCACTATTTGTGAAGGGTGCTATATAAATGCAAGTTGTTGTTGTGATCATTAATGAAGACTCCTGTTAAGTAATATACCCTCAATGCTTTAAAGTTACCGTGTGGACAAGCCTAGTCTATTTAGCTCCGTCGCTTGTTTTTCTTCCATGTGTCAAATTTGATTTGGGACGATCAGTTTTGAACTGAATGTTTTCCACTCGTCAGTGGCAATTTAGTGATTGCTAAGCGGTGTGAGGGCGGGGAAGTGTTGTGCGTCACAGTGATGTTCAAAACACACCAGCAACCCTGGTTTCTTTCTGTCAGCTTGTGATTCAAGTCCCATGAAAAGCGGAACGAATGGCTTATTGCGGAATCTAATTTTGAAAATAAAGGGCATCTTGTCCTAGCGGACATTCTGGGCTGTTTTTCGAGCGTTTTAGCCAGCAGCTACGGGCAGCCTGACAAGAGCTGAGGATCTGAAGGATGCAGCCAACCTCCCCGCGTCAGTCCATGGCCGGGTGCTTGTTTTTGGCGGCCCTCGTGGGCTTTTTGACAGCTTGTTTGATGAGAATAAACGAATCGCTGCTGAGGGCGACGCAGCGGCTGGAATTTCCATTTTTATTTTAATAAACTATTTTTATTTTAAAAATAAACTGATGAAAATTTCGCAAGTGTAACCTACCTACCTTACCCGATGTGCGCAAGTTGGCTATCAGCCATTCACCTACAAGATGCCCGGTCACTTCACTACCGTAAACGCTGTGAAGCGCTTTGAGACGTTCTCCAGATGTGATCAAATGCGAAGATTGTTATCCTGCAGCTAATTGTGAAGTCCCGTAGTTAGAGCACTCACATCGCAAAGCGAGAGGGCCCGGGTTGGATTCCCGGGCACGGTGAAACCTTAGGCAAGTTTCCTTCCTTACTCCGCACGCCTCTCTTTACCTCGCAGTAAGTAGAAAACCCAGTTGTTAAGTCAATTAGCGGATTGCTAACCGGGGATAATAATTCCTCTTAAAAAAAATAATGATTTGGCCACTCAATCCACCGCTGTTTGTGGGTCACTGCTGCACCAATTGGCTGTCGTGTTTTGCCCACAAAATGTAGTCGATTCACTTTACAGTGTGTTCTGCGAAGCGCTTTGAGACGTCTCAACGACATGATCAGGGTTGCTCTAACCGCAAGGATTATTAGTATTATTATTATTATAACAATCCGTTCGACCGTGTATCTAGCGCCTACAACCACCGTGTCCCAGGGCACTTCGCAGGCGATCGCTGTCAAATGTGGTGCTCGATTTCCACGCGGCAAAATCCCAGCGTTTCCATCAAAAGGATTTACTGATTCACGGCGCTGAACCTCACGCACTGAGAGTGCGTGTTGGCCATTGGAGGGCACTCTCGGGCTTTCTCAGCCGGCTGAACCTACCTCGTTGCATCCAGCGACGGAGCGAGAAAGCTTTTAAGCGCAGTTACCATGACATCAGAACAAATATTATCAATTGCAAATCTATGCATTGGTGAGGCACCTGTAGAGAAGCGCTTATTAGTTCGGCACAAAGGGAAGTGGCACTGCTTGGCTAACTTGCATTGTGTAGATTATTCTCCAGATGGATGGGCTTTGAAGTTCCTGCAGCACAAGAGGCTTGGGACTATTTTTCACCCCTGTTTTGTCTCCCGTTTGATTTTTTTTTTTCTCTTTCCCCCCCCCCCCCCCCCTCTGTTGAAGTTCTACTCCTCACCCAAATAGATAGCCTATCAAAATTCGGCACGTGATAAGGCGCTTTTATCAAATGCAAGGATTATTATTATAATATCATCTGTGTTTTGAGTCTTGACAGTATGTGTGTCAGTAAGTTTGTGAGTAAACTGGCTACAGCTTTCACTCTACAAACACACAGCCACTACACTTTACAGTGAAAGTCCTGTAAAGACGTCTCAAGGATGGAATAAGGATGTATACTGTAAAGAGAATTGACTGTATTATGTGGGCGAAATGCAAGGTTTATTATATGATAGTGCAAGTGCAGAAATAGCTGCCCAAGGTGCAATTTCCATGTGTGTCGTGGTTCTTAGGGGGGAGGGTGGGAAGAGTCTTGATGTCTTTTTCCTCTTATATTCCTGTGTTTCTCCTCCATTGCATCGTTGCAACCCACGCCCTCCCCCAGTTTCCTGATATCCATCAATCAACCTGGTCTCTACAGTCCCCTAGACTTCTGGTGACTAATAGCTTTCAAAGCGTTCAGTCAATTATCACTGAATCCTAAATATAGCTTCCTGAGCGAGTAACAATTTGCTTCCTTTCAAAGCAAGGCCTCATCAGATTAAAATCAACATAGCCACCCATGACATTTCCTGTATCTTATGTCTGGGTTTAAGTATTTTGTTTTATTTGCTACAATTGAATCAGTGCTTTTGTTATTAAACATCCCATTTTATTCAGAGGACAACATATCCAAGCAACTGTTTCACCGCAGACACTGTGAGTGATTTCGTACTCCCGGCTGACAAACCCCCAAATAATATTGATCATTCAATCAATAATAGCTTTCAAAAGGGAATTGGACAGGTACTTAAAAAGGAAAATAAATTGCAGGGCTGTGGGGTAAGAGTGGGGGAGTGGGACGAGTTGAATAGCTCTTTCAAAGTGCGGGCCACAGGCATGATGGGCCGAATGGCCTCTTTCTATGCTGTAAGATTCTGTGAATTCATGGTTATTTTTTGGGTCATTGCTGAGTGCGAATTGGCTATGGTGTTCAATCACAAAGCGTAAGTCTTTGGATTTACATGTGTAGCCTGTGAAGTGCATTAGGATGTCCTGATGTGGAAAGGCACTGACTGATCTGTACGACTCAGTTACAACCTGATTTTACCTGGGATAGCATTTGGAAATCCAATTGGTCTGATGATTGTAAATCCTCGATTTCAGACCTACCTCTTTGACCACACCAATGCTCAACCCTCTCTTCCTTGCTCTGTGTCTAGCCCCCATGTTTGGGAAGCGCTCTGAGAAGATATCCTACACATGAACAGCTCTGTATAAACGCAAGTAGTTTCTCCTTCCTTCCCACTAAGTCTGGTCAAATCCCTCTAAATTTAAAAAAAATTCTACAATTTCACCATAAGCCACTCTATAAGCTCCATATCATAGTGCTAATTATTTTATACCTTAATTATATTGTGCAGCACATTGTGGCGATACTCCATGTTCCCTTGTGTTATTATATCCTGTATTGTGGCTGCACACAATGTACCCCAGTCTTGCAGCATGCACAACAGCTATACATCATGTACTCTGTACTGTTAGCGTGTACACCAACCGCTGTCGATAGCGTTACTGCCCCAAGGCTGTGCCACATTCCCTGGTCTTACAATAACAACAACAACTTGCATTTACTTATATAACGTCCTTCATATAGGATAACGTCTTTACAAGGCCGGTGTGGGGGGGGTGGGAGTTCAGGCACAGAGCAACTGAGAGGGGGAAAGGGGGAGATGGCTGTAGGCATGTTTGAAGAGGTAGGTTTGGACTCTTAGTCTTTCATTCACAGAGAAACCAACTTAACGTTGCTTATTTATAAGCAACTTCTACCCCCATTAAGTGGGTACCAGAGGACACAAACAGTCTCCGAGGCCAATGAGGGGCAGTTTGGTTTAGTCAGTCAGGTGTCTGACACACATGGAATCGCATGACCTTGTTGAAGAGTACCCAAGCCAGTCTGAGATTTCCACACATATATGCCACCTACACAGAGATTTACCTGTGTCTGGAATATCTTGCACACACTCTCCCCGGAGGGACGCACCCTATTACATCCACCAGCCAGAACTAAATTAACAACACAATCTAAAGGATCAAGGTTAAACAACAAATTGTGGAAACACAGCAAATTTCACCCTGTGAAAAGCCAACGGCAAATCAGACAGATCAGGCCTTCTTTCTTTCTCAAACACTTGCTGAAATTCTGTGTTAAAAAAATCCTTTGAAGCAAGTTTGATCCTAATCTCTGACACCTTGAGCAGAGACGGTGTGGGGTGGGTGCGTGTGTGTGTGTGTGGGGAGGGGTGAGCATCTGGCAGGAACAGCCCCTATCAGAGAGGAACCGGAGGTAAATATACAATCAGAGGCTTCCCAACGCAACAGAGACACTGATTGCAGATTGTCTGAGACAACTGCAACCCTCCACATCACACCTCTTGTAAGTGCTCGCAAGAGGAAAAATGCAGTAGTGGTTAGCTCACTCGCCTCGCAAGCGAGAGGACGATTCCTGGGCAGTGCAAAACCTTAGGTAACTTTCTTTACTCCACACCCACGCACCTCCGTTTACCCAGCAGTAAGTAGGAACCCGGTTGTTAGTCGATTGGCGGATCGCTTTTCCGGGGGGAATAATCCCTTCAAAAAATTGGTCATTCAATCCACGGCTGTTTGTAAATCGGCCCTTTTAACGCTGCCTCCAAATGGTGACTTTGACCTTCGTGAGGACATGAGGATTTTGCCATTTGGGTGCTAAATGAATCAGTCATTTGATATTCCAGAGCAGATATAGCTCTGTTTCCTGTAGATTTTAACACCAGTGTCTCTTTAGACTCCCTCCCACCCACCCCCACACACACACCTCAAAGCAATCATTGGAGGTGCAGAACTTTTCAGCCATTAGAATGTGTGAGCTCTGGGTCAGGTTTCTTCTACTCTGGACATTCCCAGTGTGTGAACTCTTCCCACTCAACTCCTGTTAACCCTGCAAGCCAAAGCCCTTAATGGCAGGGTGGTCCTAGCTGGACAGCCAGTGGGAAGCTTGCCAGGGAAAGCCCTCAAAGGGTAAGGTGTGGGGATTTAGCTGGCTGAAGTCCAGCAGTTTTATTTTGGATTCCCCTCCCCAAGCCTTGGTTCTCGCCAACCTGTGCCTTAATACTCTCCAGGATTAGGTGAGCAGCGTGCGTCCCTCCAGGGAGAGAGAGAGAGAGAATGTACATTCCATTCCAGACAACGGAAATTTCCATCCACGCGTGGAAATCTCTGTGGTTTGGTTCAGTGACTCTGACGTATTGGTGATAGGTTTCCGTCCGTGTCAGACAACTGACTGAACTGAGTAAAAAAAAACCAACAGAGATTTTGGGTGAATGCAAAATGGCAGGACACTGGATGGGTCAAGTGGCCTTCTCCCCTCAGCTGTGTGAGGTCGGGGCCACAGGAGAACATTAAGCGCTCCTCGCCTGTAGGTCACTATATAAATGCAAGTTGTTGTTAATTTTTTGGAGGGATTATTATCCCCGGAAAGCGATCCACCAATCGATGAACAACCGGGTTCCTACTTACTGCTGGGTCAACAGAGGCGCGGGTGGTGGAACTGAAACTTGCCTAAGGTTTCGCCCTGTCCCCGCCCGGGAATCGAACCCGGGTCCTCTCGCTTGCGAGGTGAGCGCTCTCTACACTACACTACAGGAGTGATCTGTGCCCAGAGGATCTGAGGGGGTGGCGGGGAAGTGGGGGGGTGTTGGAAGGGTCAGGGCAGAAATAGATTGACATCCACCTGATGGGGATGGTGCTGCTGGTGGATGAAAAAAAACATCACTCGCTGTTTGCTTTTCGGTGACTGATTTAATATCTTTCAGCGCAATGGCTGATGAGTGCGGGGGGGGTAGGGGGAATGTCCCTCAGCTATACACCCTGGGGGATCGCATTCAGTTCAGGTCATTCTGACCCTCGCTCAATGTGATGTGTTACAGAGCTAAGAGTATAACTGGGACTCCAGTGTTAATTATTGTTACCCAGTCTGATGAAAGTCTCTGTTAGCTGGTTCAGGTTGGCTACTGCACTACACACTATTGTCCCTTATGTGTTACCTCCATTAACCAACTTCAACTCCATCCAAAGCACACAGAGATAAGATCTCGTTGGTAATTGAGGTTGTCAGTCTGATGAAAGGCTTTAAAGTTCAGGCCAGCCAGTGAAACAAAGGCCTACATGAGTAACTTCACCCAGACCCAAAATGCCCTAAACGCAGAGAATTCGTACATAAATCCTGCTTTTAATTGAAATTCCAAACTGGTTCTTTTCTCTCTCTCGCTCTCTCTTGGTCTCTCTCCCTCCCTCTTTCTCCTTGGTACAATTGATTTGATGGTTACAAACTGTTTCTGCCACAAGAGATGTAATCTCTAACCTAGGTGAGGAGGCAAGCCTAGGCACAGGGCAGATGAGTGGTGGTAGAGGAGAGGTGGGCGTTGGGAGTGGGGGCCGATTGGGGGTAGCTTGGTGGGAGATTGGGACAGTGATTCTGTGGACAAGTTAGGGCGGGAATCAGATATGTGCATGCGCTTCTGTTCGGAGCGTCCTGTCCGCTCCCTCCCACACTCCGGCCTGCTCCACGTCCCCCGCCCTGTCTGCCCCCCACCATCGGCGGTCAGGCTTTCAGCCTCTCTGCCTCCACTCTTTGGAACTTCATCCCACAGTCCCTTCGCCTTGCTGCCTCCCTCGTTCAAGGTACGAACAGAAGTGCATGCACATATCTGATTCCCACCCTAACTTGTGCACGGAATCACTGTCCCAATCTCCCACCAAGCTATCTCCAATCGCCCCCCACCCCACCCCTCCAATGCCCACCTCCCCTCCACCGTTTATACAGTCAGGCCATGTGTTCATAACAACAACAACTTGCATTTATACAGTAATCATAATAATAATCCTTGCATTTGATACAGCGCATTATCGTGTCTTCTAGACGTCCCAAAGTGCTTCGCAGAATATACTGTAAAGTGAATTGACTGTATATATAGAGCCCTTCACACATGGTAGCATCAACTGGAGGAGTTCTGGGAGAGTTTGCGACTCCAACATCAACCACATCTTGTGCATCTTCAGCTTGTCCAGAACAAATTGATAGGTCAGTGATGACCAACACTGTGGGACAATTTCACCTTAAGGTGGAAAAACTCTTCGATCTAGTCTTAAATTTGGAAGCCGCTTTTCTGCAGTTTCCTAAGACCAAACTGGTTCCCAAACTGAGGCTGAATTTGCCAATAGTCCGCAAAATCTTAAAATAATTTAATAACTTTAAGGCAAAACGATCTTGCGGGCTGAGACCGGGTGGAATTTTTGAATCCGTGAAGCACGTTGAGATATCCTCCTGTCCTCCTGCCATGAAAGGTGTATCAAATGCAAGGATTATTATAATAATGTAGATATCCGTTAGGTCAGGGTATCAAGGGAGATGGGGCAAAGGCGGGTAATTGGAGTTGAGGTACAGATCAGTCATAGAATGGCGGAACAGGCTCGAGGAGGGGCTGAATGGCCTCTTCCTGTTCTGATAAAACACAGGCTGCTACTCTTTAACTGTAATGAGTTAAAGATCTTCTCCCCCTACCCACCAACCCACCCTCCCCAGCCTGTTTTGTTTTATGGGAAACTGCCCCCAAATACACACACACACAGACACATGGCAGCAAAACAGCTCTCCGAAGTATCTGCACTGTTTGTTCCCAATTCACGTGAGGCATTTTAAGGAAAGGGATTTATTTTCCCATTGACCCCACCAGCGCTGGATGCTGTTTATTCAAAGTGACAGGGTTCCCCATTGTTGGGGCAGACAGGCTATATTTAAAAAAAATGTAATAAAATAAATTAACGAATAAATCAAATGGAAACAACCAACAATGAGGTGTCCAACTACTTGTTCTGCTGCTCTACCCAAACCCACTCTTTGACATGACTCCCCCTCCCACTCCCCCGCGCAGCCCCCCCTCACTGAGTTTCCGTGCGCCTGACAATTGCATCTCGGTTTTGTTCTCAAGTCCGTGCTCTCGGAAATGGGTTCATATACAGTCAACCTCACGCGAGTCACGTGAGTTGGGAACCTTACATTTAATATGACTTGTGCAAAGTGTAAGTTATGTCAAACTCGCATTGAATATAAACTCTTGAACGGGACTTGGACAGATGTACAACTTAAGGCGATTATACAGATCAGACTTCTGCAAGTTTTACTGTATCTGCACATAAGCTAAATGCCGTGCAACCTCGTGCTGGTGTCAGCTCCCTCCACTGGAGCCATCTATCTGCTCTATTCCCAAATCTCTGAGTATCCGTCTACACTCTTGCCTCCAGGTCACGAGGTTGTGAGTTCAAGCCCCCCACGTATGGATGACTTGAGCTCACAGTCCAGGCTGACATTCCAGTACCAGGCAATGGGATGGGGGGGGGAGTGAGTTGTATTGTCAGAGACAAAGGATGAGATGCTGAACAGAAGACCTGTCCGCGCCTGTTTGAGTGTTCGTTAAAGATCCCGTGTCGCAGTCCAAAGGGAAGAGAGTTAGTTTCTCCTCGTTGTCCTTGCCGACCATCGCACAGATAAATCGGTCGTTCACTTTGTGGTTGTTTGCGGGAATCTGCTGTGCGCAAATTGGCTGCGCGTCCGCCTACAAAATACACAGTCACTACACTCGACAGCAATAGCTGTGAAATGGCTCCGAGAGAGTCGAATGGGCTTCCAATTGAACGAACGGGCGTTGCGTGTGCTCTTTGTGAGTAAATTATCTTGTGAAGTGCAGCTATGCTTATTAGGTGGTCTCAGGCTATTAGCAATTTGCTTAAAGCGTGGGCTCAGCGAGGACAGCTGCAAACCATTCCATCTTTTGACATTACAATAAACCTTCTTTAGGAAACCCTTTAGAATGTGGTCGGATATCACACGAGGCAGAACAGGAAGCCGTGCCCATTGTTGTGGGCTGTGGGCACATAGACATATATGGCTCACTATCAATTGTTCAGCTCCTTTGATAATCTCAAGGCACGACTGTGCGGGGGGTCTGGGAGGGGAACAGACCTATGGACTGTGCAAAGCGAGGTCCGCGTTTGAGACACGGCGTCTTGCAGGCTGACGCCCCACGTCAGGACTTTGAGCTCGCAGTCTAGGGTGGGGGTGGGGGGAGTGCTTCGGAGGCACCGTGCTTGGGATGAGACGTCAAACTGAAACCTCCTCTGGGCCCTGTTCAGGTGGACTTTAAAGATCCAGTGGCGCTGTTGGAAAGGAGAAGGGAGTTTCTCTCTCTCTCTCTCTCTCTCTCTCTCTCTCTCTCTCTCTCCCGGTGTCCTGGCCGACAATCCTCCTGATAATATTTGTCACTTGCTTCATGGCTATTTGTGGGACATTGCTGTGCCCACAAAATGTAGTCACTCCACTTTACAGTATGCACTGTGAAGCGCTTCGAGATGTTTCGATGGTGTGATGAAGCACTGTATCAAATGCAAGGATTATTATTATTTATTGATTTGAGGTAGGACAGCGGGGATAAGGAAAGAGCTTGCCCTTAGAGGGTTGGAGTTGCTCGCTCTTCAATATTTGGACAGCGCCGATCATTTCCTCATCACCGTGTTATCTGCTCACACTTTCCCGTGAGGCGACTATTCTCTGTTTGGCTCCACATTCCTGCATCGGAAGATTTAGTGTCTGAAATTCCGCCTAGTCTTAGCCTCCGTGAACCTCATCTCTTCCGTTTTTTTTAAAAAAAACAACCATGGAGTGAGCGACCAATTTTATTTGGGTGGGTTGGTGGGGTGGGGGGGATTTGTTGGCCGGGAGACCGGGAGAAAAAGATAGAGCGAGAGAGAGAGAGAAACTTCCTTCTCTTTTCGAGTAGCACTGTGGGATCTTAAACATCTATCAGTACAGGCAGATGGGAACCCGGTTTAATGTCTCATCTGAAAGACGGCACCTCGGACAATGCAACACCCTCCCCAGCGCTACGTTAAAAGGAAAGGAGAATAGGGGATTTGAGAGGAGAAGAAAGGATACAGAGAGAATTAAAGAGACAGAGAGAGAGAAAGAGAGAGAGAAAGCTTCTCACTAGTATTGGACAGAGTCCCATAGTATTTGTTTATCAAACCTCCTAATGGGAGACCTTTTAGCCCAGCCCTCAAATCCTATCTGCAACGCTGAATAGACAGAGAAACAAACGCACACAAAGAGAGAAACAGAGAGGCGAACAGACACAGAAAAAAAAATAGAGGGTGAATGCAGAGAGAGAAAGAGACAGACAGACAGACAGACAGACAGACAGAGAGAGAGATAGAGGGTGTGCAAATATTCCGGTGCGCAAAAGTATTTTTTTTGCGCGCGCGTGTGTGTGTTGGGTAAGAAAAAAGAATTTCCCAATTTAGTCGGAGTTGGGGAGAAATGGTTTATCTGCTGAGGCACAAAAGGCGTCTGAACAAAAGGGAAAAGAGCTGGGCAAAGCCAACAAAGGGACCCATTAAAAATAGAAGCAGGCAGAAAATGGAACATACAGCAGCTGTAAAGAGATAATGTTGGAGTAGATATAGTGGAATCATTGTCTTTCTGTCACAGGCCTCTTTGTCTGCATCTCCATTGCCAATAGGGTCTATTGTTTCGTTTCCTTTGTCCGCCGCCTCTTTTGTCTTCCCTTCGATTGTTAGCCCATCTCCTTTGTCTGCTCGGCCTTTGTTGGTGTCCTTTTGTTTGGTCTGTTCCCTGTCATTATTTTTCGCTCGAGGTTAACTCATTCACCGCCGGAGATCGGAGCGTTACCCCAAAACCCATCAGTTCTGGTTTGGGCAAAATAAAATGTCTATAGATCACAGTGTGTGTGTGTATATGTGTGTGTGTGTATGTGTGTGTGGGGATGGGTGGAGGGGGGGGGATTGGAGTGGAAATATACCAGTTAGAGTGGGATGCAGGGGGTAGGAGTAGAAATTCCACCCTGGTTTAAACTCACGCTATTTATGTAGCATTTGAGAGTCTCCGGAATTTGGCACATTTTTTTTTAAGTGTGGCCTAAATTTTGAAGACTTTTTTTTCCTCCCTCTCCCTCTCCCCGCTCGCTCGCTCTCTCTTTCACTGTCAGTTTATTTTAAGATCCTACAGGAAAGTGGCTTCAGAGGCGACAGACCACAGGCGACGGTTTGGCTGAATCTGGACGCTATATAAACCCCCGTCAACAGGGTAAAGGCAGACTCCGGCTCGAACTCTCCCCGACACGTTATACTACTACTAATAATAACCATTGCATTTGATATAGCGCTTTATCACACTGTTGAGATACCTCAAAGCGCTTCGCAATGATATACTGTGAAGTGAATTGACTGTATATTTTATGGATAATGTGTGGCAGAGATACTTCTCTCGAGGGCTCTTTTTTGCATATAACTTTCCTCTCATTTTACTATGCAAACTGCAGGCTGCGTCTGATTCCATACTAAGCGATATACTGTGAAGTGGATTGACTGTATGTTTTTGTGGGCGAAAGAACAAGTGAATTGAAGAATTCTCAAGCTTGGTTTGGAGTCTCTTAAGCACGATGATGGGTTTCCGCGTGTGTCAGACACCCAGCTGACCGTCCCACCCCTCACCCAAAAATCATGAAAAGAACGATCTTAAGGCTAAAACCGGGAGAAATTTGAGGATTGGGGCTGGCTGGTTGACGCCTCCAGCCCCAACCACTTTGCAATTGGTGTCGTCTTTGATTTATTTATAACTTGGTCGAAACGAGGACAGAAACCAGGTTCTATGAAAAGCCAATTTGTTTGTTTATTATGTAAATACAGTGGTCTGTGTCCCTGGTTTCCTTTTCCTTTGTTCCTCTCCCTTCCTGTCTGACCGAGCTTCTCAGCTAAGGTGGCAGTGAATATCCGATGGGAGGGGATGTGTGGGGAAGAGGCGTAGGGAGGAAGAGAAGTGGGGAGTGAGAGGGAGGGAAATAGGGGAGAGAGAACAGCCGATTGCCCACAGCAGAGTCCCACAAACAGTCGTGGATTGAGTAACCAAATGATTATTATTATTATTTTTTTTGACATGTTTGGCAGTGGAATGTCGGAATCGAGCCAGCCCTCTGTGGCAGTCTCAGTAAGTCAGGTCCTGAGCCAGGCACAGTATTCCAGGGCACTCACTGCTGAGGACAACGCAGTCCAGCCTGGCTCATCGGCAGGACCTGGAAGGGCCGACCAGTCACTTGGGGGCAGGGAGTCAACCCACTCAGCTCCTGTTAACCCTGCAAGCCAAGGCCCGAAAGGGTAGGGTGATCTTTCCTGGACAGGCAGCGGGAAAGCTTGCCAGAGTTGAAAGGATCAGGGCTCGGGCGAAGAGTGAAAAGCCCTTCTCAAACGATGAACAAGTGTTCTCGCATTGAATGGTTTGAGCTCTGATCCACTCATACCATCAGTGCCAATGTGTGTGGTGTCTGGCACTTTAGTGCCACACCCACAACACAACCAAATACAATTAGCAACTGAGAGGCTCTTCCACACGTGTCGAAGGGAGCGTGATCAGTCAAACATTCCTCTATATCACTTCTCTCACTTTTTGTCTACAGATCGCTTGACACTCTGGCACCTCCCTAACCCACCTGCTCACTCCCCACCCACCACCCGTTGCCTCCTCTTGGCTGGCTCCGGCCTCCTGCTTGTCGCTCGTTCCCTTCCGCTCCACCATCGGCGGCCGCGCTTTCAGCCGCTACGCCCTGAAACTTTGGAACTCTCTCCCCCAATCCCTTCGCCTTGCCCTCTCCTTTTCAGCCGTTCTTTGACCATTTTGCGAGAAGCAGTCTGAGACGTCTCGAAGACGTGTTATGACGCTACATCAAATGCAAGGATTATTATTATTATATCTCTCTCCGATCCCTGGTCATACACTAGTAAATCTGCGGACGCTACCAAAGTCATCGATCGCAAGGAATATTATTGTCATTTATTATTAAAATGCCATGATTGTGTGTCCTGGAGAATGCAGCTCAAGTCAGTCGGCTGGTGTGTTTATTGCGTGTCGGAAAAACACACCGGGAACGCAGAGAAAATCGAGGCTCAGAGAGGGATTGGATTAATGAGGCAATGACTAGGAGAGGCTGACAATAGGGACAGGACAAAGAGGGTGGGGGGATGGGAGGTCTGAGAGCAAGGAAAGGGCACATGTAGAACAGGAAACAAAGAGTTCCAACCCTCTCAGCGGGAAGGACTATAGCCTGTAACCAAAGCCGTGTGAATAGGAGGCAGGGAATAATAGAGGGTCTCACAATTCACAAAGTATCAGGTAGCCGAATGCAAGTGACACACAAACACTAGGAGATTTGTGTTGTCCTTCGGGTGAGATGTTAAACCGAGGTCCTGTCTGTGCCTGTTTAGGTGAACGATAAAGATCCCTGTGGCGCAATTCACAAAGAGAAGAGAGTGTCTCCCTCCCTAAGCCCCCCCCCCACCACCACCACCACCCACCCACTGCCCTCCCCCCCACCCCACCACCACCACCACCTTTGGAACTCCTTCCCACAGTCCCTTCACCTCGCCTCCTTCGAAGCCCGTCACAAGACTCTCCTCTTTGACCGGTACCTTCGGTCACCCTCCAACCCCCACCCCTCCTCCCTGCCCTCCACCTCTCCCTATCCCAACCCCCAGGTCGTGTCCAAATTCCTGACTGTCCAGCGCCTTGGGATGGCCTCTCAACACGAAAGGCACTGTGTAAATGCAATTTGTTGTTGCTGTTGTTGTCTGGGGGGATTGTTGTCCAGGACACCGGGAAAAAGACCTCCTTTCGTTTACAAACAGCACAGCGGGATCTTTAAAGTCCACCCGAACAGGCGCAAGCCGGGAACCTCAGTTTGATGTCCAATCTGAAGGAGAGCACATTATTCAACGCAACACTTCCCCCCCCACCCCAACCCCCCCAGCCCTGGACTGAAGCGTCAGCCTCGACTGTCCTTAACGTCGAAATGTATTGCAGCACAAAGGGCTCGAGACAATTTGCTGTTGTGGTGGTTGTATTCCCACTGGGTCCACAAAAACCAAGAGCAACCTAAACAACAGCCACGACAACTTGCACTTACACAGCGCCCCTCACGCAGAATAGCGCCCCAGAGCGCTTGACAGTGGTGGAGAGGGGGGGGGGATTCGCTGTTCGTCAGCTACGAACACTTCGAAATACTGTGAAGGAACCTCTTCCCCTGACTACGATCGCCACAATCCTCGATCTCTTGATGTGAATTTCCTTCGATGCAGCTCTTTTCTCCCCACTTCCTGTTGTCACCCATTAAATAACTACAAAGGTCTTATCATCATCTGAACTTTTATATCCTTTCGCTAAATTTGGCTGTGGCTATAACATGACCCATCTGCCGTGAGAGAGAGAAAGAGAGAGAGAGAGAGAGAATAACTTTTTGCTCATCCCAGACGATCTAGCACAAAGACACAAAAACAAAAAACTTGCTCGCTCTCTCTCGCGCTCTCTCTCTCTCTCGTTTGACTCCCAGTGTAATAAGCAACAGACGAGGGATTGGGAAGGGGGGAGAGGGGGAAGACGTCTGTAGGTGTGGGGCGAACGCGAGGGACGCAGAATTCTCATCGCCTTGAGGAGACTCCAAGCTCTTCACAGAACACTGTGTGTTTCGTGGGCGAAACGCGGCAGCCAATTGCGCACAGCGGCTTAAGCGCTCCGAGACGCCAAACCCTGCACGAAGGGCGCGACATAAATGCAAGTTGTTGGTGTCGGCGTGGTCGAAATGTTCGCGTTCGGCAGAATTTGGGAAAGGATTGAAAATCAGCCTCGATTTGGCCGGTGCTTTGCCTTTCCAAGAACTTTCTTAAGAAAAAGCTTCCAATCCAAGGCCGAGAGTACGTGTTTTTTTCCCCTAATTCTGCGCAATCTGAAAGAAAAACAACACGTAAAGGCGACGTTCTCAAGGCTGGGACCGTCAGAAATTCCAAACCTCCCCCCCCCACCCCCGTCCGTCCTTAAAACATCGGATTCAGGACTCAAATTTATACGCTGAAAGTTAGGCATAAAACTCAACTGACTTTTCCGTGTTTGTATGAGTTTGTGTGTGTATGTTTGTGTGTGTGTTTGTATGTGTGTATGTTTGTGTGTGTATGTTTGTGTGTATGTTTGTGTGTTTATGTATGTGTGTATGTTTGTTTGTGTGTTTGTGTGTACGTTTGTGTGTGTGTTTTTGTGTGTATGTTTGTGTGTGTATATTTGTGTATGTGTGTATGTTTGTGTGTGTATGTTTGTGTTTGTGTGTATGTTTGTGTGTGTGCGTGTATGTTTGTATGTGTGCATGTTTGTTTGTGTGTGTCTTTGTGTGTGTGTGTGTTTGTTTGTGTGAGTGTGTGTGAGTGTGTGCGCGCAAAGGATCTAATTTGCCTTACTTAAATTATAGACCTTGAGTTCCTATTGAGCGGGTGTTGCTTGTGAATGCTCTACATTGTGGACCTCATTGGGATAACACTAATCAGTATTCCAGTACTGCAATATACAGAGCTTATTATAGTCTGTACTCATTATAGAGCCCATTCATGTTTGTGCTGGTGGCCGCTTTGCATTGGAGTTGAAGTCCTTTTGGAGTGTGCACTGATTGATAATTTACAGTGGAGTCGTTTTAGGCTATTGATTTCGTGTTCCTGTCCAGTGTTTCACGTTGCATTTTGCTAGCTGTTGGGAGTGCTTTGCGTTGGCCGTCGAGCGAGTTGTGTTTGAGGGATTAGGTACAGAAAGAGGAGAGAGAGAGAGAGAGAGAGAAAGAGAGAGAGAGAGAGGGTTAGATATCAAAATGGTTTGAGCGGGCTGATAGGATACAAAAGGGAGCGAGCAGAGAGAGGGGATACAAAGCAATTGAATGGATACGCAAGGAGTTTAAAAAAGGGATTAGATTTGAAATAAAAGAAAGATGATACAAAGAGTTGAACAGAAGGATCGGATATAATGGGAGTTAAACAGCACTGTGACACTCTGCGCCCTGTCATTTAGGATATTAGGAAGACTATAGGCAGACAATTATACAACACCAACTTGCATTTATACAGCGCCCTTCACGTGGGGCAGTGTCCAAGAGGGCTCGACAGTGGCAGAGTCTGACACCGAGATAAATAGTGGAAGAGGAAACATGAGCATCCAACAGACACAGACAAAGATAAAAAAAATCTAACCGCAAGGAAAGAAATTGCGATGGGGAAGATGATTCGTTAAGAAATCAGGAAGTTCATATTACTACGAAAATTCCATCTGATAGTGAGGAACTGTTATAATATCAAGAAGCAGAGTGTTTGGCTCCACCACTGTTAAGCGCTCTGGGACACTAACCCTGCGCGAGGGGGGGGGCGCTATACAAGTGCAAGTTGTTGTCGTTGCGCTCGTCTTTCAAAACAAAGGCGAGGAACAAGATGCGAGAGTCGACTCGCAAAGGGAAGAATTTCTTCTTAAAAGTTCCGCGCGGAGGGAGGAAGCGGTTTGAAGGCACTCACTCGCCCCACAAAACACACGGTTCAATGCACTTCGCAGCATAGTCCGTGAAGCGCTTTGAGACGTCTCGAAGACGTGTTAAAGGCGCCATATCAAATGCAAGGATTATTATTATTATTATTATTATCTCACGAGAGAGAAGGTTAAAGACCGAAGGTGGGCGGGGGGGTGGGAGTTTTTTTTTACACACACACACACGCGCGCGCGCGCGTGGCGGGGTTTCACGTACTCAGACCAAATAAATTGCAAAACTGTGCCTTTAGATAGTAATCAGGAAAGAAAAGCGACGCGACCAACAGCTGAAGGGAAAATGACATTCATTTTGTGTGGCGACCGCAAGAGTATTAAAGGGGAGGGTTGGACCCACACAAATAAAACATGTCTCTGTACTGAGTGGGTGCACTTGTGCTGCACTGTGTGGAAGTCCTCACACCACAGGAGGCCGTCGTTCGGGGCCCGGAGTGCAGACGTGACGGGTCGAATGGCCTCCTTTTCGTCCGTCGAAACGTACTCTGAAGTGGGAGGACTGCGCAGCTGCAGCGTCTCCGCCCGCGTAACAGTCGCGGGTCGAGCGAACAAAATTTCCCAAACCTTTTTTTTTGGGGGGGCGGGAGAACTCGTGGTCACCCCGACTGTTGGCGGGACACTGCCGCTGCCGCCGCCACCGCCGCCGCCGGGTTTCGCCCACACAATGTACAGTCAACTCACTTTACAACACACCCCGTGAAGCGCCGCGAGACGCCGTTCGGGCGCTCTGGCGAGCGCGAGGATCGGTATTGTACGATCGCGTTACTATCACAATCCCGGGGTCTCTCAGGGAATCGGTCCAACGCCGCCCTGGACAGAAATCCTGCGAGAAGGCAGAGGCGCTGCGTGTCACAGGCGAGGATTCTGTCCTCTCGTTTTACCGTCAATGCGTAGGACACAGAGACCCGGTGAGAGACGGTGCTCTTTCAGCAGCGAATGCGAAGCACCGGCATAACGTCCCGTCTCTCCCGATCAGGGGGCCGGCGCCCTGCCTGTCGGCGTAATCGTTTAATTTGTAATATAACGAGAGCACTGAGCGGAATTCACTTATTCTGATCGAGGACTGATTAAGAATTAATGCCTCGTCGTCTGCTCTTCGTCGTTGGGTTTCGCTCGCTTTCAGGGGAGGATTCCCCGAGTAGACGGTCAGCGGGGAGATCGCCGACACAACGGCCGAATGAGCCGCGCGATCCTGAGCCATCTCACGGGCTTCCGAAGTCAATGACGTGAGCGTTGGAACGGTAGTAATGATCAGCCTCGCTTTGGGTGATAATGATGATCATTAATAATAATTAATAATAATAATCCCTGCATTTGATATAAGCGCCTTATCTCGTCTCCGAGACGCCTCAAAGCGCTTCGGGGAATGTACTGCGAAGTGAATCGACCGCATATTTTGGTGGTGGGGAGGGGGTGGGGGTCGCTCAAACCCACGGATTTATTTTTTTTCCGCTGCCCCCCCCCCGCGCGAAAAGCCCCCTTTCCCCACCCCCACACAACCCCCCACCCCCGCAGCCCCCCACCCACCCCCCACACACACAGTCACACACACAGGCAGAATCATTAGGGGTGGAGAGGGAGGGAGGAGGAGTGGGGTGGGAGGGGGTGGGGGGTGGGAGGAGTGTGAGTGCAGAGGGCTAGCCTAGCCCTGCGCCTTTAAGAGGCCAATTTACGGTCGGCTGAACGTACCTCTGGCTGCCGGGGGGGGGGGGGGGGGGGGGTTGGCCCCTTTAAGTGAAGGCGAACTGGTTACAATGGATCGGGAGCTCCTGAGGAGGGACACAGTAGCGACTCGAACCTTCGGGGACTTCATCAGCGGCTTTAAAGGGACCCAGAGAGCGTCTGAGCCCGACTAGGGGGGGGGGGCACACCCCCATCACCACCCCCACCCTCTCCCCTCCCCACTCACTCACTCACTCACTCCAGAGAGAGAGAGAGAGAGAGACACAGACAACACAACACAACACAACATCCACAGACCAGAAGGAGACAAAAGGGCAACAAGAGGAGAGGAGGAGGAGGTGGAGGAGGAGATCGCTGTGCACTGTGAGTAGAGGGGCTCTGGGGTGGGTTGGGTGGGTGGGGGGGGAGAGAGGGTGGGGAGTGGGGATGGGGAAGGTGGTGGGAGGGGGTGATGTTGAGGGTTAACCCCCTCTTCAGAGGGGTAGAGAGAGAGAGAGAGAGTGAGAGTGAGTGTTTCTCTTTGGGATCCAGGCAGAGGCTACTCTCTGGTGGCTACTGATACCATGTCCTCCCCCCCCCCCCTCCCCATCCCAACACCCCCCCCCCCAACACCCCCCCCCCAACACCCCCCCCCCCCACACACACACACAGAGCTTCCCTCTGAATCACACTCCTGTCCCATTTCATTTTCACTTTTGTCCCATTTCATCATTGTAGTGACTTATTTTTCCTCCTCCTCCAAAAAAAAACCCCTTCTATAAACTTCCAACTTTTTTCATTCTCTCTCTCTTTCTCTCTCTCTCTCCTTGTCCTTTCCATCATTAGATGGACCCCCCCCCCTCCCTTCCCTCTTTCCCTTCTTTCCCCCCCTGTCACCACTCCACCTCCCAAAAGAATTGGTAAAGTTTTCTTCTATATCTTTTATATGTTCTGTTTATTTTCCATCTTTTACTCTCTCTCTCTGTCTGTTTCTCTCTCTCTTCACTTTTGCCCTTTTCATCACTGCATTGACTTTTTTTCCCCCTCTCCACCACCTCCAAAAAATAAACTTCTATTATTTTTCTTACAACCTAAACTTTTATTTCTCTCTCTCTCTCTCTCACTCTCTCTCTCTCTCTCTCTCTGTACAGAGCAGCAATTTCATCTACTCATTTTATTTCTCCTTCTACCTCTCTCTCTCTCTCTTATTTCTCTTTCTTTCGCCCCTTTTCGAGATTATTCCTAAACGATTGCAAATTTTCTGAAGGTCTTTTTTTGTCCTAATCGTTGGCGAAACGTAAAATGTATTTACAATCTATAGATTTTTTTACACACACACGTTGGCTCATGTTTCCATGGAGAGAGAGAGAGAGAGACCAGTTTTTTAAAAAAAAATAAATTCAAATTATTTTATTATTTTTTAATTATTTTAATAAAATAATTAAGATAAAATCGAATGAAATCCCCCCCCCCCACACCCCCACCACCTGCTTTTTCCCTTCCTCCCCCTCCTGTTTTGAAATAATTCTCAATTCCATAGCAACTTTTTGGGGGGGGGTTTAAAAAAAACTTAAAAAAAGACAACATCTCGTTAACGCAGAAATGATTATATAAAAAAATAACGAGTGTGAGATGGAGATATCCAGAAGTTGGTCAGGACTGAGGTGTTTCAGACCGCGCGAAAGTTTTCTAAAAATTGTTTTTGTTTATTTGTTTTTTTTTTAAAAAAAACCTATTTATTTGCTTTTAAAAGAGGGGAAACAAGTGACACGGTTGGTATTCTCAAAGTGACAGAAGCAGTTACTCCTTAGTGGGGGGGGGGGGGGAGTCGGTCATTTTATAACTTACTTTTAATTTAAAATTTTTGTTCCCCTCTCTCCCTCTCCTTTCTGTCCTCTGTATAAATGCAACGATTGTTAATTGTGTGGAGATTCCTGTTGCCACTGAAAGGCAGAGTGTGGGACCTTTCAGGATGTTTCCAGGCTACAAGCTGGGAATTATAACATTCTTTTTATTGGTCTCGGTCCAGTATTTCACTGGGGGGAGAGAGAGAGAGAGAGCGAGAGAGCGAGAGAGCGCGGTTGGGGGAGGGAGACATAAAATGTCTTGTTGTTGTTAATAATAATAATAATAATCCTTGCGTTTGATACAGCGCCTTATCACGTCTTTGAGATGTCTCAAAGCGCTTCGCAGGAGAGACTGTAATGTAAACTGACTGTGTATCTTGTGATGCCAACAAAGTAGTCAGGTTATAGCTACAGAATGATCTTTGCTCAAGGCTTATTATCCGTTTCATCTTATTTTTTTATTGCTCCTTCCCCCCCCAACCCCCCCCTCCCCTCCTCCAATGTGACATCTCCCTCAATTTGCCCCCAAACACAATTCAGATGTTTTGCTCCCTTCACTGTTTGACTCGGGGATGAAATGCTTTTAACTTTTTAAACCGGTCAACTTTGTGTTTGACAAGCTTTGAACTAAACTTTTTATATATATACTCACCTGTGTTTTTGGTGGGGTTTGATTAAAAAAATTCAAGTTTGTCCACTTTTATTTTGCTATCCATCTATAACACCTACTCCCACGCACACATATATATATATATACTCCCCCTACCCACCCCCAACCCCCCGCAAACTCTCCTCTCTAAAACTGACGTACAAGTTAATGAGTCTGTAACTTCGCCTGTTGCAATGTTTTACAAGTTTAAAAAGCACGATTCTTAATTAAAAAAAACTCTTGTATTGCAGACAAACAGAATGCAAAGGTAGGGAGGTGTGTGTGTGTGTGTGTGTTGGAGGGGGTTGGGGAGGGGGTAAGAGTTAATTGACTTATTCCCTCCGTTTTTCTTTTATTATGGGCCCCCTCCACACACACACACACACACACACACACTCCCTCCCTCTCTCTCGATTTGATTCAATTAGATCCCATCAGATCACATCGATCCTAACCTTTCCCCCACAGTCCACAGTGATCTGTCAAATTTGCATCACCGTCTTATTTTTTTTGCCCCCCACCCCCCTCCCCCTAAAGAAACGCACAAACAAAAAAAAAATACAGTCCATCAAAAATTTGCTAACAGGATGTGCATCAGATAACGTGAAATCTCTGTGTCACCGTATAAGTAAAAAGTTGCAAATGTCCGCATTGTTTTTGAAACAAATATATCTGCACACATATTAAATATAAACGTGCGAGTATATGTTACACTCGTCTGATGCAAATATCATCACTGTCAGACGTGCTCGGTTTGCTAGTTTAACGTTTTTCCGAGTGATTGAGGAAAACAAACAAAAAAAACAGCTATTTTGTCTTATGCCGAATCCTTCGGACTCGATACATTCACAGGTCTGGTGTCTCTCTCCCTTTTTGCGTTATTGCAGGACAGTTGTGCCATTGCATGACATAAAACAAAGTCCAGGTTATATCTGCAGCCTTCAAATCTGGTCCCCTATCAGACTGGAAGCAATTGTCTTGATATCTTGAGCCCCGACTGACTGGGAGAGATTCAGGGAGAGTTGGTCAGTCAGTCACACACCAGAGGATGAAGTCCTTTTGTCCTCCTATTCACAGTCTCACTTCCTCGTAAATTCCACTGGTTCCTGGCAACGCAATGTTGATTTTTTTTTTGCAATCTGTTTTTCTTAAAAAAATATATATCTATATATACAGTATGTGCAATAATTCTTACACGTCTTGCTTAAGAAGTAAGAAATGTTAGCCGAAAAAAGATCAAGGTCCATCTAGTTTGCCTTCCACCTTCCTGGCAGTCGCATTCACATTTGTCCCGAACTACCTTTGTACTATACCCCGTAATGTTATTTCCTAAAAGAAAAGTATTTTACAATTTCTACAAATCGCTGGTTCTGTGTCAAATCTAATTGGGGTAAGAGTGCACACACACCTTTTACCACGAGACAGACAGACAGAGAGAGAGAGAGAGAGAGACACATGGAGGCCCAATGAGGTGTATTCTCCAGGAAGAAGATTAATAAATAAAATATAGGGGTTCCGATATAGGATTTCCAAAAGGGAACAACAGCATTTAATAGAAGGAAGTTGGAATAAGTATTGGAGGAAAAATCAGATTAGAGGTTAATAATAATAAAAAAAATATTTGATATAGCGACTTATCACATCTTTGAGACGTCTCAAAGCGCTTTGCAGAATATACTATCAGTTGAATTGACTGTATATTTTATGGGGCGAAACACAGCAACCAATTGCACACAGCAGTGTCCCACAAACCGTCCCACAAAGAGCGGAGGAGTAGGGGGTTAAGAGTGTGCTGAGTGCACGGAAGGCTATTCCACGAGGCCTTAGTAAGATGTGAGGCGGAGGGGGCTATACAAATGTAATTTGTTGTTGTTTGATCCGCAAAACAAAACACACCACCAGGTAACAACCTGACGAGAATAAATTGCTAAAGACGGTTGCGAATGTGCGAGAAACTCAGGCTTTCTGAGATGCTCAGCATTTGGAGTGTCTTGTGTTCTGCTCCGGTCTGTTCTGACGGGAAATGATGAACACTCGGTCTGATTTATAAAATATATATATATAATATATATAAATAGAAAGAAAGTTTAGATTGTTTATTGCCTTTGTTCTGTGCGTATCGGTGCTGGGGTTGCTCGGCTGAGCTGAGCTGCCTTGCAAACCGAGGCGTCCTCGAACCTCAAGATGTTGAGAGAAAGTTTACAGCATTCGAAAGAGAAGGCCTTTCTGGCTTTCCGAGCGAGCGCAGGCACACACACAATGGGTCAAATAGCCTTGTGTGTTCAACACACTCACCACCCCCCCCCCCCCCCCCACCACCACCACTCCTCCGCTCTTTCACTCTGTTCCTACTTTTCTTCCGATTCTTATTATTACCGACTTGGGCATTGGCTTCGGTTTGTGTAGTGATTCAATGCCGGTGTCACAGAAGCGCTGGAAGTATGTCTGATATTTTTTGTTGTGACATTTGCGACGTTTTCCGCTATTTGAAGCAAAACTGGTTGCGTTTTGGAGCCTCGGGAGTGTCGAACATTTGGTCGCTCAATCCACGACTGTTTGCTGCCGTGCGCAATTGGCTACCGGGTTTCGCCTACAAAATACACAGTCACTCCACTTTACAATATGTTGCGTGAAGCGCATTGAGACGTCTCGACGACGTGATGAGGCCCTGATTCAAATGCGAGGATTATTTTTATTATTATAGTATTATTATTATTATTATCCCATCTTTTTAAAATGCTGTTAATACCCTTTTTTAAATCCTATAGTAGGGTTGCGGAGCGGGGAGTTGATGGCGATGGTGGGGAAAGTGGAAAGAGAAAGAGAAAAATGACATCAGGATAATTTGCTTTGATATTGTCAGTCAGTCCGGTCTGGGTAGCGACGACAACAAAGACAAATTACGTTGATGTAGAGAGCCTTTCACTTTGGAAGGACGTCCCACGATAAGTGGGTCTGAATCACTTGGCATTAAATTGTTTCCCTTGCACAGCACCTCACGTGTGTGCGTGTAGGTGTGTGTAGTGTGTGTGTATGTGTGTTTGTTGGCGTATATTTCCAGGCTGTCATTTACTGGTGGATGTTTAAGACTCGTATCTCGGAAATCAGCAAGTCTTTTGACAGTGTCAGATAGCGTCTCAAGCTGCCTGCGATATCGAGTAATGAGGAGGAATGTTGTACCTCAATATATGACTGTTGTGCTGCATTGTGACAGTAAACAACCAGATGAATATTTCCCCCCCCCCAGCCCCCTCGCCCCGCCACACACACATATCCCCCAAGACGGGATTTACTATAACTCTGCAGACGCAGCAATTGAGACCTTCCTCTTTGACCGTGCCTTTGGCCACACTTCCACCCCTACTCCCTCTACCCTCCACCCCCTCTTTATTTCACCCCCCCCCCCCCCCACTGGTTTGTAAAGAGAACAAGTTGCTTCTGCCATTGGGAGGCAAGCGGAAAGACGAGGGGGGGAGGGGTGGTGGGGGCTGGGGACGGGGGGGCGGTGGGGGTGTTGGGGAGTGTGTGGTTGGGATTATCGAGGGATTGGATTAACAGTATGAAAGGCAGAGTGGAATAACTCACACGGTCTTGACAGTGAGTGGGAGGAGGCACTGAGGTCTTGAGTGGTTTATACTCGAGTCTAGATGTCAAGTGAGACACAGGAGGTGGAATGCGTGGAGTAGCAAGAAAAAGGTTAGTTTAGCTGAGGCCGGTTATAAAGTATAAGAGGGATTGCGGGTGCGTTGCTGAGAGCTGGAGAGCTGTGAGTAATTGATTCAATGGTTATTTTTGGCTAATAGTTCCAATGGAAAGGTGTTGATAGTGTGTTGGGATGTACAGGCAGAGGGGATACGACGACGACAACAACGACAAAACTACATTTATCCGGCGCCTTTCGCGTCGGGAGGACGTCCCAAGGAGCCGAACGATCAGTGTTTCGGACCCGAACTGGGGGTGGGGGGGGGGTTGGGATGGGGAGGGTGGAGGGCAGGTCGGTGGGGGGGGGGGGGGGGGGGGGGGGGGCGGGGGGGAAGGAGGGTGATCGAAGGCATGGGCGAAGAGGAGGGTGTTGAGTGGTGTGACTGTGTGCATATGCTCTCTCTCTCTCTCTCTCTGTAGGGCTGGGATCCCGACGTGCACACACACAGCTGAAAGAGCAAGTGTTTCTGTGCTGTAGTGAGTCTCGGCTGACTTTTACACGGGATGTATCATGTTAAACACGTTTGCAGTGAATCCTGCAAAGCGCTTTGCGACGTCTCCCAAGTCGTGATAAGGCGCTATGTTAAATGCGCGTCTTGTTACTATTATTATATTATTAACCGCTCTGGAGATTGGGGGGCATGGGATAGGCTGGTCGGAAGCGTGGCTTGGACAATTACTGTATTTTTCTAGTCTTCTTTTAAAACCCCTCCTTTACAAACCTTCCCCACCCACCCCGCCCAACCCCCCCCCCCCCCCCCCCCCCGCCACCCCACCCCATTCCACTTTCCAGCCCCGAACTAGAAACCGGTTGCCCAACGCTGTGTGTGTGTGTGTGTGTGTGTGTGTGTCTTTTTAGAAATCTGTCACACATTAAGCGACGGGAACATCAAAGGGTGAAACTTGGCGGGGGTGTGAATTTAATTTCATGCCGATGCAAAAGGGTTTATGGGGAAAACGCACCAGCCAGGGGCTGCTTTGCTGGTGGTGGTTTTAGTGGCTTTAGATACACTTCAAAGTTGAGTAATTCCCTTTTCTCCCCTGAGTCGCTCCGTGGTTCATTCAGATCAGCTCTGTCGAAATCCCAGTCCAGAGAGAGAGAGACGCGTACTCTCACGTACGCAGACACACACTCACGCACGCAGACACACTCACGCACAGGCACGCGCGCTCGCACACAGGCACGCGTGCTTGCACACCGGCACGCTCTCGCGCGTGCAGGTGCTCTCGCACATGCAGGCACACTGACGCACGCAGACACACTCACGCTCACGCATGCAGACACACACACACACACACACACACACACACGTGGGTAATACACTCGCTCTCCCTGCCAGGTGTAGAGCTCCAGCAACCAGAGATAATTATATTAATAATAATCCTCGCATTGGATACAGGGCCTTATTGCGTCTTCGAGACATCTCAAAGCGCTTCACGGGATACACCTCAAAGTGGAGTGACTGTAATAATAATAATAATAATCCTTGCATTTGATATAGCGCTTTTCACATCGGGAGGACGTCCCAAAGCGCTTCACAGAACACACTGTAAAGTGAATTGACTGTATATTTGTGGGGTAGTTTAGCTTTCGAACAGACTCAGCTCTGATTTATATTATTATTATTAATACTACTGATAATTAATATTATTGTCCAAAATCAAGTCGGCTGGAATTCTTAATTCATCACCAGAGCCGAGAGTTTCACATTGGCAACACAGTGTTGCGACACTGACCATCGTAATGTTAATTTTTTTTGAAAAAAAGGCCTTCTTCTCTTTCCTCTCCTTCCCCGCACCAAACCCCCTCCAAAAACAACATCACCATCACACTCTCTCCTCCCCCCCCCCCCCCCACCCATGGTGAAATCCATTAACAGTTCTCGTACTCGCACTCTGAAACACTCTCTCCTTTGTTTCGATGGCAAAACGTTGTTAATTCACGAGAGTAAATGAATACAGCATTAGTGTATTAGCTCAACAGGTGTGTGAGCACGTGTGTGTGTGTGTATAGAGGGTGGGAGAAGGAAGAGATGTGGTGGGGTGGAGGGGAATTGAATCAAATTGTAAGCACAGAAAAGCTCTGGTCGATGAGAATTACTTGTGCAAACTTTCGCGTTAAATCCCACCTGTGGCAGCAAAGTGATGTCGAGCAAAGTGACGGCAATGCACAGTAGAGCTTTGCCCCATCCCAACACAGGGCACGAGGCTATAGGAGGCTAATTCCCAGCCGCTCTACAGTGTTCTCATGGCGGGGTGGGGGTTTGGGGGGGGGGATAATCCACAACAGGCGATGGAACCTTTCCCCTTATTCTAATGGAAAGCTCTGTGCTCAGCGCTTAGTACAGTACTTACATTATTTACAGTGTATCTGATAGGCCCCTTATCAGCCGCGTTCATTTCCTTTCTGTTATTTATTGACCGTTCAGAAAAAAATAACACGCAATGCAATTTTTTTAATGTTAAAATCCTTCTGTTGTTGACTCTGGCTCTGGTTGTTAATGGTCTGAGCGCCCCCGCTCTTCCCTTTAGCTGTGTGTGCACAACACAACACCTCGGGTGTTTCTGCGGGGCAGGTGAAAGTCAGGCTGAGGGTTTACATTCAGACCATCTGTACAAAACTTACTCAATCTCTCTTCCTCTCCTATCGCACTCACACACACCACCCGCGCGCGCAGTGTCTTGAGTGTGAGTGCGATAGGAGAGGAAGAGAGTGGGGGGGCGGGGGGTAAGTGGGGAAATAGATTACTTTTTTTTAATGGTGTCATTTTTTTTTTGGAAAGGACTTCTCAAAGCGCTTCGCAGGATTTACTGTAAAGTGTAGCGGCTGTGTTTTGTAGGAAAGCGAGCGTGTGTCTTTGTCGGGGTTGTGGGTGAGGGTGACGGGAAACGACACTGAAGACGGGTTTGATAAGAATTAAGAAGGGGTGGCAGTGGGCAGAGGCAATTTAACCACCTCGCCAGCTCAGTCCTTGCATTTGTGTGTGAAACGTGAATTATGCCCTCTCTTGTGGAGTCCAGCTGTCCCACTCCACAACCAGGCCTCTGCGTACTGTTTCGCCCACAAAACACACAGTCACTACACTTCGCAGAAAATCCTGCGCTTTGAGACGTACTCCCGACGTGAAAGGCGCTGTATCGCTTGCCAGAATTATTATTATTATTTCGCCCACAAATGTACAGTCAATTCACTTTACAGTCCGTTCTGCGAAGCGCTTTGAGACGTCTCAAGGACGTGAAAAGCGCTATATCAAATGCAAGGATTATTATTATTATTATGTTATTATGTTTCCTCCAACATTTATATATTCTGTTTATCAATTTTCTTTAAAGTCGCAATTTCGGTCCAGTCCACCTTGTGATCGAGGTGGACGTGAACGAAATCCTGATCCAGATTCACTCCCCAAAGTGTCGAACGCATTGGTTGCTCTTCCTATTGTTATTCTTATTCCTATTACTATTCCCACAGGCAGGAACATCGCTGGCACTGATCAAATCAGATCAGCTCCTGCCTTTGCCGTAGTATTTCAGTTCGTTTCAAATCCACCTCGTCCTGCCGAATAGGGTGGAGACGGACATCTGTCACTCTCCTACCCCAACCCTCCCAACCCTGATCCCAAGCCCCAGCTCGGGTGCAAACCCTTGACTGCCCGGTGCTTTGGGACGTCCTCCCGACGTGAAAGACGCGGTGTAAGTGTAATTTGCTGTTGTTGCCCCGCTCTCTCGCTGGGGTAAATGCGAGAGGTCTGGCTAAGTGTTCGATCCTCGCCCCGGCCCGCCCCACTCTCGCTGAGGCAGACGCACCTTATTTCACGTTGTACTTTCCGAGATGGTGGCAGCTTCCTCTTTGAGCGAGCAACTTTATTAGGGTGTGCGTTGGGGGTTTGGTGAGGGTGGGGGGGGGAGGGGTGGGGAGTTGAAAGGAATTAACTGGGTTGCGAGCCTTTCATATATATCCTCTTCAGAGAGGAAACGTGTTGATGTTTGTCAGAGAGTTGTGTTGTTTGAAGATTTATCAGAACTCTGCAAACTCAGCCTTGGTTTCCAGCAAACATGGGCCCTGTTGCCTAATTTAAAGCTTCGGCTTTTTGTTTGAGCCTTGTTTTGAAGAAGAGCAAACAACCCCTTTGGGTAAAAATGACCCCTTCTTTTGCCACCCCTCTTCCTCCCACACCCCCGTCAATTTCCCCCCCCCACTCCTGTTTCACTCCCTCTGTTCCACATGCAGGACTGAGAAATCTGATTAAAATCACCCGTGGTGGACGGGTGTGTTCAGCACCTCGTGCTGAAATTGCTATCGTGTTGATAGCAAAACCCACCCCTCCACCCCACACACACACACACACACACACACTAGCAAGTTATTCCATTACTTCACACGAGAGCGAGGGACTTGTAAGCTCTCACTCTCCACGTGCCAGCAACATGAGCCTTTCCAAACCCGAGTGGTTTTAGTTTGGTTCCGGCTGGGAGTTTAATTCGCTGGCTTTAACTGCGTAATCAATTAATCAATCGATCAATCACTCTATATCCATCCTTTGAGGCCCTGTTTGTGTCTAACCCCACCCCCGTGTCTGTGTGTATGTGTCTGTCTGTCTGTGTGTGTCGCTGCTCTTTGATGTGGTTGGATGTTCTCTCTTCTCTCCCCGTCTCCCGACCTCTTCAGCGAAAGGGTCCTGTGGCCGAGTGAACGAGAAATGCGCGGGGCTCAAAGGGCGCCCTGATCTCCGCCGCTTGTCCACCCGCAATAGTGCAGAGCTCGGCGTGTGTTGCATTGTCCGAGGTGTCGTCCTTCGGATGAGACGTTAAACTGAGGTCCCATCTCCCTGTTCAGGTGGACGTTAAAGATCCCGCGGTGCTATTCGAGAAGCGAAGAGAGTTTCTCTCTCTCTCCCGGTGTCCTGGCCAACAATCCCCTCAAATAAAATGGGTCACTGACTCCCTGGCTGTTTGCGGGACATCGCTGTGCGCAAACTGGCTGCTCCGTTTCGCCCACGAATACGCATTCAATCCACTTTACAGTGTATCCTGTGAAGCACTTTGAGACGCCTCAAGGATGTCATAAGGCGCGACAATCAAATGCAAGGAATATTATTATCTAACGGCTTCCATCTGTCCCTGAACCCCATCCCCTCCCCCACCCACTCTCCCGGTCACCAGGTTAATGCGCCTTAATATAATTTTGCAAAGTGTTTGGATTGTCTTCAGGAAAAGAACAATTTCCTCTTTTCCCTCCCCCCCACCCCCCACCCACCCCAACCCATGTTCATATTAAAGGAAGCATTTCCTGTGTCCGAGTCTCGTGCGACATGTGCAGGGAGCACGGATGACGCATGATGCTTCATTTCTGGCTTCCAATCCTTTCCCCCTACACCCCGCAACACGCAAACATGTGCTGCTGCGTGTCACTGTCCGTCATTCCAACATGCAAACATGCATCTGTTCCATGTCACTGTCCCTCATTCAAACACGTGGATACTTTGGATCAGGAACACACGAATAGGAGGAGGCCATTCAGCCCATCGAGGGAGAGAGAGAGAGAGCGTGTTCCATATCTCTGGGATTTCCATGTGTGGGTGGGGTGTATGGAATTCTCAGTTTGGTTCAGAGACTCTTAAGCAACGATGATGGGTTTCCGCGTGTGTCAGACACCCAACCGGCCACCCAAGAGAATTTTGGAAGGATAATTCTTCTCGAAGAAGACATTCCTGATCCGATTGGGGAAAATAGATAGATGTTTCCTCCCAATATTCTGGCCAACAATCGTCTTGATAATAGTACTAATAATACTTGCTATTAATAATAATAATATTAATCCCCACTCTGGGATACCCAGCCAGTAGCGTGAAGTGCTCTGAGACGTCCTCTTGGCATGAAAGGTGCTGTGCAAATGTAAATTGTGTTGGTACTACGTATCTATAAATAATAATAATCGGTCACTCAATTCACGATTGTTTGTGGGACACTGCTGTGCGCATTTCACCCAGAAAATACACAGTATATTCTGTCAAACACTTTGGGACATATCAACGATGTGATGAGGCAATATATCAAATGCAAGAATTATTATTATTATTATATGTTCACTTTTGCGGAGCATTGCCTTACACAAATTAGCCGCCGAGTTTGTAAACGCAAAGAACTGGTTGTGAGGGCTCCACAGTAATTGTTGCGAAGTGCTTTGAGGCAGTTCCATGGGATTCGGTGTTGGTGAAGCGACGGATGGGTTTGGTGGTGGGGGGGAGGGTGGGAAGGTGACCGTAAGCTCGGTCGAAGTGGAAGGTCTTCAAGCGCGATCCGAAAATGGGGGACGAAAGGGGGGCAAGGAGGAGGGATGGAGGAAGAGTGTTCCAGAGTTTCGGGGCGTAGCGGCTGAAAGAAAGATTTTCTCAAGCTCCCTGCCGCCAAAAACGGACAAAGGTTCACAGCGAGAGTGCCCCTTTAAGGGTCCAAGTGATATCCGGCTTACATGCAAAAAAAACCTTTCCTTTTGTTCACCAACAATGGGGATGTTATCTCGCCAAGGGATCTGAACAGCAACCTGTTTCTATCACGACTGTAAATCTGATTATATTTTCTTGTTGAAGCGTGGAGACTCCAGATGATTATCTTTCTGTTTCTGAGGGAGTGGAGCATATATATATATATATATATATGTGTGTGTGTGTGTGCGTGTGTATGTACGAGAGCGTATGTGTGTGAATATGTGTGTGAATATCGCTGCATTGTTTTCTTGAAAAGAGTTGAGAAGTGGTAGAAATTGGAATTGGGAGCCTTGAAGTCTGTCGTGGTGGCGGGGGGTGGTGGTGGTGGTGGTGGTAGTGGGGTGGGAGGGGATAGAGAGACGTTGCGGGGGAGAGTGTGGGGGGTGGGGGCTTGTCGTATATTTCAGCTTGTCCAGCTGACTGAAGGTTTCCATTGTTGGGTCCTATGGGGGTACGCACCAATGAATATTGAGCCCAGTCCAGCTAGATAATTGATCACCAACTGCAGGGGCGGGTTGGGTTGGGTTGAAGGTTTTTTTTTCTCTGACCTCTGAGAGGCTGTAAGCTGTAGCTTGGTGGTTAAGCTACAAGCGAGAGGACCCGGGCTTGATCCCCGGGTGGGGCGAAACGTTGGGCAAGTTTCCTTACTCCGCACACATGCCTCTGTTTACTAAGCAAGACGTCGGAATCCAGTTGTTAAGTCGATTGGCAGATTGCTTTCCCGGGGGTAAAAATCCTTTCGAAAATCAATCAATAAATAATAATTTGGTCACTTCAATCCACAACTGTTTGTGGGGACACTGCTGTGCACAATTGGCTGCCGCGATTTGCCCACGGAATATACAGTGACCAAATTATTATTGTTTTTTTTTTGAAGGAATTGCTGCCCCCTGGAAAAGCGACCCGCCAATCAACTAACAACCGGGTTCCTACTTACTGCTGGGTAGACAGTGTGTGGGACAAGGAAACTTGCCCAACATTTCGCCCTGCCGGGAATTGAACCCAAGTCTCGAGCGCTTCTAACCACTGAGCTACAGGACTCTACAATCTATTCTGCGAAGGAGCTTTGAGACGTCTCAACGACGTGATAAGGCACTATATCAAATGCAAAGATTATTATTACTTACATTCGACAAACTAGCGCACGCACAAGGTACGACCCTCCAGTGGTGGGTGTGGGGTGGCGAAGGGGGTGGGGAGCGTGCCTTGTGTCCCTCCTGAGGTGGAGGAGGGTGAAAGTCTCCCGGCGTCGGGAAGGGAGACTGTTTGCTGTTTATTTGCTGTATTTTATTGGAGGGCAGCGCTGGGTGGGGGAGAACAATGAAAGCGTTGTGGCCAAGATCAGGATGGGCCCTGATTAATAGAGTAAATACAAACCGTCTACAGTGCCATAAACCATCAGACAGACAACATACCATTGCTGAGCTCCACACAGCAGCACAGCTCAGATCACCAAGTGATGTTGGAATAAAATGCCACATGTTCCTGGCAATACAGGATTGATCGAGTCTCCGTCAAGCAGTAAAGGAATATATGAACCAATTAAACGCTGATAAGGGGGAGGATTGCTTGATAGTGGTGGGTGAGCACCTTCCACTGGTCGGCAAAGGAAGGCAAAGGTTGGCTTCTCAGAATACTCTTTCCTACTCGAGTGAGAAAGGGTTCTTTCTGATGAGACGTTAACCACGAGGTCCCTGTTTTTGCGCTGTTCAGGTGAACGTTAAAGAACTAATGGAAAAGAGGGTCCTGGTTGACAATCTCTCCCTAAACCACATCTATAATAATAATAATAATCCTTGCATTTGATATAGCGCTTTTCACGTCTTCTCGACGTCTCAAACCGCTTCACAGAATAGACTGTAAAGTGAATTGACTGTGTATTTGTGGGCGAAAATCTGTCCAACTCATCATCAAACGGACGTGGCTGATTTCATCTCCTGTAAAAGCACATCCACCATGTTTAGAGAATTTCGTTTCTGCATCAACATAGAGTTATAATAGCAAACAATAATAACCGAGCCCACAGAGTCTTCCCTTGTTGGTTTTGCGTGCTTGGGTGTGCCTGTGTGCATGCTTGTGTGTGTGTGTGTGTGTGTGTATGTGTGCGCGAGCGCGTCTGTGTGTACGTGTGTGTGTTTTTGCATCTGTGTGTCTATGTGCGTGAGTGCGTTTCTGATTGTCTCTGTGCCTCTTGTGGCTTTGTGTCTGTGTGCGAGCTTGGGTGTGTGTGCATGCGTGTGTGTGTCTACATGTTTCTATGTCTATATGTGTGGCTGTGAGTGTGTCTGTGCGTGTGTCTGTCTGTGTGTGCACGTGTCTCTGTGTGTGCACGCGTGTCTCTGTGCGCGCGTGTGCGTGTCTCTGTGTGTGTGTGTGTGTCACTGTGTGTGTTGCCTCTTTCTTTCACATTCTTGGGAAGTCACTTGTTTGAAGATGACCTTTTGCCTCAGATCTATTTCTCAATCTGGCTTCAGAGTCCATTGATCACGTTCCTTTGTTGTAGCGTTGGAGGGCCCCGAGTGCTTCGCCGCTAAACGGTCAATCATTGGCCAAGATTCCTTTAGTACCTATTCCCAGTGAAAGGCCCCGGGGCGAGGCCGCTGACGTGCTTGTGCCCAATGGCGTCGGTTATAACCAGCAGCGTTCGGCTACTTCTCAAGAGATGTTTACTACCAGCCCGGAGGAATGTTCACACACCCACACACACACACAGAGGGTGTGAGCAGGAATTCCAGGCCTCCAATGTTTTGGGTGTCGAGGGCTTGACGACAGTCACGGGAATCCTTGGTGTGGTTCTTCCTAACCGGTTTCAAAGCCGGGGGCGGTGGAGGAGGGGGGGGGGCGGGGCTCACAGCACGGCGCACAGACCTCCGAACCCGCGCGTGCGCTTAGTCAACAGGCGAGGTCACGGCGAGGGACTGGATGGAGCTCCCGGCTGCCGGTCGGTGGCTGTTGCCGCAGACCTTCGTGGTGTAATCGTGATGATGATGCTGATAAAAATAATCCTTGCAGTTGATCCGGTGCCTTATCACATCGCGCTTCACAGGATTATACTGTAAAGTGGAGCGACTGTGTGTTTTGTGCGCGAAACGCAGCACCCAGCAGCGTCCCCCCCCACCCCCGCAAACAGTCCTGACCGAGTGACCGTTTTTTTTGGGGGGGGGATTTTTTATCTCGGAAAGCGATCTGCCAATCGACTAACAAGCGGGTTCCTACTTACTGCTGGGTAAACAGAGGCGTAAGATGATGATCATCACCATCATCATAATAATAATAATAATAATAATTATAATTATCCTTGCATTTGACCTATGTCGTCCAGACGTCTCAAAGCGCTTCACAGCATTTGCTGTAACGTGTAGTGACCTGTGTGTTGTCATAGATGAACGGGACAGCCGATTTGAGCAACATCCCCTGCAAACAGCCATTCAATCTATTTCCGGATGTGGGGGCTTGAACCCTCGCCCCCTCCCCCCACCCCTCCCCCCAATCCCCCAGAGAACTAGCGACTGAGCCAAGCCGCCACCTGTTGCACAATGCGATATCGGAATCGCATCTTAGCGGGCGTAAATCATTCGGGTAATGAAAGGAAGGGTCCTCAACCTGTTTGGCTTAGGCCCTGCAATAATCAGCTTCATACAAACAGCTGCCGCATTATAATAATCTGTTTATAGCCTCCTGAATTGCCAAATCATTTCTCGTCTTATTTAGAAGGGGGATAAAAAGATGAATGAGTCTGTGTTGTAATTACGCAAACTTTCCCAAGATCAAAGAGCCCCATCGCCTTCGTCGTTTGCCTTTCATGGTGTCTGCCTGCTCTCAGTTGGACATTAATGATGTCTCGGGTATCAGCCTGGTTCAGTTGGTAACACTCTCGCCTCTGAACCAGGAGGTTGTGGGTTCAAGCCCCCATGTTGGGACTTTGACCTCACCATAGTCTCGGTCGATGCTCCACTAACGCACTGCTGTGGGGTGGGGGTGGGGGGGGGAGCGTTGCAATGTCGGAGGTGCCATCATTGAGATGGACTCCTATAGCGTAGTGGTTAACACACACACCTCACCAGCGAGAGGACCTGGGTTTGATTCCCAGGCCGGACGAAGCGTTAGGCAAGTTTCCTCACTCCACATACCTCTGTTTACCCAGCAGTAAATATATCACTTAACAGTATATTCTAGCGACTCAAAGGGCTTTGAGACGTCTCGAAGATGTAACAAGGCACTATATCAAATGCAAGGATTATTATTATCATTATTATTATATTATTAAATGGAAGGTGCACTCTCTCCCTTGCTTACCCAATTCCAGAAAGTATTAGGCACAGGTTGGCAAGAGCCAAGGCTTGAGGGAAGCCCAGAGTGTGCGTTGGGGGTAACTGCTGGAACCAGCTAAAACCACATGGCTAACCATTGATATGGAGTACAGTGCTCGAGACTGTAGAGAGAGTGGCTGACTTTCTGATAACCTCCGAGAATTCCCACCCCTCCTCTCGTGCCGACTGCCTGCTCCCGGTTCCACATCCCACAATAAGTGGGAAGAAAGGTGGAAAACCGCGAGTGGCCTCTTAAAGGGAAAAGCGTGGGATCTGACTAACTCTGCAAAAAAAAACAATTCAGTGCTATTATCCGATCTGGACAGGAAAGACGGGTTTCAGACTTGAATAATGTCAGAGATTAACTCCTCGCTCTGTCGCCCTGACTTGAGGTTGCACCGGCCAGGGACTGTGGTTTATAAGATTATAGAGATATAGTGATTTGGTCACTTCAGTCCACAACTGTTTGTGGGGACGCTGCTGTGCGCAATTGGCTGCTGAGTTTCACCCACAAAAATATACAGTCAATTCACTTTACAGTTTTCACTTTACGTGAAGTGGTTTGAGACGTCTCGAAGACGTGATAAGGCACTGTATCAAATGCAGATGTATATATACAATAATACTTGCATTTGATATAGCGCCATATATATATTATATACATATATATGCATATGTACACAGAATATATGAAAAAATGTAGATTGAGACATTTCTTAAATTGTTCGCTCGCAGGCCAGAGTCGGATTTACTGTCAGCCGATTGGTGGGTCGCTTTTCCAGGGAGTAATAATCCTTCTAAAAAATATATATATATGTTATTTGGTCACTCAATCCACAAATGTTTTTCTCGCTTGGAGCGATTTCCTTTGATTATATATATAAAAAATTTAAATAGAAAAGGGGCTTTTTTTTATCATGTTGAAGGAAGTTCTTGTGTGTTTTCCCGGGAGTAAGCATCTCCCAGACATCCTGGTGAGCGAGACCCGATGCGACTGAAAGTAAATGGAAAGTTCCTCTGGGCGAGACGTATTTATCCGGTGTACAGTGACAGGAATTGGTTCAGGAACGAGAGTGGAGGAGGGAGACGTTGGGACTTCTTGGGTGTTCAGAGCTGCTCTCGGGAACCCTGGATTATGGTCAGTCACATTAGTGGAGTCCCGTAGCATAGTCTTCGATTCCCGGGCAGGACGCAACCTTAGGGCGAGTTTCTTTACTCCATACGGAGAAAGTGGGAACCCGGTTGTTAAGTCGGTTGACGTTTCCCCCGCGAAGTGCACGTCAAGTCACTCCACTTTACAGTGTGTCCTGTGAAGCGCTTTTGAGACGTCTCAATGAAGCGATAAGGTGCTTCGTGAAATGCAAGGATTATTATCAACTAACTAACTAACTAACTAACTAACTAAACTCTGACAGGCTGAGACCGAGACTGGGTGGAATTTCAGAGACCTTTCTGCTGACTGACATTTCTGATCATTTTAACGTTCTGTTCGTCTAAAACTATTGAAGGGCTCCATCAACAGACAATGTTGTGACACTGGTATCGGGGTGTATGTGTGTCTGTGTGCGGAATAGTTCTTATCTGCTATTGTGCAGTTGCAATGAATGTGTTTGACCCCCCCCCCCCCCACCACCACCGCCCCCCAATTCCCCACCCCTTCTAACAGTGGTTTTCATGTTGTTTTGGTGAAAAAACATCTCTTAAATAGTTACGCAGCTGTTAATGCCGATGTTTGCTAGATTTGGGGTTTCGATAAAATGTTCCGAGTTGCGTCTTCATCAACTCCAAATAGACACGAGTTGAGTGCAGTCTTATCAGATATCGCTTCACTCCCAGCAATGAACCCGCGTATTAATGGCATTAATTATTATTGTAGCCAGAGTGTCACCAGCATCCACACCGGATACTTATCTGTTCCAGTCTTGCAGGAATGGACTTTGGGGTCAGCCTTTTACCCCTTTGGCTAAACCGTTGCAGATGTGAGACCAAACGCTGTTTAATTGTCTCCTGAGTGTGTGGAGCTGATCAGGTCAATTCCTGGCTGGTTGAGGGCCTGAGGCTGACACTGGAGACAGAACGCCACTTGACGGCAAGGCCTGACAATGAACAGCCGCAAAAAATCCAAACAATGAACTTCAGGATGTTTTGAAGACCTCTCGCAGTGCATTGCAATCCTTTCTGCTTCCTTCCTGTCTCAACAGGTCACATGGCCCGGGTTCGACCAAACTCGATCATTACATTCTGTTGGGGTCAACCGTGTGTCCTGCCACATGCGGAAACCCATCGTCGTGCTCCAACAGTATCCAAACCAGATTGGGAGTTCAATGTGTCCCACCTAGACATGGAGGTTTTCCGTGTCTGGAGTGGATTGGGCACACTCTTCCCGTCCCAGCCCCCCAACACCCCCCGATCAGCCATGATCTAATAGAATGGCGGAACAGGCTTGAGGGGTTGAATATTTCCGGTGCATCCGGCTTATCTAATTGCAGAGTATTAGGAGCAGGCTGGCAAGAGCCAAGGCTTGGGGACCTCAGAGTGTGAGTTGGAGCTAAAACCACTTAGCTTGAAAGCGCTGTCTGGCAAGCTTTCCCCCGCTGCTTGTCCAGCTAGGACTACCCGAAGTAGGAGATAATGTAATACCAAATAAGTCTTGCTGTTGACACGGTGTGTCTACAAGCTTCACAGGGAATCACTTTCAAGTGTAGCGACTCTTTGGTAGGTGAACGGGTCAGACAATTTTGGTACAACAAAGGTTGCACGGAGGACAGATCTTTTTCTTATCTGGGGGATTGTTGACCAGGACACTGAGAGAAAGACAGAGAGAGAGAGAGAGAGAGAGACTCCTTTCTCTTTTCCAAATAGTGCCGCGGGATCTTTAATGTCCACCTGAACAGGCCACAGGCTCGGAACTTGGTTTGATGTTGGAACCATTCATCCAAAGGGCGTCACCTATGAGGCTACTCTCTCCCTTACTCCCCCATCCCCACCCTCCACGCGACTGGAACATCAGTGCGTGAGCTCAAAGTCTTCGTCAGGAGGGGATTGTGGGCAGGGGTGGGGGGGGGGAGTCTGGGGGGCACAGTTTAAACCTACAACCTTGCACCCCGAGCGCTCGTGACGAAGTCTTGTTGTTCGGTTTCTGGTTTTTGACGGGCGGGTGGAAAATTGTCTTGGTTGTTTTAGCATTGTACCAAGATCGAGACTGCGATAGGAAGATACAGATGGAGATTTCTGATAATTAGCAGGTAAATAAGTAGAAAATAAGTAGACCTGGTTTCCTATGCCTTATCAGTAAATGCGGGCACAGAAGGGAACGTGTGTGTAAAAAAAAACAACAGACCGAACGAGACAGACCTATATATATATATATATATATATATATATAGCTATAGGACAATATATTCACTTATCTCTCTCTTACTCTGAAAGGGATTTTTTTTGTCTCGACAAGCGTTTTATTTTTTTCCGTGTTTTTCCCCCCCCAAAATGTTGCCTGGTTTCGATCGTGAACGCGCACCGAAATTCCGTTGCAGAGATCTATTCTGGAGTGGGGAGGGTGGGGGGCTGGAAGGGGAGGGTGGGGGGCTAGCTTAGACTATAATGAGTTCAACATCATGTCCTGGAGCTTGAACCCGTAACCTTTTGACTCAGAGCGAGAGCGAGAGAGAGAGACAGCGAGAGAGAGAATGTTACTGTTTACGCCACAGGTTGGGTAGATTTTGGAGAAACGAGACACATCCCCTTCAAGCAAACCCAGCCAACGCCCCCACTCTGACCACCACCCAACCAGACACCGCACTCCTGGGAATTCTGCGGGGGGGGTTGGGGGCAGAAGGGTTCTCGTGGAATCCAGTCTGATCGAGCCCCAGCTTTAAGCCTCCGTTAGCGGATTCAAGAGATTTGAGGCCTTGATAACTCACCAGTGGGTCTCGATTCACAGAAAAACAGGAACAAGAGAGAGCACGGGCGGTTTTTTTTCCGTTGAGGTGACCTTCCGCACTTACTGCGATGGAGGTTTTGAGAGGGGGTGCGCGACGGGGATAGGGAAATGCGATTGTGAGGTTCTAAGGTTTTTTTCCCCCCCCCCGCCCAAAATGAGATTTATTTAATTGATTCTAACGTGTGTTTCTTTTGTCGTCGTCATCATATTCCTTGCATTTCATACGACGCCTTATCGCGTCGTCGAGGCGGCTCGAAGCGCTTCACGGGATTTATTAAAACTTATTATTGCAAAGCGTGGCCACTGGGTATTTTGTAGGTAGCAAAGTCCTACCAGGTTTCTACTTAACTGCTCCGTAAACAGAGGCGTGTGGTGTAAGGAAATTTGGTAAGGTTTTGTCTGGCCCGGGAATCGAACCCGGGTCCACTCGCTTGCTACCCTCTGCGATACAGGACTCGACAGCTTTCCCCCCGCCTCAGCTGGAAGAAGGACAACACCTATTGGAGAGAACCATCCTTTTACTGGTTACTGTTTAACAGGATTGGAGTGTAGAGGCCAAAGGAAGGGAAAACCTTGGCCTTTTGTTCAATCGTCATTGAACCGAACGTGTGGAGAGATAACTAAATGGGGCATCACGTTCACTCGTTTCAAAACCTCGCCTGTGATCGTGCCTTTAATTCCCCCTCTCTCTCCCCCCCCCCCCCCCCCACCCCCGACCTCCTCTCTCCCCTTCCCTCCTCTCCTCCCTCCCTTTCCCTCCCCTCCTCTCTCTTTCTCTCTCTCTCTCTCCTCCCCCTCCTCCACTCACTCCTCTTCTTCCCTCCTCTTCCCCCTCCTCTCCTCTCGCTCCCCCATCGCTCTTGTGAAGCACTTCAGCCTATGTGATAGTGGAGGGGGGGGGGGAGGAGGAGAAAGTGGGTGGTGGGGGGGAGGTGGAGGAGGGATAGAAGTGCGAGTTGTTGTCTTGAGGCTGACCATGGCTGATGGCTCCATGGCAACAATGACATTGTGGCTTCAGACAGAAAACCTCTCGAGTCTTCGGTAGCCGCGAGGGAGAGCTCTCGATCTCTCCGCTCGCTGATGGCAAATTCTGGAAGGTGTTGGGAATGATTGTGTGAAAGGCAATGATTAAACTGCGACTAATCCAGGGGGAATCGCTGGTATTTGGTAAATAACTAATTTTACTTCATGTAGAAAGTAATTGGCTGCCACGTTTCGCCCACAAAATACCCAGTTACCACACTTGGCAGTGTACCCCGTGAAGCGCTTTGAGACGTCTTGACGACATGATAAGGCGCTGTATCAAATGCAAGGATTATTATTATTATTATTATGATTAGAAAGATTTCTTTACTTCCCTCTCAGTTGCTCGTGTTCGTTTTGTGGGCAAAATCGGGCCCCTCCCAGCTCTTTGTGGGAACAAATGCAGTCACTACGCTCGGCCGCGATTGCTCCTAAGTGCGTTGACAACAACAGCGACAACTTGCATTTGCACAGCGCCTCGGAGCGGGGGAGGGGGTGGGGGGTAGCGGCTGAAAGAGCAGCCGCCGGGGAGGGGGGGGGGGAAGAGGGATGAGCAGGGGGCAGTTGGAGTGAAGCCCCATCAGAAAATGGAGGCGTAGACTCGGGGGTTATGCTGCTCCCGGCCTCTGTGAGGCCTGGGGGAGGGGGCGGTGGGGCGGGTGATGAAGCTTACGTTGGGTGAGAAAGCTCCTGTGTAGCTGACCTCATTGAGCTCAGTGTCCTCTTTGTTCCCGGCTTCCTGTAGAGAGTTGGCACCAGTAACCCCTTGTGGGAAGCCTTTCCCTGGCGTCTGTTCTGGGAACGTCACTCGGGTTCCCAACTCAGTGTGCGAAATCCCCGTTTTGGGGTCGCTGCGGTTTAGACACCAGCCTCGCACCCTTTCCGGAATCCTCTTCCCCTTGAAGGAGGATTATTATCCCCGGAAAGCGATCCGCCAATCGACTAACTACCGGGTTCCTTACTCCCTCTACACGCCTCTGTCTACTTAGCAGTAGGTAGTAAGTAGTCGGATCGACTGATCGCTTTCTGGGGGTAAAATAATCCCTTACAAAAAAAATCCGCCGACTAAAATTGGTCACTCGATCCACGGCTGTTTGTGGGACACCCAATTGGCCGCCCACAAAATACACAGTCACTGCACTTTACAGTATATTCTGTGAAGCGCGTTGAACATAGGAACAGGAGCAGGCCATTCAGCCCCTCCTCAAGCCCGTTCCGCCATTCTATGAGATCACGGCTGACTTGTATGTACTTCAACTCCCCGAAAAGCTCGAGACGTCTCAACGACGCGATATCCAATGCAAGGATTATTATTATTATTATTATTGTTGTTATATTAAGACCATGGCATCACCGGGGGCTTTGTGTGAAGCAGAGAGCGGCGGTGGCTGGACAGGATGGGTGTGACCCACGAGAATGGGCATTGAGAAGAATGACAGGAAGCCGCGAGGTAGAAGGCGTTTGGCTGAGGGAGGAGATGTGTAACAAAGCAGATCTGGAGTTGGTCCTGATTCCCAACGCCAGGGCCGTTTGTGGGGGTTCTTTTTTTTTTTACTTAAAATGATTCGTTTGTCGTTTTCCCAATACAGCTTTTTTTTTCTTTCCCCCCCCCACCCCCCCCCCCCCAAAAAAAAAAATCGCAGGCAAAGTTAATAACCCTCGCGTTCGATATCGCGCCTTATCCAATCGTCGAGAAATGGCCCAAAGCGCTTCGCGGGGATTTGTACTGTGAAGTGTAGTGTAGTGACTGTGCGTTTCTTGTGGGCAAACCGGGCAGCCAATCTTTGCCCACAGCACCGCAACATCCCGCAAACGACCCTGAAGTGAATTGAAGTGAGCAATCGGTTTGATCCGGTTGTTAGTCGATCGGCGGATCGCTTTCCCAGAGGGGGGGGAATAATCCCTCCCAGAGAAATGTGCTCACTCAATCCACGACTGTTTGCGGGACACTGACTGCAGCGCACAATTGGCTGCCCGGTTCCGTCTACAAAGCACACAGTCACTCCACGTCACGGTGCATCCTGTGAAGCGCTTTGAAGCGTCTCGACGCCTTGATAAGGCGCTGTATCAAACGGAAGGGTTATTATTGTTGTTATTGTCTGTGAATACCCCATGCGCGGCGGCATTTAAAGTGGTTTCGGAGGCGAGGGGATGGGGTAAAGGACAACGGGTGGTCAGGAATGTGAGCCTTTCTCTCTGGAGTCAGCTCCTGTGTGCAGTGTGAGGGGAGTATTGATGAGTGACTGAAGCCCACGCACACAGTGGTTTTTCAACCGCCTTTCTGAAGACCATCTTTTCATTGCCTTCCCCCCCCCCCCCCCCACCCTCCCCCACAACCCCCTCCCGACAAAGGACAATTGTCCCTGAGCTGAATCGAAGCTTTGCTTTCAGAGAGAGAGAGAGAGAGAGAGGTCGTGGAGCTCTCATGCCAAATTCCTCTCTCCTGCTCTGTTGTTTTGTTAGGTTTTGTTAGGTGCTCACAAAGGAATGATAGTGTATTGTCAACCCTTCGCTTACACTGCAAGGCTCCTGTACTGGGCACAGTGAGCACATTGTCTCCACCACGGCCACCGTTACCTTAATACCCGGAGTAGGAGACACCCGTATCTTAGGTCTTATTTGTCGTACCCCCATCTCCTGGTGTCTTCCTATTTTAAACCTACCACCGAGGTTCCCGTCTGGCTCCCCAGTTTGCCGCCCGACATCTCCCTTCAAAAAAAAAGGTCTCAAATAAACCGAGCCATATTAATTGGGTCGCTCAATCCACGACTGTTTGTGGGGACGTCGCTGTGCGCCGTTGGCCGCCGCGTTTCGCCCACAAAACACGCAGTCAATTCGCTTTACGGTGCATCCTGTGAAGCGCTTTGAGACGTCTCGGAAGGCGTGATCAGGGCCTGGATCGAAGACAAGGATTATTATTACATTACAGAGAGAGACCGGTGGGGTCAGCGACTTAGTTCAAATGTCCATTGTTAATGAGTGAACCTCAACAGCGAGGGTTTGTTGGCTGTGTGACCTGCTCGCACACATTCTAGAAAGTTCTCTGGATGAGATGATTTTTTTTTTTACCTTCCGTCCATTTCTTTGCCAAGAGTGACTGAGGTCAACCAGTTGCGTTCCCTCCCCCTCCCTCCACCCCAGTGTCATAGTGGGGGGAGGGGGAAGGATGGTGGGGGTGCGGTGGGGAAAGAGGGGAGTGAAATCTCTTCGGCGCTGAAGGGGTTAAGGCTCGCTGCCCAATTACTGTGGCTGGGTGTTGACTCACTCGCGCAGTTTCAATTAAAACTCACATGGACTCGATGGCAGATTAAACCCAGCGCCCCAAACAAAGCGGGTCATTGAAAGGAAACAAGATAGGACGCAATCCAAACACAGGGAGACTTTGGGAAGGGAAGGGGAGAGAGATAAACCTGTCATGAAAGCAGGAACGCATAGAGAACCGTACACCATTGTCCCCCTTGTCACATTTCCTCCTTTGTTTGATTTCTTTTGTCCGAGCTCCTATTGTCTCACTTCCTACACTCCCAGTTCGTTCGCTGCGGCTTTTAACCATCGAGAAGAAAACTCACTTGGCTGTTGCCCGGCTCACGGCTGTTCCAAAAATCCTCCTCCTTTTAAAAAACCCGGCCCTGATGCTCGGGACCTGTTTCATTTGCGGACTGAATTACCCGAGAGATTTCCCTTTCTGTGTGTGTGTAATTGTATTGTTAATCACCAATCTCCACACGTCTACTCTCTCTCCTCTCCTCCCTCACCCCCCCTCACCCAGCCCCCCCACCCCCATCAGAAGAAAGAAAACAAAACCATTTGCAAAATAATGGATAGAGAGTACAGGATTTGTCCTGTTGATTTAAGAGCGCTAGATTTTCTTCCTGGGTTTCCCTGCACTGTTTGCCTCTGACAATGGTGGCATTGGCTGCTTGTAGTGCCTTCTCTGATGCAGTAGGGGGCACTGATTTGAGTTTTGGTCTTGGGCACAGCAACAACAAGTTACATTTACGCAGCGCCTCTCATGCAGGTTAGCGCCCGAGAGCGCTTGGCAGTGACGGAGCACGACACTGAGCCGAGGGGAGGGCGAAAGTGACCCTAAGTCCGATCGAAGAGAAAGGTCTTCAGGTGCCTATTCAGTAGGGCTTATGTTCTGATCTCCCATTCCCCAGAGGGTTTAACTCTACACTGGGTCCAAATCCTAACTGTCCAGCACCTTGGGATGTCGTTCAGACGTGAAAGGCGCTGTACAAATGCAATGTCTTGTTGTTGTTGTTGTTGTTGTTGTTGTTGTTGGGATGCCTGTAATGGGAGCGCTCCTCGTTTCCCAGGACTGGTCTTCAATGTGGGAACACGCACAAATTCACCAGACGAGTGTGAAACCTGAATCCAAGGTCTTGTGTTCCTCAGGATGTCCACACAATTAGCCTCTTACTGCACGGAAGTGAATGGAGACATGATAATGGTGCATGAACAGGTGAAGGTGGAAGAAGAGGAGGAGGAGAGGAGCTGCTATGGGCCGCACACTGCTTCCTTCCTCACCAGCACTCGCTCCGACAGGCAACACAACAAGTCGGCAACGGGGAGAGACAACCCTGACCTTGAGCGATCTGCCACCGGGAAACCAGCTCAGGTAACGTTTACACTCCACCTGGGGCCAACCCCAAAGGTCTAGCTGGACAAGCAAGAGGAAGAGCTCTCAATGGCCGGCCAATGCGGTTTTAGCTGGTTAAGACTCCAGCAGTTACCCCAATTCACACTGTGAGGTCCCCCTCTCCCCCAAACCTGCTTACGGTCACCTCCTCCCTCCCCACCCCCCCCAGCTCGGAGTCTTGCTCGGCCACCGTTAGATGCTCCGAGACGGTGCCCCCGTGTGAGGGGCGCTGTGTAAACGCAAGTTCTTGTCGTTCTCTCCGGCGAGACGCTAACCAAAGCTTCTGTGTGTGGTCAGGCCTTATCGACTCCGGCTGAGGATCGCTTGCCGGTAAACAATAAACTCACCATCACCCTCAGCAACCTGGAGAGGATGGATTTCAGTAAGAACATCACCGAGGGTGAGTGCGGACACTGGCTCGGGTGGTGGTGGGGGTGGGGGGGGGGATGTGGGGGGGGGTGGGTGGAAAAACTCAGCTTAATCCAGACAGTGTTATCCATGGCAAGTTATGTGGTTCTCGCTGGGGGTTGGGGAAGGGGGAATGAATCCAGAGATTAGAGCATCACACAAATGGGGCTTGAAACTGCCCCCACTCCCCCCCCCACCCCACCCCAATTCTGCGCCGGACAGACTGGGGTTGTTAACCATTTATTTTCCTTAACCCCAGTGATGCCAAACATCGAGAAGTTATTGTCCAACGACTGGAAAGACAAACTGCTGGAGAAATGTTCACTGAACACCAAAGACATCAAAGGTAAGAGAGCTCTTGTGTTCCTGTTTTTTTTGGTGGTAGTGGGGGGAGGGGGGTTTAAGGGGTAGAGGGAACGCTGCGATATCAGAGGTGCTGTGCCAGGTACAGTCGGACATTAAAGATCCCGCGGTGGTGTTGGAGAAGGGGAGTTTCTCTCTCCTGGTGTCCTTGGCTGACAATCCCCCCAAATAAAATTGGTTGCTCACTTTGGGGCTGTTTGGTGGACATTGCTGTGCATAGATTAGCTGCCGCATTCAGCTATAAGATACAGTCACTACACTTTACAGTAAATCCTAAGGGGAGAAGAGGAGGGAAGGGAAGCAAGTGGGGGGGAAAGGGCGGGGGGCGGTGGGTGAGGGAAAGGGGAGGGAAGAGAGATGGGTGAGATTTTAGGAAAACATCCCCGTTTTCACCCGGGAATAACCCCGTGTTTGTGGTGGTCTTTATTCTCCGTCCCCGTTGGGTCAGGAACAGCGGAGAGCCTGGCCGAGAAGGAGCTGCAGCTTCTGGTGATGATAAACCAGCTCTCCAGCCTGCGGGAACAGCTGCTCACAGCCCACGCCGAGCAGAAGAACATGGCGGCCATGTTGTTCGAGAAACAGCAACAACAGATGGAACTGGCCAGACAACAACAGGAGCAGGTGACAACCCCGAGCTCCGGCCCAACCCCACTCCTCCTCGCCCCAACGTCCCCGTAACTTAGTGGTTAGGCCCCTCGCCTCGCAAGCGAGAGGACACGGGTTCGATTCCCGGGGCGGGGCGGAACCTGGGGCAAGTTTTCTTACTCCACACACACACACACACACACACACATGCTCTGTTAATCCAGCAGTAAGTAGGAACCCGAACACTCGCACGACATAAATCAATATACGTTCAATCAGGAACATTTATTTTGTTGGCCGACCGTAAAGGCTGGTCACCAGGTTGATCTGGGCTGATCCTCCAGCGCAGTGTTGTGTGGGGGTGGGGCGGAGGGGGGTGGGGGGTCGGTGTGAGAGCTACTCTTCACGGTGTATACCCTGTAAATTGCTTTGCCCGTGAAACAGTTGCGCGAGGATTGCTTTAGGGTTGTTTGTGGGTGAAGGGTTTTGTTTCTTGATGTCGGCAGATCGCGAGGCAGCAACAACAGCTGGTGCAACAGCAGCACAAGATCAACGTCCTCCAGCAGCAGATACAGGTAAGAGAAGCTCCGCCGTCATTCCAGAACACTCCGAGCTCGGAGGGTGGGATTACCGGGCAAGTAGGCGAGAGGTCCATCTTCACCCAAACCCCTCATTTTCTTTTCTTGCTCTCTCTCTTTGTTTCTCTTCTTCTACCCTTCCGCCTGGCTCCTTCCTTCCCCATCTTCAGACCTTCCTCTTTTTTAACCGTACCTACCATCTTCTCCCCCTCCCCACCGCCCCCCCCCCCCCCCCCCCCCCCCACCTCATCCACCCTCCAGCTCGGCAACTGTCAGGCGCTCTGGGACGCTGCCCTGCGAGGGGGAACGGGAGTGGGCGGGGCGCTGTGTAAGTTCACGTTGTCGTTGTTCTCTATCGTCCCTTACGATCCACTTAAATGTGTGAGTGGCTTTGTTCTTTGACCTTCCTCCAGCAAGTCAACCTGCCCTTTGTGATGATCCCCGCGTTCCCTCACAGCCCACAGACTCTGCAGGTCACCAGCGACGCTCAACTGGGGCTTCAGTTGCAGCCGGGTCTCAGCTGTAAGCCAAGTAGGTGGCCATGGACCTGATGGGGGAGGCGGGAGGGGAGGGGGCACTCACTCTGCACAACAACACACGCACACACACGCACACGCACACACTCACTGAACATTGTTGTGGTCCCACTGACCGACTCTCTGTGCATCTTGTGTAGGTGACTTCGGGCTCCAGCTGATGGGAAGCAGCTCCTCGGCCCAGAGAACGCCCGGCCCCAGCCCTTCCCACACACAGGTACAGCCCGCGCGGGAGGGGGAATGGGGAGGGGAGGTTGGTGGGGGGGTGCCGTGGGGCACAGCGAGGGAGGGGCTGGGGCCGAGGAATTTCAAAGCCTCTGGAGAGGAGCGGATTGGAGGAGAATATGGGGAGTCGTGTATCTCTGTGTGTGTGTGTGTGACCATGGCTGGAAAATTGTAACTTTTCTCTCCTCCCCCTCTCTCTCTTCCCCCCCCAATTCCCGCCGTCCTCAGGAAGAGACGTCACAGCCATTGAACCTGACGGCCAAACCCAGAGTGTCCGATCACTCCAAGTCTCCGTCGCCCACGCAGGGCAAGCTCCGGACCGCACCCTCGCCCCTAAGCTTCCTGATCCCAGCGGAACTCCAGACCAGCACACCATCCTCCCTCCTCGCCAGAGGTAACACCCAACCCTAACCCAACGCTAACAGGCCGTGCGCCACCACCAACTCCTTCCCCGTTGCGTCTTTGTTGTAATCATCCTGGCGCTGGGCGGTCAGGGATTTGGGCCCGAGCTAGGGGTCGGGATCGGGGAGGGCGGAGGGCAGGGAGGGTAAGGAACCTTAGGCCAGCGCTGGGTGGGGAAAGCCTCATAATGACACCTTTCCCCACTGCCCTTTCGTCCACAGAGTTTATCAATAAAGACGTTTTCTGGAGGAATCAATGGGGTCAGTTGTTATTCTTACTTTCTAACCGTGCGCACGAAACCAAGCAGCAGATAAGATACTACTACTGATAATTTATTAAACATAATAATAACATCACAATAATAATAATAATCTTGAGTTCCACAAGTCCATACAGACAGGACGATCCAATGTGACTGAACAGATATTATCGTAAAGTATTAAATACATTCTTTATGGTGTGTGTCCTGGGGGCGAAACCTCCGTTGGGATTTTTTCCCCTCCTCTTCCCGGCTTTCCTGATGTTCCCGATCTGTTTGCGGTTGCCTAGGTTATCCGGTGGAGCAGGAAGCCATCGGGAAGTCCATGCAGAGCCCGAAACACATATACTCCGGGAAAAGTCGGTTGATGGATAGCCCGACGGGAAATCACAGCAGGAAGGAGAAGGTGAGTGCCGGGCAGAGTGGAGAGATGGGAATCAGCCCTCAGGCAGGGTGGGCATCAAGATTTTATCACCTCTCCGAAACCTGCTCGCTCCCCCCACTCCACCGCCCGCTGCCTCCGCTCGGCTGGCTCCGGCCTCCTGCTTGTCCCTGTCCCACTACGTGGGGAAAGGTGTCATTATGAGGCTTTCCCCACCTCCGGAACTCTCTCCCTCAATCCCTCCATCCCCCTCCCTTCCCAAATTCAGATCACGCCCGAGGACCTTCCTCTTCGACCGCCCGGGATGCTACCCCCCCACCCCACCGTAAAGGGAGCAATGCAAACACAGGTTGTTGTTGTTGTCGGTTGGTTCCCAGTGGTCCCTGATCCCGGAGGTTTTTTTTCTCCACCCCCACCTCTGCAGGACTCACGGCTGACGGACTCTCCCACCGTCAAGCACGGAGACGACAGGAAAAGCGCGAGCACGCACGAGGAGTTCAACAGCAGCAACGACTCAGAAGGTGAGCGGGAATCGCCGGGGACGGGCGTGGGGGCGCTCTCCCGCGGGAAGGGCGCGGAGTAACGGGCAAGTTGTTGTCGTGGTTTTTTGTTTATTGTCTGTTGTCTGTCGCTGACCCGAGTCCCCTCCGTTCCCGGCCACAGGAAACCTGCCGCTGTCGGGATCCAAGAGCTACGAGTCGCGAGGCGGGGGGCACGAGCACATCAAGAGGCCGATGAACGCCTTCATGGTTTGGGCCAAGGACGAGCGGAGAAAAATCCTCCAGACGTACCCCGACATGCACAACTCGAGCATCAGCAAGATCCTGGGTAAGAGCAGCCCCCACTCTCCCTCCCCCACACGCACACACACACACATACATATACATGCATACACACACGCATATATATGCACATGCACAGATACACACATGGATGTGCACGTGCACAGACACATAGACGCCTGTGCACTTAGAGACACTCGCACGCACAGTAACACGTACATACACACACAGACACAGGTACATACGTAGACACTCGCACACACAGATACGTGCGCACACACGGGCGCATGTACACACGCACGAGCGAGGCACGCCTGCAGCCCTCCAGTTGCTGCTCGCTGACAGACAGTGCGCTGGTTCCAGGCTCCCGCTGGAAGTCCATGTCTAACGTTGAGAAGCAACCGTACTACGAGGAGCAGGCGAGGCTGAGCCGGCAGCACCTGGAGAGATATCCCGACTATAAATACAAGCCCCGGCCCAAACGCACCTGCATCGTGGACGGCAAACGGCTGCGGGTCGGCGAGTACAAAGCTCTCATGAAATACCGGCGGCAGGAGGTGCAACAGTGCTACTCCGTGGGGTAAGGTTCCCCTCACCCCCCCATTCGAGCTGGGGATTGGATCAGGAGGGTTGGAGGGAGGGCGGGGAGGGGAGGAATGGGGGTTGGAAGGTGGTCGAAGGTGCAATTGAAGAGGAGGGGTCTTGAGATGGGCCTTGAAGGAGGCAAGGGAGGTGGGGGGGGCGGGGGGGGCCACGAGGCAAAAGGGACTGTAGGAAGGAGTTTCAGAGGGTGTGTGGCAGAGACTGACGGCTGTTAACCTCTTCCTCCTGGACAGGCAACAAGACCAGGTTCACATACACCCTTCGGAGGTGATGTACCCAGCTCACATGGGGATGGCTCCCGTCTCCCTGCAGTCACCCGGCTGTGAGCAATACCGCACGGGCAGCCCCGACCCCAACATGCCGGTCATTCTCAACACCCGCAGCCTCAAGCCCGAGCCAGGAGACACCAAGGACATCCACCTGAGCGATGGCAACGGGGAGATGTACGAGTACGGGGACGAGGAGGAGTCTGACGTGGAATACAGAAGCGACAGCGAGCTAGTCGTCCTGGCAGATTGACCGCAGACCCACCCACTCCCCCCCACCGCCCCACCCGGCTCTGTGTGGGCAAGCTGCAGGGCCAACCTTCCCAGTCTATCCCATGTCAGTCTATCCCATCTTAAACCAAACCCAGCCCAACCCAACCCCACCAATACTGACTCTTCCCTGCCCGACATAGTCAATCCCATATCAACCCTACCCAGTCCATCCCAACCCAAACAATATTAACTCATTTCCGCCCATCCCAACCCAGTCTATCCCATCCCAACCCATCTCATCCCATCTTACCCCACACCCAAGTCCATCCCAGCCCACCCTATCACACTCCAGCCCAGGCCAGACCAGGCCACTCTGCAATCTGGTCCCTAAAATAATGAAATAGTCCTTTACGGAGCAAGAGAACTCTTCCAAATTCACCGTGTGGGCGCGGGGCAGGGCAAGGGGGAGTCTCAGGTTCTCTGAGCACTGTGGAGTTGCGGTTAGTCTTGAGCTGGCGGAACCTCTGTTATTCATCCAAACTTAGAGACACCCCCTGTCCATCCCAGCCCCATTGTGAATCATACAAGGGCATTCGCCCCTATTCCTCTCTATTGGTGGCTACGCAGACAGACAGACAGACAGGTCCTGGGCTGTGATGGTTCTCTACACCCTCCTCCCCAACCCCCCCACCTCCCCACCACCCCGCCGCCCACCTCCCCACCAGCTCCCTGCACAAGACTGATTTACTTTTCTCGGATAATCGCTTCCCTCAGGTACTCGGTAGTGTGTTTTTAATAGATGTCAATATTTGTATAAAGGAAAAAAATTAACATTGGAAAGTCTGTTTACTGAAGGCATTCTGTGCAATTCTGTGTGATTTTTTTTATTTTGATACAGTGAACATTTTTACCAGGTTCCTCTCTCTCCTACGCATCTGTCACGGTCTCTCCTTTCGGTTTTATTTATTTTTTGTCTCTTCTCTCTTCCCCCCCCCCCCCCCCACCCACCCCCCACCTCCCTCCCTACCCCGACCGTCTTATTGGTTTTGTAAAATTCAAAATTTATGGAAGGTTTTTTCTGAAGTCATTATTATAATAATAATAATAATAATTAATATTATTATTTTAAAGTCATTGTTATCCGTGTCTGGCGAATCTCTACCCAATATCCTCAAGTCGTTTCTTTCCGGCTCGGTACCGCTTCACTCGCACCCAGCGTTGCTCCTGGTGAGTTCATTCTGCGGTGTGTGGGCTGTTTAGAGAGAGGTACAAACCTAAGGCTGATAATAATAATAACCTGCACAAGAAATTGTTTTTTTTTTGAACCACGGGACGAAACGGACTTGTGAAGCATGTCATCCCTCTGGTGGAAGCTGCTCAGAATTACAAGAGTAGCAAATCGTGAGCATCTTATCTATGTGATAGGATTCAGCCGATGTCATTGCCTCGCGGTGGTTCTGACACTGGGGGTGGGGGGGGGCTGATTTGCGCTATTTCTTAACAGGTTTACAAATAAGACACGTGTCATTTCTAAGTCCTGGAGCGTGCTGGATTTCCTAAGGAATCTTGCACGTTAAATAGCAACCGGTCCTCGCATTTGATAAGAGCGACTCACAGCCTGTCGATGAAATCTCTCAAAGCAGTTCTTACTTAGAGGATATACTGGGAAGTATAGTGACTGCGTGTTTCGTAGATGAAGGGGGAAGGGGAGGTGACCCTAGGCACGGTTGTGAAGAGGAAAGGTTTCAGGCGCGACCGAAAGATGGGGAAGGAAGGGACTTCAAAGAAAGAAAGTTGCTCCTGTATTCTTCCCAGGTATTAGATTTTATTTACAAGGTTAATAGCAGTACAATCAATCAATCAATTAATCAATTAATCAATCAAAAAGTTTATACAGTTTAGGAGGTAGAGAAGCTGCTTTGCTTAGCCCCTCACAGCGATCACTGGTCTGTTCCCCAACCATGACCCCCCCCACCCTCCACTAAGCCTCAAGACAAGAGCTCGGGGGATTTAGCTCCCATCACGACCAAACTCACACACAGAAAGTCACCGGGTCACAGCCTAGCAAAGTGACTTGAGTTCTCCACCCAGGCGGTCTCAGACTCAGTGGTGACGTCTGTCTGTCCCCTCCATCCATCGCCTGAGGCAACCCAGTCTTAACACCTCATCAACTGGGACTGGATTTTATTTACAAGCTTAATAACAGTACAATCAATCAATCAACTGGGACATTGGGTTGGAACATCTACTCAGTCAATGCTCTTCCCTTGATGTCCAGCTCCACCTCCAGGGCAACCCACCAGCGACGGCCAGGCCAAGTATCTTAAGTTGCCACTTTGCTACCTGAACATGGCTTTGTGGCTCTCGGTCTATGAGGCACGGAATCTATTGGCCAACTCTTCCCCCTCCAACCGGTACATACCTGACCATTGCTTAATCCTCTGGCTAGTGTGTGTTAGGAGCAATGTGTGACTGAGAAGTGCCTCCAATCCAATGGGCACTGGGAGGTGGGGTAAAAGAGCACCCGAGATATATTCCAACTGGGGTCAATTGGTAGGAGCTGCAGATGGGAGTCATGGCTCACTTTCTCCTCTCTCTCCAAATCTCCTGCCTAACCTAACCTTGGGACTCGGAGGTCAACTGTACCATTCCCACCACAGGCCGGAGATGGAACCAGGGACCTTCTCAATCTGCATGGCTCAGTAACACACAGGACAATAAAGCTACTCTTTCACATCTTCGGGAGTTCATACAAGTGATTGCCCCTCTTACCTGAAGACCAGAAAAGGGAGTGTGTGGAGGGGGGGGTGGAGGGGAACAGATTGAGACAGGTTTGTGATAAGACATTGATCTGATTCAACTCTTATTGACAACAGCCTGGACTGCACCTGAAGGGATTGGACTAGGTTTAAGCATTGGGGCGTTAATCCAGATTGACTTGGAACTCTTTTTCTTCTCACACATTGCTCCCAGCAGGGACACAGGCTATTCCATTCTGTGGCGAGAGCAAGGCTCACGCAGGTGAGAGTCAGGAGATAGGAATGTTAATGTCCAGCGATCGATCAATTATTAATCAATTAACCATAATCAATCAATTAACCAATCGATCAATCAAGACTAGTTAGAAGAAGCAGCGATTTCCAAAGGCAGAATCTACCTTCTCAATGAGATTTTCCCCTTTACTAACGCAGAGGGATCAAAAGCCGTTCTAGAACTCGAGAGAGAGAGAGAGAGAGAGAAAGAAGGGGATAGAGGGAGGAAGAATGAGAGATAACTCCGCAGAGAATTACTCCAGTTAAGTCTGTGATCCGATCAACGTTCACACGAACTGGACTAAAGCTTTACTGGGTTTACAGTCTTGCCCCGACACAGCAACGCACCCAAGTTAAGACAAGAAGGTGAGATGAGCACACGTACAGGTCATGAACCAGACAGACAGACAGACAGTCGGACAGACAGACAAGACACAGTAGATGTCCCGTGCCGTCCTTAACACTACCCCAAACAGCACCACACAGTAAAACAAGGAAGCTAACTACACAGACTCCTTTACACTGTAAATCAGGCCCTGGAATCCAGGCTTCACATCAGACAGGTCAAGCAATGGCACCTTCTACCCGACACCTTCTGGCTTACTCCCCTCCTCTGCCTCCCCGGGTGGTCAATTAACAAGACAGCAGCAGCCTGTGCTCGGTCACTCAGCCAGATACCAATGGCAAGTTGCGGCTTTAGCTGGTTAAGACCCCAGCAGTTACCCCCGATGCACGCTCCGGGCTCCCCCACAAGCCTTGGGCTCTTGCCAAACTGTGCCTAACACTTTCTGGGATTAGGTAAACGGGACGCATCTTATTCCAACGATCTTATCCCTGGAATTTATTTCCACGTGTAGGTGGGATGCATTGGAATTCTAAGTTTGGTCCGGATCCTCTTAAGCGATGGGGTTTCCGAGTGCTTGTCGGGCACCCCCCCACCCCCCCCCCACCCGGCTGATCGAGCCTGGATTTAAGAATTCCCCTCGATTCGCTGCGATCTTCCGAGTTTCGAAACAAAAAAAAAAACAACCCAAAGAAACAAAAAGAAAAAAAACCACAAGAGTTTGTCTGGATAAATGGGAATAAATGGTGCCTGGAATGCCACAACCCACAGCCTCTCTCAGCAATCGGACCCCCTCCTCTCGTCTGTACAGCTCTCGTCTCGATTGCAGCAATGACCGAATTTCACGTTATTGGCCTCACGAGGGCGCTCTGGGCATTGCATCCCATTCACAACACAACCTTGTGAACAACAGTGGGGGTGTGGGTTGGGGGGTGTGGGTGGGGGTGGGGGGAGTGTGGGGTGGGGTGGGGAGGAGAAGAGCAACAAGACGATCCATACAGGCAGATAGCCTTTGCCCCATTCCCGGCAATAACCGGCCCTTTCCAGGAACCCCTCGTGCTCATCGCTCATCGTAATAAGGCCAACACAAGGGGCTGAACACAATAAGACAACGCAATCAGCCTGTGGGTGGGGGGGGTTCAGTCTGAAACTCCAAGTGTCAACAACCACAGGACAAGGAGGAGAACAGCCCACCCGGGCCCCTCCGCCAGTTTGCGATACCTCTGTCCCCCCCCTCCCCATGCCCCATCCCCTCCCCCTGTCACTGTGAGGCGCTCTGCAGTTATTACACTACATCAATGCAAGCGGTCGCTGAGTACAACTCTACCCTCGTCTGTTCCTGTGTTGCGGTGACTTGAGTTTCAGGCTGACCCAGATTCTACAGTTGTTGGGAGGAATGAGGAGGGGTGTCCCAGAGGTTCATAGTCTGGCTACAGACACACAATCCAGAGGCTGCGCTGAGCTGACTTCCCCACAAAGCCATCCCTGGGCACAGTATGTCTCAGCTTCAGTTCAAGCCTCTCCTCACCTCGCCCACCAACCCTAAGGATTCCCGCACTGTGAACTCACCCCCCCCCCCCCCCCCCACACACACACACACCCCACTCTCCCTCTTTATACAACCACTTCCCCCTCCCCCAGCCCCACCAACTACAAAGTTTACAGTCTAATAAATATTCGCTTATAAAAACGGACACGCACAAAAAAAAAAGCCGCAACGTTAATTATTTAGATAAAAATTACAAAATGTACAGTTATGAGCTCGATTCCTTGTTTAGGGAGAAAATTTGATTCAAAATCTGTCCAAATTAACATTTCGCCCTAACCCCTCTCACCGATGGCAAGACTTGGGGCCATGAATGATTTCCCCAGCTGAACTGGAAGGTTATAAATGCTTCGCCCACAAATATACAGCCAATTCACTTTGCAGTCTATTCTGTGGAGGGCTTTGAGGCGTCTCAAAGACTTGATTGCAACCCACTACTCAGGGGTTAGTTGACACTCTATTGCACTGTCTTCCCAAGAAGCCAATGAATGGACAGTAGTGAGAAACATTTCTCCATCTGCTTTTTGGAGCCCAGAAGCTGACCTGAGGTTTAAAACCTTGTGTAAGGGGCCAAAGACTTCCTTCACCTTGCTCCCTCCCTTGCCTCCTTCAAGGCACATCTCAAGACCCTCCTCTTTGACCGTGCCTTTGGCCACCCTACTATCCCTACCCTCCACCCCTCCTGATTCCAAATCCCCAACTCGGGTCCAAATCCCTGACTGTCCAGCGTCTTGGGACGTCCTACCGACGTGAAAGGCGCTGTGTAAATATAATTTGTTGTTTGGCGAGCTCAAGGATAACAGGTTAACCTGCATGAAGGGTCAACTACCAGCACTCTACATCCAGGGCTAAAAACAGAAGCAGTGAGCAGGGTTGGGTTATTCCGAGAACATGGGAGAGCAAAGAAAAGTCACTTGGATCCAATTCTTTTTTCCCAGCTCAACGGACCGTTCAAAATCCTGGACGGCCGCTGTTTTTCTTGGATGGGATCCCGATCTGACGTCCGTGTGGATCGTTCCCACGCAGGGAGCTGATCGGAGCAGTGAGACTGAGGGTAGTGTTTGGTTGGTGGGTTGGGGCCGGCGAAAAATAAAGTACTTAGAAATATCCATTTTTATTGGAATCCCAAATTTATCTGGTAGATAAATACCAGGGATAAATACTCCTCCCTCTTCCTGAGGTTGGAATAGAACCACGTGTGGAGCATTGGTCTGACAGGCAGTACGTAGGCAGGATTCTAATCTTCGCACACCCCTACTCCCCCCGACCCCCACCCCCTTCACCTCTCAAAGTTCCCTCTCCTGTGCTATGTTCCCACATTCCTAGTTCCCAACCTCCGTACCCAAATCAATGGCAGCAATTGGAAAGGGACTATGAGATGGGAGGCTGGACAGTGTAGAGACTTGGTTGCCGGCAACTCTCCTTCGTGCACAGTGTTTTCCCTGAATAAGTTTATTCTCTGCTCCCGCCCCCCCAAAAAACACTTTTTTCGACCCATCTTAAATTTTTAAATCTATTTTTTTTTGCTGTGAATTTGCCAATAGTTAGGGTTAGGTCCGGTTTTGAAGGGTTAACGGCAGCAGAACCTCTCTTCCCTCCGGGGGAGGGGGTTAAAGTGAGTCGTGCCTGTTCTGCGGGATTTGGGACAGGGCTGGGGGTTTGGAACCAAATGGCTCTCCCACTCCTTCCTCTCTGCGCTTTGCTCGCACTCATTCTGGTTACAATGGGCTGCAGCACCACGTGGCTTCCTGTTCAGCTGTAGGCACTTCCTGGCACCCCTTGCCCACTTCCTGCCCGCGTCAACATCACATCTCATCACACGTCCAGCGAGGCTGAGGAGCAACAAAGCCCTACCACGCAAAGGGGCGGGAAGAGGAGGGGGGGGGGGGATGTGTGGGAGAAATGTCTCCTGCTCTTCCCACCTCCCCACCACCACCTCCACCCCAAAGCGTTTGGGCCCTTCGTGCCTTTTGTGGTCGTAAAGGGACTGTTTTATTAATTAGAGGATTTATGAGGCCGCCGAGCCCTCTGTGCTGGTCGGGGGCCGCGACAAAACAACATAGAGGGTTGGAGCTGGATGGTCAGCCATTTTGAAACCTTTGACCGTGACGTGGTCACCTCAGTCTCAGCCTCCGTGGAACCAACTGCAATTTGGCAAGGATCGAGCCCATGATATTCACAGCAAAATCGTCAGCAAAGTGTTGAATAACACCCCCTCCCTCCTCTATTACCCCCCCCCCCCGAACCCTTCCACCCCCACCCACCCACCCCACACACACATATCCACACAGCGACTGAACACTCCAGTTTAGCCCTTGAGTTTGGTCCCTACTGACAATGCCGGCATTCCTATTAAATCGAGAGAGTTCTTTTTAATAAGAGCTAATGTGCATCTGGAAGTCTATGAACGGTCGGGGGGGGGGAATGGGGGAGACGAGTAGGGGGATGGGTGAAAGCTTTGTTGTCCAGGCTGTGTCCCCCCACACGCGCCCCCAAAAAAAAACACAGTGCTTAACGTCGGAAACACACAACCCACCTGGTTCTCACTCGTGTTCACAGGGGAGTCTATGTCTCAAACTGGGAGTTAGTCTTAAAAACCAAAACACGATCCGAGAGGGGTTGGGGTGGTGGTGGTGGGGTGGGGGGGGGAGGGCGGGGAGTGGGGCATTGGGGTGGGACTCGGGGTGGAGGGGAAATGGAGTGTGTGTGTGTGTGGAAAAGACCAACTGATGAATGAGAGGAGATGAAAAAGTGTCCGCTGGTTCACTCGGGCGCCTGGAGTCCGATAACTTGAGGCTTCATCTGGAAATATTGGTTGAACCTCAGAACTGCATATCTGCAAAGAGAGAGAGAAAAGAGGTCCTCGTCTTCAGAGTGAAAAATAACAATAACCCTTGCATTTGATATAGCGCCTTATCACATCGAGATGACTATTGGCTGTCTATTGACCAGGAGTTTATCAAGGCTTTTGTTCTCGTGATGACTTCAAAAGCCGTCTTATGTTCGACTTACTGGTTCACAGATCTGTCCATTGTGAGTGCTGTTTCGCCTGTGGAATAAATTGCATCCGTGGAATGCAGCGAGTCAGGGTGTGAATAATGCCAATTGCTAATGGATAACAGCTGTAACCACAAGCAGCACTGTCTTGTTCTGCCTTGCCTTGGCAGTGAATGAGCAACATCCCTCATACCTCTTATCTTTGATTAAGCGCCTGTGGCATCAAGATGCTTCATGGGTATTTGCCGTTGAGTGTAGTGGCTGTAGGTAAGGCCCAGCATCCAAGACCTATGCTTGCAGCAAAGGTTCCCAAGCAGCAAAGAAGCGAATGACCGATTTATCTAAAGGATTGTTGGCCAGGACGCCTTGAGGATCTTCCATTAGTGTCACAGGATCCTTACCACAGGACCTTAGTTTAGTGTCTCGTCCAAAGGACAACAAGTCTGACAATGCAACAAGTCCCCAACGACAACAACTTGCATTTATATAGTGCCCCTCATGCAGGGTAGCGTCCCAGAGCACTTGACTGTTGGGTTGGGTAGCGTCCCAACACTTCATCTGCCTGAGCTGCCAATTTCTCCCAGAGAAGACGCCATTAAGCGTGCATTTCCAGTGCAAGTCCCCCTTCCAAAGTCCATCCTCATGGTTACCAACAGGAGTTGGACGTTGGCCCATTTGGCGCAGTCCCTGATTAAGATTCTCCTAATACAGCACAGTACTGGCGGAAGTGTGAGGTTCCGGGGCTTGTTAGGAATCGCTCTCTTGCTTCTCCCATCCGGGCCTTTGAAGCCAGCAGTGTTGTAACATGTAGGGTTGTGCTTCGAGCACTTGCCTCGCAAGGACAGAACCCAGGTTCAATTCTCAGGTAGGGCGAAGCCTTAGGCAAGTTTCCTTACTCCGCACACACACCTCTGTTTACCCAGCTACTGCTCGTCGAATCCGGGTTGTTAGGTTTTTGAAACACTTCAAAAAACAATAATAGTACTACTATATAATTATATATATATTATATAATAATAAACTACCTCACCCCTCAGTCCTCTGAAACTCTTGTTCATGCCTTCATCACCTCCAGGCTCAACTATGCAAACGCCCTGCGTGTCGGCCTTCCCAACTCCTCCCTCCACAGCTGCAGATAATCCAGAACTAACTCTGCAGCCCGTGTCCTCTCCCGCACCAAACTCCGTGACCTCATCTCCCCCACTCTCGCCCGACTCCGTTGGCTCCCTATCCTTCAGAGGATCCAGTTCAAGATCCTGGTCCTCACCGACAAAGCCCTCCACGGCCTCGCCCCACCCTACCTCTGTGACCTCCTAACCCCCTACCAACCCACCCGCTCAGCCGGCTCTGGCTGCTCCATGTGCCCCGCCCCACCCGCCCCACCATTGGAGGGAGAGCCTTCAGCCACTCTGCCCCCAACCTCTGCAATTCCATCCCCCAGTCACTCCGCCTCGCCCCCTCCTTAGCCTCCTTCAAGTCCCGCCTCAAGATCCTCCCCTTCGACCATGTCATCGGCCCCTTCCCGTCCCCCCCCCACCCGACCCCAGCTCGGGTATGAAATGCTGTACACAATCCAGCGCCTTGGGACATCCTCCCGACGTGAAAGGTGCTACACAAATGTAATCTTGTTGTTGTTGTTGTTGTAGTAACAATTTGGTAACTGAATCCACAAATAAGTAGCCTTTGATCACCCTGTGCTGTGTCCTCCCCCCACAGTATACCGTCAACTGTGAGCACATCCACCTCCTACCTCACGTGTCGTTCAACCTGGGAGGAAGAGAGTATGTGTTAAAAGGCGAAGACTACATCATGAAGGTGAGGCATAACATGAGCAGGCTTTGTCCTTCTCCCCTAACAATGCCGGGCGTTGTGTGTGCTGTTGAAGTTAACCATTGCGTCAAACACTGGTGTCGGAGAGATTGATTGACATCTGTGTCTCACTATTGACAGGAATCCCAGTTTGGAGAAGACGTGTGTGTGGTTGCCATGAGTGGCATGGACATCCCCCCTCCTCAAGGGCCTCTCTGGATCTTGGGAGCCAGCTTCATTGGCCGCTATTACACCGAATTTGATCACCAGAGGACCAGGATAGGATTTGCCACAGCGGTTTGAGATGCCCGGGCGGGCAGGAGGGCAGGCGGCACAGCTCACAGTTTGCTCTTTCCCGGCGCACGGTTCCCGCTGTCGATTGCCGCCCATTCTTACGGTGCAAGCTGTCAATTCCCGGCTGCGTAAAGAAATACTTCCTGGTGTCTGTCCTTAAACGACCCTTAGAATCATAGACATTTTACAGCGCAGAGGGAGGCTGTTTGGCCCATCGAGTCTGTGCCATCTTTCAGAGCCCATTCAGCCCCACTGCCTGCCTGTCCTATCCCCACACCCCTCCACCTTTCATACCCATTGAGACATTAAACCAAGGTCCAGTCTGCCTGTTGAGGTGGAACTTAAAGATCCTATGGCACTATTCGAAAAGAGAAGGGAGTTTCTCTCTTTTCCGGTGTTCTGGCCAACAATCCCCCACATAAAATTGGTCACTCACTCCATGGCTGTGTGTGGGACACGGTGCGCCCAAGTGACTGCCTCGTTTTGCCCACAAAATATACAGACAATTCACTTTACAGCGTATTCTGTGAAGGGCTTTGAGACTTGAGACTTGTTGATGACGTGATAAGGCGCTGTGTCAAACACAAAGATTTTTATTATATTATCGCTCCGCAACGGTCTTTATCCTTGGAAGAGAGCATCGGTGGATGGAGACCCATTGGCGTGGCGACAGCTGGGTACCCGTTGGCATGGCGATGGCTGGACTCACGTGATTGCCAAGCGGCAACCTGGCTGTTTCAATCACATGTTCCTACCAGACATCATTGAGGTTGACAAAGCTAAGACAGCCTTGCTGAGCACTGAGCACTGAGCTAAACCCCACAGAGAGAATGAAAGGCCTCAAATAACCGTCTGCTCAACACAAACACAGACCGAATTAACTGCAAGCCTATCACCACCCCCCACCCCCCCTCACTCACTCCCCCCGTCACTACCACCAATGCAAAGATGTGTTTGCATTAATTTCTATAACTTGCATTTATATAGCGCTCTTCACGCCCTCCCACCTCTCTGCCTTCCCTCACCCCTACCCCACCCCTCCCCCCCACGCTCGGGTCCTGACCCCTGACTGTCCAGCGCCTTGGGACGTCCTCCCGACGTGAAAGGCGCTCTACGGATGTAATTTTTTTTGTTGTTGTCGTTGTTGTTCACGCGTGGCAATGTCTTGGAGAGTTTAACAGTGGCGGAGGCTGACGCCAAGTGGGGGGGGGGTGGGGGGAGGAGGTGATTGTCTCTGGGTAATTGTTTGGGTGGGTGGGTGGGTGGGTGGGGGCATCTTAAGTGCGATGTTTTAAACCAAAGGGCGTTAGATACATACACGTCAGGACGTGTCTGCTTATTTTAAAGCAGTTTGACTTCTTCAGTCTGTGGAGGACGATCGGCCGGCCTGGTGATTCCAGTTCGGGTTGCCATGGTTATGGTTTGATCGGTGCGAGTTTAATCCCTGACACCACGTGCGCTGAATGCACCATTTATTTGCAGGGTCTCAGTTAGTTTCTTCGGGTCCCAGCGAGAGTGCACGGGGATAAAGGAGCGTGATGCCTGATTGAAAGCTGTCGTAATTTCTGTGTGTCACGACCCTGTATTTCCTGTGGGCAACTTTGCTGCGGAAACTTTCTGCCTGCCCCACATAACACGGTCAAAGTCGTTCCAATTTACAGCCGCAAAATTGGGTGTACATCGCTGGAACATTTTTGCCCACGAAACACAGTCACTCCGCTTTACAGTATATCCTGTGAAGCGCTTTGAGACCGTCTCAACAGCCTGATAAGGCGCTGTATCAAATGCAAGGATTATTAGTATTATCTGTAAATTTTTGTCACCCCCTTCCTCCCCCTCTTATGCATTCCCTTTGCAGATATTTATCAGATTTCTTATTAAAAGAGTTGAGAGGCTCTGCTTTGATGATACCTTGTGCTTTGTCGGTGAAAAAACAATAAAGGAAAAACACTTTAAGACGCATTACGTTTTGGTCACATTCTACGCACTGTGCAAAATCTAAGATACTGTTAAAGCTGGTATTTAATTGTCAAACTGCACTGCCTGTCAGACATCAAGTCCTGGATGAGGGCAAACTTCCTACAGTTGAATGTAAACAAGATTGAGGCCCTCCTGATTGACTCGCGCCATTGCCTCAGGCTCCGGCAGCATCACCCTCCATGGTTGCACACTACAACTCACCAACTCACCAGTCAGTCAGGAACCGAGGTGTCTTGTTCGACCCTCAACTGTCTTTTCTCTCCCACATCCAAGCCATGACCCGCTCTGCCTTCCCTCACCTCCGTAACATCGCCCCACTCCGCCTCTACCTCACCCCTCAGGCCGCTGGAACTCTTGTTCATGTCGTCATCACCTCCAGGCTCGACTGTGCAAACTCCCTGCGTGTGGCCTTCCCAACTCCTCCCTCCACAGCTGCAGATAATCCAGAACTCTGCAGCCCGTGTCCTCTCCCGCACCAAACTCCGTGACCCCATCTCCCCCACTCTCGCCCGACTCCACTGATCCTTCAGAGGATCCAGTTCAAGATCCTGGTCCTCACCTACAAAACCCTCCATGGCCTCGCCCCACCCTACCACTGTGACCTCCTAACCGCCTAAAAACCCGCCCGTTCCCTCCGCTCAGCCGGCTCTGGCTGCTCCACGTCCCCCGACACACCCGCCCCACCATTGGCCTTCAGCCACTCTGCCCTCAACCTCTGGAACTCCATCCCCCAGTCACTCCGCCTCGCCCCCTCCTTAGCCTCCTTCAAGTCCCGCCTCAAGACCCTCCTCTTCGACCGTGCCATCGGCCACCCCCCTGACCCCCAGCTCGGGTCTGAAATGCTGTACACAGTCGAGCGCCTTGGGACGTCCTCCCGACGTGAAAGGCGCTACACAAATGTAATCTTGTTGTTGTTGTAATCATGTATTTTCTTGGGTCTGACACATTGCTGAAACCAGCCCATCACTGGGCTTAAGAGTTTGCAAATCAATGAGCGATTTACGAACAGTCACGTGAGTGACTCATTCCACCTGAGTGACTGTCAGCCGGGACACCGGGAGAGAGAAAAACTCCCTTCTCTTTCCTAACAGTGCCGAGGGATTATGTTAGAAACAAATGATAATTTGAATGAGTTCTCACACTGAAAGGCCACTGGTTTCTGCAAATCCCTTTGACTCCTTTTTGAAAAGAAATCGAACTTCTTGATTGTGTACAACCTGCAAAAAAAAAACTCTTACCACGTCTCTACTTCCACTTAGTAGCCCCTTGGTTATACACACAAACCTTGTCGCGCAGTGTCTGTCTCGCTCGACTGGTTCCTGAGCCAGGAGGGGCCGCAGAATTCCAGGCCACTCACTCAATGCTGATGACATTACAGCGCAGACTGACTCATCGGCAGCACCTGGAAGGGTCGACCAGTCACTGAGGACTTGGAATCCTCCCCCTCGGCTCTTGGTTCATCCAGCAAGCCAAAGCCCTAAACGGTAAGGTGGTCCTGGCTGGACAAGCAGCGGGAACACCCCCAACGCACACTCTGGGCTCTCCGCCACCCCACCCACCCGCCACCCCACCCACCCGCCACCACCAAGCCTTGGTTTCCGCCAACCTGGGCCTAGACCCAGGGCGAGAGCGAGGGGCATTTCCACGTGTCGGTTGGGGTGGGGGGGGGGGGGTGTTGGGGGTGCATTAAATTCTCAGTTTGGTTTGGAGACGTTAAAGCACAGTGCGGTGGGGTTTCTGCAAGCGTCAGACACCCGGGTGATCCAAAAAAAAGTGTGTGTCTGGTGGGTGACCCACTCCAATCATGTGAAGAAAAACAACAATTAACAAGAATTGGGTTGGGTGGGGGGGGGGGGGGGGGTGTGGGGGGTAACTTAATATTATCAGGAGCAAAGTTTGGCCCCTGATCCAGGCTAAGCATTATTGTGATGTGAGGTTGGCTCAGGAAATAACACCTCACAATTCATCTGAAGAGAAAAAAAGGGTCAGATTACGTGCACATTTGTCAAACTCCCCCCCGCCCCCCCCCCACTCACCCCCCCAATTATACACCGAGGATTTTCTTTCAACGTGGAGTAGTGGGAGGGGGAGTGTGTGTGTGTGTGTGTGTGGGGTGGGGGGAGGAATCCACGAATAGACAGAGAGTTATTTAGGTTTAGTGGTGGAGTGTGAGATCGTGGGAGGAGGGGTGGGGGGGGGGGTGGGGAGTGGGTGGGAAAAAAAACTGCCTCGAAATGTGAGCCTGTCCACACTCCCAACATGTTGGAGGAACAGGAATAATAATAATAATAATAATAATACTAAGAGGCTGTTTGGACTACAGCAGCTGCCCACACACTACACCACACACTCACTCGCCTTCACCATCGATGTGAGTTGCCATTAAGACACGACAGAGAGGAGGAGAGTCCCTGATGTCCCGACCTCCCCC